>NC_092377.1:104260907-104585351 GCF_030028105.1 Mobula birostris
AGCAGTGGACTGAGCACACAGCCCTGGGGGGCCCCTGTGCTCAGTGTGATGGTGTTGGAGATGCTGCTACCAATTCGGACTGACTGAGGTCTCCCAGTCAGGAAGTCTAGGATCCAGTTGCAGAGGGAGGTGTTCAGGGCCGGTAGGCTCAGCTTTCCAATCAGCTTCTGAGGAATGATTGCGTTGAATGCTGAACTGAAGTCTATGAACAGCATTCGAACATACGTGTCTTTTTTGTCCAGGTGGGTTAGGGCCAGGTGGAGGGTGATGGCAATGTTGTCATCTGTTGAACGGTTGGGACAGAACGCGAACTGCAGGGGTCCAGTGAGGGGGGCAGCAGGGTCTTGATGTGCCTCATGACGAGCCTCTCAAAACACTTCATGCTGATGGATATGAAAGCAATGGGACGGTAGTCATTGAGGCAGGACACTGAAGACTTCTTCAGCACAGGGACGATGGTGGCGGTCTTGAAGCACGTAGGAATGATGGCGCTGCTCAGGGAGATGTTGAAGATGTCAGTAAGAATCTCTGCTAGCTGGTCTGCACATCCTCTAAGCACTCTGCTAGGAATATCATCTGGTCCAGCAGCCTTCTGTGGGTTGACCCTGCACAGGGTTCTCCTCACATCGGCCACAGTAAGACACAGCACCTGGTCATTTGGAGGAGGGGTGGTCTTCCTCGCCACCACATCAATTTCTCCACACACAGGACAGTGTGTGAAGGGATTCCTGAGTCAGAAGCTGCCCCTGGGAGTGTGTGATGTGATGGTGTGTGGATGGAGTCTCATCCTGTGTCTGACCCTGTCCCTGGGAGTGTGTGACAGGATGGTGTGTGGATGGAGTCTCACCCTGTATCTGTCCCTGTCCCTGGGAGTCTGTGATGGGACAGTGTGTGGATGGAGCCTCACCCTGTGTCTGACCCTGTTCCTGGGAGTGTGTGACAGGATGGTGTGTGGATGGAGTCTCACCCTGTGTCTGACCCTGTCCCTGGGAGTCTGTGATGGGACAGTGTGTGGATGGAGTCTCACCCTGTGTCTGACCCTGTCCCTGGGAGTGTGTGACATGATGGTGTGTGGATGGAGTCCCACCCTGTCTCTGGGAGTCTGTGATGGGACAGTGTGTGGATGGAGCCTCACCCTATGTCTGACCCTGTTCCTGGGAGTGTGTGACAGGATGGCGTGTGGATGGAGTCTCACCCTGTGTCTGACATTGTCCCTGGGAGTGTATGACAGGATGGTGTGGTGGGCAGTGGGGAGGGTGGTGGGTAGCAAGGATCAGGATTGAAAGTTTCCCATCTATAAACAGTTGACGCTACTCCTGAAACCAAACATTCTGGAAGGCCTATCAGAGGATTCTGTCAGATACAAAAGGTGTGTGGATGTATGTAGCTGCTCCTGTTGTTTATAAAGACCTTAAGACCATAGCAAGTAGGAGCAGAATTACACCATTTGGCCCGTCGAATCTTCCCCACCTTTTCACCATTGCTGATCCATTTTCTCTCTCTGCCCCCATCACGTGACTTCTTCCTGTATCCCTTCATCCCCTGACTAATCAAGAATCTATCAACCACTTCCTTAAATACACATGGAGACTTGGCCTCCACAGCTGCCAGTAGCAAAGCATTCTACCGATTCACCACTCTCTGGCTAAAGAAATTTCTCCTCATCTCTGTTCTAAAAGGACGCCCCTCTATTCTGAGGCTGTGTCCTCTGGTCCTAGACTCCCCAACCTCTCCACATCCTCTCTACATTGACTATGTCAAGGCCTTTCACTATTTAATTAGTTTTAATGAGATCACCCTTTATCGTTTTGAATTCCAGTGAGTACAGGCCTAGAATTTCAAACACACTTCATACGACAAGCTTTTCAATCTCGCAATCATTTTCATGAATCTCCTTTGAACTCTCCCCAATATCAGCACATCTTTCTTAGGTAGGGGGCCCAAAGCTACTCAAAGTATTCAAAGTGAGGCCTCACCAGTGTCTTATAAAGCCTCAACATTGCATCCTTGCTTTTATATCTTGTCCTCTTGAAATGAATGCAAACACCATTCATCACCACAGACTCAACCTGCAAATTAACCTTTAGGGAATCATGTCCAAGGACTCCCAAGTCCATTTGTAGATTTTTGAATTTTCTCTCCATTTAGAAAGTAGTCCACCCTTTTATTTCTTCTACCAAAGTGCATGACCATAAACTTCCTGACACTGTATTCCATCTGCCTCTTCTTTGCTCATTCTCCTAATCTGTCCTTCTGTAGCCTCTCTACTTCCTCAAAACTACCTGCCCCTCCTCCTATCTTGATATCAACTGCAAACTTTACAAAAAGCCATCAATTTTATCATCCAAATTATTGACAGCTAACGTAAAAGGGAACGGTCCCAACGCAGACCCCTGTGGAACACCACTAGTCACCGGCAGCCAGTCAGTAAAGGCTCCCTTCATTCCCACTCTTTGTCTCCTCCAATCAGCCACTGCTTTATCCATGCTAGAATCTTTCCTGTAATACCTCGGGCTCATAGCTTGTTAAACAGCTTCATGTTTGTCACCTTGTCAAAGGCCTTCTGAAAATACAGGTACTGCACATCCACCAATTCTCCTTTGTTTATCCTGCTTGTTATTTCTTCAAAGAATTCCAACACATTTGCCAGGCAAGATTTTCCCTGAGGAAACCATGCTGACAGCGGCCTATTTTACCATGTGCCATCAAGTACCCTGAAACTACATCTACTAACTGACTTATAATTTCCTTCCTTCTGCTTCTCTCCCTTCCTGAAGAGTGGAATGACATTTGCAATGTTCCAGTCCTCTGGAACCATGCCAGAAGTTAATGGTTCTAGAAAGATCATTACTAATGACTCCACAATCTCTTCAGCCACCTCTTTCAGAAACTCAGGGTGTATACCATCTGGTCCAGGATATTTATCTACCTCAGACTGTTTGGTTTCCCAAGAAATGTTTCCCTAGTAATGGGAACTTCATACATTTCTGCCCCCTGACATTCTTGAACTTCCTGCATACTGCTAGTGTCTTCCACAGTGAAGAATGATGCAAAATACTTACTCAGTTCATCCGCCATTTCCTTATCCCCCATTACGACCTCTCCAGCATCATTTTCCAGAGGTCTGGCATTCACTTTTGCCTCTCTTTTACACTTTACGGATCTGAAGAAGCTTTTAGTACAGTATCCTTTTTAATGTTATTGGTGAAGTTACCATCAGATTCCATCCTTTCTTTCGGAATGACTTTCTAGGCGCCTTCTGTTGATTTCTAAAAGCCTTACAGTCCTCTAATTTCCCACTAATTTTTGCTCTATAATACAGTGGTGCAAGAAGGTTTGTGAACCTTGTAGAATTTTCTCTATCTCTGCATAAATACAACCTAAAATGTGATCAGATCTTGATGAGGTCCTGAAAGGAGAATATAGGGAGCTAGGAAGGGAGTTGAGAAAAAGGATCACAAAGGTAGTAATCTCGGGATTACTGCCTGTGCCATGCGACAGTGAGAGTAGGAATGCAATGAGGTGGAGGATAAATGCGTGGCTGAGGGATTGGAGCAGGGGGCAGGGATTCAAGTTTTTGGATCATTGGGATCTCTTTTGGCGC
The DNA here is from genome assembly GCF_030028105.1 of Mobula birostris. Classification (NCBI taxonomy): domain Eukaryota; kingdom Metazoa; phylum Chordata; class Chondrichthyes; order Myliobatiformes; family Myliobatidae; genus Mobula; species Mobula birostris. The sequence continues at coordinate 104,264,512 of NC_092377.1, forward strand.
AGGCGTGACCTGTACAAAAAGGACGGGTTGCACTTGAATCCTAGGGGGACCAATATCCTGGCAGGGAGATTAGCGGGGGCTACTGAGGTGACTTCAAACTAGAATGGTTGGGGGGTGGGAATCAAATTAAAGAGGCCAGGCGTGAGGAGGTTAGTTCACTACAGGGGGATGGGAACCAGTGCAGAGAGACAGAGGGGTGTAAAGAGAGGGTAGAAGCAAAAAGTACTATGGAGAAAAGTAAAAGTGGCAGGCCGACAAATCCAGGGCAAGCATTAAAAAGGGCTATTTTTCAGCATAATTGTATAAGGGCTAAGAGAGTTGTAAAAGAGCGCCTGAAGGCTTTGTGTGTCAATGCAAGGAGCATTCGTAATAAGGTGGATGAATTGAAAGTGCAGATTGTTATTAATGATTATGATATAGTTGGGATCACAGAGACATGGCTCCAGGGTGACCAGGGATGGAAGCTCAATGTTCAGGGATATTCAATATTCAGGAGGGATAGACATGAAGGAAGGGGAGGTGGGGTGGTGTTGCTGGTTAAAGAAGAGATTAACGCAATAGAAAGGAAGGACATAAGCCGGGAAGATGTGGAATCGATATGGGTAGAGCTGCGTAACACTAAGGGGCAGAAGACGCTGGTGGGAGTTGTGTACAGGCCACCTAACAGTAGTAGTGAGGTCGGAGATGGTATTAAACAGGAAATTAGAAATGTGTGCAATAAAGGAACAGCAGTTATAATGGGTGACTTCAATCTACATGTAGATTGGGTGAACCAAATTGGTAAAGGTGCTGAGGAAGAGGATTTCTTGGAATGTATGCGGGATGGTCTTTTGAACCAACGTGTCGAGGAACCAACTAGAGAGCAGGCTATTCTGGACTGGGTTTTGAGCAATGAGGAAGGGTTAATTAGCAATCTTGTCGTGAGAGGCCCCTTGGGTAAGAGTGACCATAATATGGTGGAATTCTTCATTAAGATGGAGAGTGACATAGTTAATTCAGAAACAAAGGTTCTGAACTTAAAGAGGGGTAACTTTGAAGGTATGAGACGTGAATTAGCTAAGATAGACTGGCAAATGACACTTAAAGGATTGACGGTGGATATGCAATGGCAAGCATTTAAAGGTTGCATGGATGAACTACAACAATTGTTCATCCCAGTTTGGCAAAAGAATAAATCAAGGAAGGTAGTGCACCCGTGGCTGACAAGAGAAATTAGGGATAGTATCAATTCCAAAGAAGAAGCATACAAATTAGCCAGAGAAAGTGGCTCACCTGAGGACTGGGAGAAAATCAGAGTTCAGCAGAGGAGGACAAAGGGCTTAATTAGGAAGGGGAAAAGAGATTATGAGAGAAAACTGGCAGGAAACATAAAAACGGACTGTAAAAGCTTTTATAGATGTGTAAAAAGGAAAAGACTGGTAAAGACAAATGTAGGTCCCCTGCAGACAGAAACAGGTGAATTGATTATGGGGGGCAAGGACATGGCAGACCAATTGAATAATTACTTTGGTTCTGTCTTCACTAAGGAGGACATAAATAATCTTCCAGAAATAGTAGGGGACAGAGGGTCCAGTGAGATGGAGGAACTGAGCGAAATACATGTTAGTAGGGAAGTGGTGTTAGGTAAATTGAAGGGATTGAAGGCAGATAAATCCCCAGGGCCAGATGGTCTGCATCCCAGGGTGCTTAAGGAAGTAGCCCAAGAAATAGTGGATGCATTAGTGATAATTTTTCAAAACTCTTTAGATTCTGGACTAGTTCCTGAGGATTGGAGGGTGGCTAATGTAACTCCACTTTTTAAAAAAGGAGGGAGAGAGAAACCGGAGAATTATAGACCGGTTAGCCTAACGTCGCTGGTGGGGAAACTGCTGGAGTCAGTTATCAAGGATGTGATAACAGCACATTTGGAAAGCGGTGAAATGATCGGACAAAGTCAGCATGGATTTGTGAAAGGAAAATCATGTCTGACGAATCTCAGAGAATTTTTTGAGGATGTAACTAGTAGAGTGGATAGGGGAGAACCAGTGGATGTGGTATATTTGGATTTTCAGAAGGCTTTTGACAAGGTCCCACACAAGAGATTAGTGTGCAAACTTAAAGCACACGGTATTGGGGGTAAGGTATTGGTATGGGTGGAGAGTTGGTTAGCAGACAGGAAGCAAAGAGTGGGAATAAACGAGACCTTTTCAGAATGGCAGGCGGTGACTAGTGGGGTACCGCAAGGCTCAGTGCTGGGACCCCAGTTGTTTACAATATATATTAATGACTTGGATGAGGGAATTAAATGCAGCATCTCCAAGTTTGCGGATGACACGAAGCTGGGCGGCAGTGTTAGCTGTGAGGAGGATGCTAAGAGGATGCAGGGTGACTTGGATAGGTTGGGTGAGTGGGCAAATTCATGGCAGATGCAATTTAATGTGGATAAATGTGAAGTTATCCACTTTGGTGGCAAAAATAGGAAAACAGATTATTATCTGAATGGTGGCCGATTAGGAAAAGGGGAGGTGCAACGAGACCTGGGTGTCATTATACACCAGTCATTGAAAGTGGGCATGCAGGTACAGCAGGCGGTGAAAAAGGCGAATGGTATGCTGGCACTTATAGCGAGAGGATTCGAGTACAGGAGCAGGGAGGTACTACTGCAGTTGTACAAGGCCTTGGTGAGACCACACCTGGAATATTGTGTGCAGTTTTGGTCCCCTAATCTGAGGAAAGACATCCTTGCCATAGAGGGAGTACAAAGAAGGTTCACCAGATTCATTCCTGGGATGGCAGGACTTTCATATGAAGAAAGACTGGATGAACTGGGTTTGTACTCGTTGGAATTTAGAAGATTGAGGGGGGATCTGATTGAAACGTATAAGATCCTAAAGGGATTGGACAGGCTAGATGCAGGAAGATTGTTCCTGATGTTGGGGAAGTCCAGAACGAGGGGCCACAGTTTGAGGATAGAGGGGAAGCCTTTTAGGACCGAGATTAGGAAAAACTTCTTCACACAGAGAGTGGTGAATCTGTGGAATTCTCTGCCACAGGAAACAGTTGAGGCCAGTTCATTGGCTATATTTAAGAGGGAGTTAGATATGGCCCTTGTGGCTACGGGGGTCAGGGGGTATGGAGGGAAGGCTGGGGCGGGGTTCTGAGTTGGATGATCAGCCATGATCATAATAAATGGCGGTGCAGGCTCGAAGGGCCGAATGGCCTACTCCTGCACCTATTTTCTATGTTTTCTATAAGTCCTAAAACTAGATAAAGAGAACCCAATTAATTAAATAACACAAAAACATAATACTTGTTCATTTATTTGTTGAGAAAAGTGATCCAATATTACATGTATTTGCTGGAAAAGGTATGTGAATCTTTGCTTTCAGTAACTGGTGTGATCTCCTTGTACAGCAATAACTTCAACCAAACATTTTTGGTACACATTGATCAGTCCTACACATCGGCTTGGAGGAAGTTTAGGCCATTCCTTCTTACAAAACTGCCTCAATTCTGGGATGTTGCTGGGCTTCCTTACAATGACTGCTTGCATAACATTTCCAAACAATTAAGCTGAGGACTTTGACTCAGCCATTCCAAAATGTGAATTTTCTTCTTTTTAATGCATTCTGCTGTTGATTTACTCTTGTCTTTCGGATCATTGTCTTGTTGAATTATTGAACTTCTATTAAGCTTCAGGTGATGGACCACTACCCTGACAACCTCCTCAACCATGATGCTCCTTCCGCCATGCTTCACAGTTGAGATGAGGTTTTGATGTTGGTGTGCAGTGCCCTTTTCCCTCCTAACATAGCAATGTGCATTTCTGCAAAAAAGTTCAACTTTTGTCTCAAATGTCCACAGAACATTGTCTCATTGCCAAGCCCTCACCCACACACTGGTGGAAAATTCACAACAACCCGCAAGTCTCTGGGACGTTGGAAAGAACCAGAGTAATCCACGGAGTCAGAGGGAGAGCATGGAGAGTCCACACACAGGAATTGAACCCAAGTCGCTGAACCCTTCCTCCCTCACTTTCCCTCTCCGTCACTTTTTCTTCTTGTCATCCATCTCACTCTCTCCACCTTCCCTTTCTCACTGTATTTCCTTCTCTCACTCACTGTCTCCTTCGATTTCCCTCTCCCAGTCCTTCTTTCTCTCTGGCACTGCCTGTCCATCCCTTGGCCTCTCATTCGCTGTGTCTCCCTCTCCACAGCCTCGTGTCGAGAGGGTCGTTGACAGTGATGAGGCTGATCCACACGAGATTCTCCTCACCGAAAATTATCTTAAAATTTGTTCTGTGCTCTTTCCTGGTTCAGCTGGGGGAATTCGCAAACAAAATACGGGGAGAAAAGATGAGGTATGAACGCAAGCTAGCTAGGAATATAAAGGAGGATAGCAAAAGTTTTTTTAGGTATGTGAAGAGAAGGAAGATAGTTAAGAACAATGTTGGGCCCTTGAAGAATGAATTGGGAGAAATTGTTATGGGAAACAGAGAAATGGCAGACGAATTTAATAAGTACTTTGGATCTGTCTTCACTAGGGAAGACACAAGCAATCTCCCAGATGTATGGATGGGCCAAGGACATAGGGTGACAGAGGAACTGAAACAGATTGACATTAGGAAGGAAACGGTGATGAGTAGACTGATGGGACTGAAGGCTAACAAATCCTCAGGTCTAGATGGTCCGCATCCTAGGGTACTAAAGGAGGTGGCTCTGGAAATTGCGGATGCATTGGTGATCATTTTCCAATGTTCCTTAGATTCAGGATCAGTTCCTGAGGATTGGCGAATGGCTAATGTTATCCCACTTTTTAAGAAAGGAGGGAGGGAGAAAACAGAGAACTATTGCCCTGTTAGCCTAACATCAGTAGTGGGGAAGATGCTAGAGTCCATTATTAAAGATGAAATAACGGCATATCTTGATAGCAGTGATAGGATTGGGCCGAGCCAGCATGGATTTACCAAGGGCAAATCATGCTTGACTAATCTATTGGAGTTTTTTGAGGATGTAACCAGGAAGATAGACGCCAGAGATCCAGTGGATGTGGTGTACCTTGACTTTCAGAAGGCATTTGATAAGGTACCACATAGGAGATTGGTGGGTAAAATCAGAGCTCATGGCATTGAGGGGAGGATATTGACATGGATAGAAAACTGGTTGGCAGATAGAAAGCAAAGGGTAGCAGTGAATGGGTGTTTCTCGGAATGGCAGGTGGTGACTAGTGGGGTGCCACAGGGCTCGGTATTGGGACCATAGCTGTTTACGATTTACATCAATGATTTAGAGGAAGGCATTGTGAATAACATCAGCAAGTTTGCTGATGATACTAAGCTGGGTGGCAGTGTGACATGTGATGAGGATGTAAGGAGAATTCAAGGTGACTTGGATAGGCTGGGTGAGTGGGCAGAAACTTGGCAGATGGCGTTTAATGTGAATAAGTGTGAGGTTATTCACTTTGGGAGCAAGAACAGGAAGGCAGATTATTATCTGAACAGTGTGGAGTTAGGTAAGGGAGAAATACAAAGAGATCTAGGAGTACTTGTTCATCAGTCTCTGAAGGTGAATGAGCAAGAGCAGCAGGCAGTGAAGAAGGCTAATGGAATGTTGGCCTTTATTACAAAGGGAATTGAGTACAAGAGCAAGGAAATCCTTTTGCATTTGTACAGGGCCCTGGTGAGACCACACCTGGAGTACTGTGTGCAGTTTTGGTCTCCAGGGTTAAGGAAGGACTTCCTGGCTGTGGAGGAGGTGCAGCGTAGGTTCACTAGGTTAATTCCTGGGATGTCCGGACTGTCTTACGCAGAACGGTTAGAGAGACTGGGCTTGTACACGCTGGAATTAAGGAGATTGAGGGGGGATCTGATTGAGACATATAAGATTATTAAGGGATTGGACAAGATAGAGGCAGGAAATATGTTCCAGATGCTGGGAGAGTCCAGTACCAGAGGGCATGGTTTAAGAATAAGGGGTAGGTCATTTAGGACAGAGTTGAGGAGGAACTTCTTCTCCCAGAGAGTTGTGGAGGTGTGGAACGCACTGCCTCAGAAGGCAGTAGAGGCCAATTCTCTGGATGCTTTCAAGAAGGAGCTAGATAGGTATCTTATGGATAGGGGAATCAAGGGTTATGGGGACAAGGCAGGAACCGGGTACTGATAGTAGATGATCAGCTATGATCTCAGAATGGCTGTGCAGGCTTGAAGGGCCGAATGGTCTACTTCTGCATCTATTGTCTATTGTCTAAAAGCAGACAACACATGTGTTCAAGGCCACAAGAAATGTAAAAGGAAAAACAAATCTCTAGAGCAGTAAGTAGTAGCAGTACAGAAATCAAAATAATATTTATCATCCTCTAAATAAGCTGATGTGTGGAATGCCAGCAGACTTCCACACAGCCTCTCCTCTCTCTCTCTCTCCCAAAGTCTAAGTTTAACTCTGTTTCAACGTACTCTGACTCTCCTCGACATACCGAACCTCTGTCAGCACCCATCACCAGCTGTGACCAGCCTGGGACAAAACTTTCTCTCCTTACACCAGGAACGTGTCCCTTTTATACCCTTCAAAACCCCTTTCACTGGTACGTTTCCATGCATTTGTTACCTGTCTCTGCACAATGACCTCGCCTTCCCCAGAAACACATGTTTTTCACCATTTTCCACTGTTATGGTGATAGACTTGTATTCCCTTAACTTTCTCAAACATTGCTGTGAGCTGCTTCTCTTGTACTTTCTCAAAACAATCCCACTCTAAGCTAACACCATTTTGTCTGACAGACTTCCACTGTACTTTAGCAAATAGCAAGGAGGAATCACACTTAACTTTCTCCTTACACCACCATCTCCCACATCGACATCTGTCACATCTGTCTGGGTAAGTCCAAGCTCAGACTTGAGGGGCCAAGTGCTGGCTGAGCCCAGCCCAGTGACGGTGACACAGTGTTGTATCCAACCCATCGCTTGTCCATCTCCCCCTTCTCATTCATCAATTCACCCTCCCCTCCCAACATTTACCTCTCCCACTCTCCTTCTTCCTCCAGTTCCTCTACTCTGCCCCCTCCAGTATCACTCCTAACCTCTCCCAGTCCCTTCCACCATCCCCTCCATTTCCATTCCCTGTACCACCTCCCTCCTCTTTACTCTCCCTACTCCTCACACTCACCTCTCTCACTTCTCTGTCCTCCTTCCATCATCTTCCACATCTTTCCCCCAGCCAGTGTTCTTTTCCAATCAATTCTAGCCAGCTCTTCTCTCATGCTGCTGGAATTCCCTTTCCTCCTCTGTAATACTGATACATCAGACTTTAGCCTCTCCTTCTCAAGTTTCAGGGTGAATTTGATCATATTATGATCACTTGCCCCCAAGGGTTCTTTTACCTTAAGCTCTCTAATCAATTCCAGTTCATTGAACAACAACCAATCCAGAATAGCTGATCCTCTAACGGGCTCAACACGAGCTGCTCGAAAAAGCCATCTCGTGGGCACTCTAGAAATTCTCCCTCCTGGAATCCAGCACCAACCTGATTTTCCCAAACCTACCTACATATTGAAATCCCCGATGACTATTGTAACATCGCCTTTTAGGCATTCATTTTCTATCTCCTGTTGTGATTTGAACACCACATCCTTGCTATTGTTTGGGGGTCTGTTAACATCTCCCATCAGAGTCCTTTACTCCTGCAGTTTCATACCTCTGTCCACAATGATTCAGTGCCTTCTGACCCTGTGTCACCTCTTTGTAGTGATTTGATGTAAGTTTTTGCCAACCCCTCTGCTTTCTGCCAGTCCTTTCAGTACAATGTGTTTCCTTGGACATTAAACTCCAGCTTAATGTTCTTTCAGCCATGATTCAGTGATGCCTGCAACGTCATACTTGTCAATCTGAACTGTGCTACAAGTTCATCAACTTTATTCCGTATACCGCACACATTCAAATATAACACCTTAAGACCTGTATTCACCCTTTTCTTTTTCAATATTTTTATTAATTATTTGCATAGACGAATACAAAATACATTATGATATTATGGAAGCAGAAACAAGATTGAATTTTCGATTTTGTCTGCCTTTTATGTTGCAACTTATCCTGTTGACTGTAATTTTGCCCTAACATATCAACAAATGTTGTCTTTCTCTCATTGATGTCTTTGTAAACTTTTTACAGGGTATAACAGGCAAAGGATTTGTGTATGAGAATCTCAAACAAAACAGCATTTCAGTTCTGCTGTGCCTGTCTGCTCACCAGCATTTGAATGCTTGAATGTGGAGGAGGAGGAGGTGCTGGAGAAGACGGCACACCAGCTGTTGCAAGGAGAACCTGAATAGGTGTGCACATCCATAATCTGACCTGATAAATTAGAATCAGGTTGATAATAGCGAGATGTCGTTCACTGGCTCTCATTTTGGAAGGGATTCATGAGGCCATCACACCCGCAGATGCAACAAAATGTTCACACCGGAGGGAAGCTGTTCACCTGTTCCACGTGTGGGAAGAGATTCATTCCACTAACCCACCTTGTGATGCTCCAGTGAGTTCACAATAAGTAGAGGCCACTCTTCTGTCCTGAGTGAGCAAAGAGATTTACTTAATCATCCCACTTGCTGAAACACCAGCAACTTCACAGGAGGGAGAACGTTCAAATAAACTGTATGTTAAATGTTTAACCATCACATTGGCTGAATTCAGTTACAAGTTCACAAGGGACTGTTAACATCAGATTCTGTAGATATTGTGGCTGTTCATCACACCCAGGACAGACCCCTGATTGCTGAGAATTGGAGGGGTTTGTTCTGTTGTTGCTGGCCTTAAGTTAGCCTGGTGTTTAATGTTGTGGATGTGTTACAAATAAATCTGTCCTATTTCAAATGCTGTGTCTCAGGTGCTTCTTGTCTCTGTCACAAGCCCAAGGTACAGCAGAGAGGCCACTCAGTCCGGATGACCCCTGCCTATGTTTTTCTTCCATATTAGTATTTTTAAATCCATCCCCACTGTTCACCTCTTGCTCTCCCTGTGATGACAGGTTACAACTGCTCACCATTCTGTGGGTGAAGAGGTTTCCCTTGAATTTCCTGCATAACTTTTTCTGGACTGAATAAAGCAAAGAGCCCACTGTGGTTTTGACCCAGACGCTCCTCGTTCCTCAGGGGTCTGGTCCTAGGAAGAATGTCATGGGTAGGTAAACTCATTCTTCCCTGCTTTCTTAAATATTTTGGGTCATTTTCACCAATTTCAAAAGGGTGTGCCTCTCACAGCTTGGTTGTTGAAATACATCACTCTCCTTTAAAGTATTAGAGCAGATTGGTGGGTAAATCTTCGATGGAGAAGGGTCAGAAACCAAAGAGGGGCCAGCACACTGTCAGGACGTTGGGGCTAGAGTGTAAGGGAAGGAGGAGATGGGAATCAGACCAGGAGGATGTGGCTACAAATCAAATTTAGAAACTGATTGACTGAAAAAATTTGTTGCTTCTTTCTGCAAAATGCTGGAGGAACTCAGTGGGTCAGGCAGCATCACTGGAAAGAGATAAACAGTCGCCATCTCAGGCTAAAACTATTTCCCATGCCTACACCGTTTATTCGTCTGCTCAGATACTGCCGGACCTGCTGAGTTCCTCCAGCACTTTGTGTGTGTTGTTCTATATTTCCAGCACCTGCAGAATTTCTTGTTTAATATCTGCATTTGTATGCGGATTGGATTTTGACACACGGGACACCTGTGGATATTGAATACAACAGTTAAAGTAGCTGCTGATTTTTCTACATAAAAACATTATCTGTTTTTGAGACTGTGGCGAGGAAGCGGTGCTCGCAGACACCTTTAACAGCATCTTGCTTACCTAGAATTTATGAGCGCTACCCTGAAAACCCGGCGCTTCGGAATTCGCCGGCAGTGCCCAGGCGATCAAATGCGCAGGCGCAATGGTACCAGATGATCCCCGGATGTCGCGCATGCGCTCAGCGGACAAAGGGCTCTGGGGACTCGGCGGCAGGTAGGATCGGGGCTCCGGGCGGGAGTTTCACCGTCACCGCCGTCCGCACACCGGCTGAGGGACAATTGCTCTGAGCTCCGAATACACCGTGGTCCCGCACTCCGGGATAGTCCCGATCTTTCCCATCTCTCTCAGACCCGGGCCCGGGGGGATCTCTGCTGAGGGACTGAGAGCGGACGGGTCTCTCAGACACTGCCGAGCTCCAGCCATCCAAATCCAGGGATTAGGAACTCGCGAAGAAAAAAAATAACAAAATCCTTCCATAACCTTGAGAAAATCACCGCCTCTTGTTCTGGGCATTTCTACCCATGAGAACATGTTTTGTACCGTTCTCTCTGGATGCTAATTATATCGAACAACTGTGTCCTGGTAACAAGTGACCTGTAGATTTCACATCACTAAAGTGTCTCACTCCAATGTGAAAGACTGCTGCCTCCCCTTCATATTCATTGGCGTTGCCATCGATGAGTTCACTAGGGTCAATCACACTAGGAGGGGTCAGAGTGATCAGAAAGTCTCCAGAATCAGCCGTGTAATATCGTGTGCTCTTTGTAGCACTTTGGGACATGGCCAGAACTTGAAATGATACCAATGTTCCCTCATTTTTTTCAGCTGTACAGTCTGCACAGGAAATTTGTACAGGGTTTGAAAACTGCTGCACCTTAAATTAATATTATGTAAAAGAAAATTACAGCTGTACAGCAGCAAAGGCTTTCCGCGCAAGAACATTTCAGTTACTTTCTGGTCACACAACTCAGAGGGCACAGTGAATAATACTAATGCAGAGAGTCAAACTGAGCAAAGTCACAGATTGAAGATGGGTAGAAATGTCCCATTCTTATACAGACAGGAAGTCTGTCAGAGGATTTGATTGTCAGTCCAAATGCCTATACCCTGCCCAGTTTGAGGACAACGACTTCTGCCAACTTGGGTTGAAACTTACTGTTACAGTGGGATGTCAGAGCTCACCATAGAGACTAAAATGATCTCATCTGAAATACTGTCCTTCACCCACTGATGTCTTTTGTAAATTTTTGTACATGTTTGAAACAGCAAAGAATTTGTGAACGGGAATCCCAAACACAAGAACATATCAGTGTTGCTGTCTCTGTCCAGATATTTAAGGAAGGACCAGATATTTCCTTTCTAACACCAATATATCTGTTGTTGATCATTGGAGATGAAGAAGTATCTCATCCCAGCTGGAAACGTGCTTTGTGTCTGAAATGAAGTTTTCTGTTGTAACTCTGAAATCCACTGGAACTGGGTGCTGAGAGCACACCAACATTTGTTCATTCGAGAGAAGGTCTTCAACTGCATTGATTGTGCGAGGGATTCACTACATCTGACATCTGACTTGATACATTACCAGGGAATTGACAGAAAACTGTGGGAAAGGATTCATTCACTCATTCCTCCCTGCAGAAACAGCAGCGAGTTCACACTGGGGAGAGGCCTTTCACCTGCTCAGACTGTGGGAAGGTATTTGCTTGGTCATCTAGTCTGCTACCACACCAGTTAGTTCACATTGGGGAAAGGCTGTTCACCTACTCAGGTAGTAGGATGGAATTCACTCAGCCATCCATCGTGAAGAGACACCAGCACGTTCACATTAGGGAGAGACTGTTCACCTGCTCAAATTGTGGGAAGGGATTCACTCGGGCATCTGGCCTACAGACGCACCAGTCAGTTCACACTGGGGAGAGGCCATTTACTTGCTCTGAATGTGGGAAAGGATTCTCTCAGTCATCTCATCTGAAGGTACATCAGCGAGTTCACACTGGGGAAAAACCGTTCACTTGCTCAAACTGTGGGAAGGTATTCACTTGGTCATCTCAACTGAAGGTACATCAGCGAATTCACACTGGGGAGAAGCCATTCACCTGTTCAGACTGTGGGAAGTGTTTCACTCGGTCATGTGATCTACAGACACATCAGTTAGTGCACACTGGGGAGAGGCCATTCACCTGCTCGAACTGTGGGAAGGGATTCACTCAGACATATGACCTAATGGCACACCAACGAGTTCACACTGGGGAGAAACCGTTCACATGCTCAGCCTGTGGGAAAGGATTCACTCACACATCAAACCTCCAGAGACACCTGCGTGTTCACACTGGGGAGAGGCCGTTCACCTGTACTGTGTGTGGAAAGGGATTCACTCACTCATCCAACCTACAGGCACACCAGTCAGTTCACACTGGGGAGAGGCCGTTCACCTGCTCAGACTGTGGGAAGGGATTCACTCAGTCTTTTTACCTACTGGCACACAAGTTAGTTCACACTAAGGAGATGCTGTTCACCTGCTCTGACTGTGGGAAGGGATTTACTCGGTCATCTCAACTGAAGGTACATCAGCGGGTTCACACTGGAGAGAGGCCATTCACCTGCTCAGACTGTGGAAAAGGATTTACTCGGTCATATGACCTGCTAGCACACCAGCGAGTTCACACTGGTGAGAAACCATTCACCTGCTCAGATTGTGGGAAGGGATTCACTCGGTCATCTCAACTTAAGGTACACCAGCGAGTTCACACTGGGGATAAGCCAGTCACCTGCTCAGACTGTGGGATGGGATTCACTAGCTCATCCAACCTGCAGAGACACCTGCGAGTTCACACTGGGGAACGGCCGTTCACCTGTTCTGTGTGTGGGAAGGGATTCAGTCGGTTATCCATCCTACAGGTGCACCAGTTAGTTCACACTGGGGAGAGGCCATTCACCTGCTCAGTCTGTAGAAAAGGATTCACTAACTCATCCAACCTACAGAGACACCAGAGAGTTCACACAGGGGAGAAACCATTCATCTGCTCAGACTGTGGGAAAAGATTCACTCAATTATCCATCCTACAGACACACCAGTCAGTTCACACTGGAGAGAGGCCATTCACCTGCTCAGACTGTGGGAAGGGATTCATTCAATCCTCTCAACTTAAGGTACATTTGCGAGTTCACACTGGGGAGAAGCCATTCACCTGCTCATACTGTGGGAAAGGATTTACTCGGTCATATGACGTACTGGCACATCAGCGAGTTCACACTGGGGAGAGGCCATTCATCTGCTCAGACTGTGGGAAGGGATTCACTCAGTCATCTCATCTGAAGGTACATCAGCGAGTTCACACTGGGGAGAGGCCATTCATCTGCTCAGACTGTGGGAAGGGATTCATTCAATCAACTGACCTATTGGCACACCAGCACATTCACACTAGGGAGAGGCTGTTCACCTGCTCAAACTGTGGGAATGATTCACATTGAAATTAGTATATTGCTTGTGGGAGCTTGCTGTATTAAACTGGCTACTGAGCTCTCATAAAAACATTGACTGGATTGGAGCCATTTGGCAGAGAGGAGGCACTTTCAATGGCGCTGTTTTTTCCCAGGAATCTCGGAGCTTCAGCATGTACTATTACTGTGAGTGTGCAGGGAGTGAGAGTGTTGGATCTAACTGTTTAATTTTAAATAACCTTTGTATGCACAACAGTTTAATATGCCTCTAGTAGCTGTACAAAGTATATTTCTAGAAGTTTCTTTGGACTTTATTAAGTACAGTGGTGCTAAAAAGTTTGTGAACCCTGTAGAATTTTCTCTGTTTCTGCATAAATATGACCTAAAATGTGATCAGATCTTCACCTGTCCCAAAACTAGATAAAGAGAGCCCAATTAAATATGCAATACAAACAACATTCTATTTCTTCATTATTTATTGAGAAAAATGATCCAATATTTTATGTATTTGTGGGAAAAAGTATGTGAACCTTTGCTTTCAGTAACTGGTGTGACCCCCTTGTACAGCAGTAACTTCAACCAAACGTTTCTGGTAACTATTGATCACTCCAGCACATAGGCTTGAGGCTTGCAGGAATTTTAGAATATTCTTCCTTACAAAACTGCCTCAACTTGTGGACTTCCTTGCATGAACTGCTTGCTTCAGGACCTTCCATAACAGTTCTATAGGAATAAGATCAGGACTTGGACTTGGTCATTCCAAAACATGAATTTTCTTTTTAAACCATTCTGTTGTTGATTGACTGTTGTCTTTCAGGTCATTGTCTTGTTGCATTATCCAACTTCTATTAGGTTTCAGGTGACGGACAGTTACCCTAACATTCTCCGTAAAATGTTTGGATACAATTTTGAATTCATTATTCCCTCAATGATTGCAAGCTGTCCAGGCCCTGAGGCAGCAAAGTAGCCCCAAACCATGATGCTCCTTCCAACATGCTTCACAGTTGGGATGAGGTTTTGGTGTTGGTGTGCAGTGCCCTTTTCCCTCCAAACATATCAATGTGCATTTCTGCCAAAAAGTTCAACTTTTGTCTCATCTATCGCAGAAGCATTGTCGAATACCAGGTGGTCTCTTGCATACTTGAGATGTGCAGCAGTGTTTTCTTTTGGAGAGCAGTGATTTCGTCCTTGGTGTCCTTCCATAAACACCATTCTTGTTCAGTGTGTTTCTTATAGTGGAAACACAGAGAGTTGAGCAAGTTTTAGAAATTTCTGCGGGTCCTTTGCTGTTACCCTTGGATTCATTTTCACCTCCTTCAGCATTCCATGATGTGTTCCTGGTGTGATATTTTTTGGATGCCCACTCCTAGGGAGAATAGTAACAGTACTGAGATTCCTCCATTTGAAGGAAATTTCTCTTACTGTGGACTGATGAACACCCAGGTCTTTTGAAATTCTTGTCCCCTTTTCCAGCTTTTTGCATCTCTACAATTCTTCTGAGTCCCTCTGAAAGTTGTTTTGATCGAGGCACATAAACAGGTCTTTCTTGCCAGGAGCGGACTCCATTAGTAACCTGACTTTGTGTGTGTTTTTTTAAAAACAATCGGGCAGGGCACCTCTACAATCCACACCTCCAATCTCATCCCATTGATTGGAATACCTGACTCCAAATAATTTTTGTAGAAGGCATTGCCCCTACTTTTTCTAACAAATACATGTAATATTGGATCATTTTTCTCAATAAATCAACAAGTATAATGTTTTGTGTTATTTAATTCTCTCTCTTTGTCTAGTTTTAGAACTTGCATAAAGATCTGATCACATTTTAGATCATAGTTATGCAGAAACAAAATTCTACAGGGTTCACCAACTTCCTAGTGTTACTGTAAGTGTTTTCTGATTGGTTGATTTTTTACTGCAGTATTGGCTAAATACTTTCTAGTTGTATCAGTATTATCTAAATATTTGAATGGAATATTTTTCTTTAAGCAAAAAAAGTAGCTGTTTTAAGCTAGCCACCATTTTTAGTTTCTCTCTTTTCTTCAATTAGTAGACCCCTGTCGCTGTTCTGTTCCTGTTCTATCAACTTTGAATAAAATGATCATGAAACAACAAGTGTTATGCCTTGTTCCTGACTTCTAAAAGAACCTTGGACATAAACACCAAAATCCGTCAATTGATGTAATTGATATGATTTCGAACTCAGAATAATCAAAGACAGGGGATTTTCAGCGGCTAAACAAAAGGGTTAAGAAATTCCATTTATGTTACAAATAGTCTGAGAGAAAACTAATTCTGGCCTTTACATCATCTGATGGAAATCAGGAGTGAGGACTATTGCGCTGCTAGTTTTAAATATATCTGTAAAACAGAAACAATGGGTATTAGAGCCAGGTGCAAACCAGTAGATCGCCAGTAAAGTAGAATCGTACAAGCAGTGGGGCATGGATAGAAAGATAATAAATTGGTGCAAACCACTGGAGTGTATGAGAAAACTTACATGAAGCTAGTAGAGTGTGGGGAAAAATTACATTTGGGTTGCAAACAACCTGTTAAAATTTTGAGATCGCAGTTAAACATAGAAACATAGGAAACCCACAGCGCAATACAGGCCCTTCAGCCCACAAAGCTGTGCCAAACATGTCCTTACCTTAGAACTACCAAGGCTTTCACTTAGTCCCCTATTTTCCTAAGCTCCATGTACCTGTCCAGGAGTCTCTTAAAAGACTCTACCGTTTCCCCTTCCATGACTGCTGCCGGCAGCCCATTCCACGCAATCACCACACTCTGTGTAAAAAAAAAACTTAACCCCTGGTATCTCCTCTGTAGATATTTCCAAGCACCTTTAAACTATGCCCTCTCGTGTTAGCCATTTCAGCCCTGGGGAAAAGCCTCTGACTATCCACATGATCAATGCCTCTCTTTATCTTGTACACCTCTGTCAGGTCACCTCTCATCCTTCGTCGCTCCAAGGAGAAAAGGCCGAGTTCACCCAACCTATTCTCACAAGGGATGCTCCCCAATCTAGGCAACATCCTTGTAAATCTCCTCTGCACCCTTTCTGTGGTTTCCCCATCCTTCCTGTAGTAAGGTAACTAGAACTGAGCACAGTACTCCAAGTGGGGTCTGACCAGGGTCCTATAGAGCTGCAATATCACCTCTCGGCTCTTAAACTCAATCCCATGGTTGATGAAGGCCAATACACTGTATGCTTTCTTAACCACAGGGTCAACCTGCATATCAGCTTTGAGTGTCATATGCACTTGGACCCCAAGATCCCTCTGATCATTCTCACTGCCAAGTGTCTTAAAATAAATGCTATATTCTGCCATCATATTTGACCTACCAAAATGAACCACCTCACACTTAACTGGGTTGAACTCCATCTGCCACTTCTCAGCCCAATTTTGCATCCTATCAATGTCCTGCTGTAACCTATGACAGCCCTCCACACTATCCACAACACCCCCAACCTTTGTGTCATCAGCAAATATAGTAACCCACCCCTCCACTTCCTCATCCAGGTCATTTATAAAAATCACAAAGAGTTGGGGTCCCAGAACAGATCCCTGAGGCACACAACTGGTCACCAACCTCCATGCAGAATATGACCCATCTACAACCACTCTTTGCCTTCTGTGGGCAAGTCAGTTCTGGATCCATAAAGCAATGTCCCCTTGGATCCCATTCCTCCTTACTTTCTCAATAAACCTTGCATGAGGTACCTTATCAAATGCCTTACTGAAATCCATATGCACTACATATACGGCTCTACCTTCATCAATGTGTTTAGTCACATCCTCAAAAAATTCAATCCAGGCTCATAAGGCACGACCTGCCTTTGACAAAGCCATGCTGACTATTCCTAATCATATTATGCCTCTCCAAATGTTCATAAATCCTGCCTGTCAGAATCTTCTCCATCAACTTACCATCCATTGAAGTAAGACTCACTGGTCTATAATTTCCTGGGATATCTCTACTCCCTTTCTTGAATAAGGGAACAATATCCGCAACCCTCCAATCCTCCGGAACCTCTCCTGACCTCATTGATGATGCAAAGATGGCTCATCAATCTCCTCCCTCGCTTCCCACAGTAGCCTCGGGTACATCCCGTCCGGTCCAGGTGACTTATCCAACTTGGTGCTTTCCAAAAAGCTCTCCAGCACATCCTTCTCCTTAATATCATCATGCTCAAGCTTTTCAGTCCACTGCAAGTCATCCCTACAATCACCAAGATCCTTTTCCATAGTGAATGCTGAAGCAAAGTACTCTTTAAGTACCTCTGCTATCTCCTTCAGTTCCATAAACACTTTTCCACCCTCACACTTGATTGGTCCTATTCTCTCATGTCTTACCCTCTTGCCCTTCACATACTTGTAGAATGCCTTGGGGGTTTCCTTAATCTTGTCCACCAAGGCCTTCTCATGGCCCCTTCTGGCTCTCCTAATTTCATTCTTAAAATCCTTCCTGCTAGCCTGATAACCTTCTAGATTACTATCATTACCTAGTTTTTTGAACCATTCGTAAGCTCTTATTTTCTTCCTGACTAGATTTACAACAGCCTTTGTACACCACGGTTCCTGTACCCTACCATCCTTTCCCTGTCTCATTGGAACATACCTACGCAGAACTCCACGCAAATACCCCCTGAACATTTGCCACATTTCTTCCGTACATTTCCCTGAGGACATCTGTCTGCAATTTATTCTTCTGAATTCCTGCCTGATAGCTTCATATTTCCCCTTACTCCAATTAAACGTTTCCCTAACTTGTCTGTTCCGATCCCTCTCCAATGCTATGGCAAAGGAGATAGAGTTGTGATCACTATCTCCAAAATGCTCTCCCACCTGACCAGGTTCATTTCCCAATACCAGATCAAGTACAGCCTCTCCTCTTGTAGACTTATCTACATATTGTGTCAAGAAACCTGCCTGAACACACCTAACAAACTCCACCCCATCTAAACTCCTCAGTATAGCGAGATAGCAATCAATATTGGACAGGAGAAGATGGCAGCGTGACGCAGCCCGCAACTGCCACTCCGGTGGTGATGTCTGTTATTTGTAAGTAGGGTGCCGTGCATAATCCTGATTTGATGGAGATGGACGTGACAGCACAGAGGAACATCTGGTGAAACTTCTGAAATGCCTGCTTCACTGCTGCTGCTACTGTGTGGTCCAAAATCTCCGGAGGGGAAGGCCCAGAGTCCTTAGCTTTGCTTGTGCTCGGTGGCTGGGGCGGGGTCGAAGCGCTCAGCAGATGATGGTGCTCGGTGTCGAAGGGCTGGTCGGAGGCTCGAAGTTTTTGGACAGACTCAGTGTTTGCTGTGGTCGGGTGCTTCCGATGGTGCTGCATCGGCAAGTTTGTGGTGCTTGGAGGTTCATGGCAGGGAGAGTTTCTCCCTTCTACCATCTGCATGAGGTGATGAGGATATAGGGACTTTGAGACTTATATTTACCGTGTCCATGGTCTGTTCTTTATCAAATTACGCTATTGCTTTGCACTGTTGTAACTATATGTTATAATTATGTGGTTTTGTCAGTTTTAGTCTTGGTTTGTCCTGTGTTTCTTGTGATATCATTCTGGAGGAACATTATATCATTTTTAATACATGCATTTCTAAATGACAATAAACGAGGACTGAGTGTCCAATAATCTAATCTAGTATTTGGGAAATTAAAATCTCCCACCACAACTCTCTTATTATTACACCTTTGCAGCATCTGTCTCCCTGTCTGCTCCTCGATGTCACTGTTACTATTGGGTGGTCTATAAAAAACACGCAGTAGAGTTATTGACCCCTTCCTATTCCTAACTTCCACCCACAGGGACTCTGTGGACAACCCTTCCATGACTTCCTCCTTTTTTTGCAGCCATGACACTATCCCTGATCAACAGTGCCATGCCCCCACCTCTTTTGCCTCCCTCCCTGTCCTTTCTGAAACATCTAAAGCCTGGCACTTGAAGTAGCCATCCCTGCCCCTGCACCATCCAAGTTTCTGTAATGGCCACAACACCATATCTCCAAGTACTGATCCACTCTCTAAGCTCATCTGCTTTGTTCATAATACTCCTTGCATTAAAATAGACACATCTCAAACCATCGGTCTGAGCGCGTCCCTTCTCTATCACCTGCCTATTCTCCCTTTTGCACTGTCTCCAAACATTCTCTATTTGTGAGCCAACCTCCCTTTCCTCCATCACTTCAGTTCAGTTCCCACCCCCCAGCAATTCTAGTTTAAACTCTCCCCAATAGCCTTAGCAAACCTCCCCGCCAGGATATTGGTCCCCTTGGGATTCGAGTGTAACCTGTCCTTTTTGTACAGGTCACACCTGCCCCAAAAGAGTTACCAGTGATGCAGAAATCTGAATCCCTGCCCCCTGCTCCAATCCCTCAGCCATGCATTTATCCTCCACCTCATTCTGTTCCTATTCCTTAAAGTAAAAAGTATGTACATATTTTCCACGAACCAAGACTTATCATGAATACCAGTGATGCTTCACACCCAGACAAGCTCAAAGCCTGTTAAGCTCGCTTTGAAAGGGAGAATAAAACTACAGCTGTGATGATCCCTGCAGCACCTGGTGACACTGTCATCTTCGTCTTCGAGGCTGAAGTTACTGTCTTTCAAGAGGCTGAATCCTTGCAAGGTGACAGGTCCCAAAGGAGTACCTGGTCAGGCTCTGAAAACCTGTGCCAACTAAATGGTGGGTGTGTTCAAAGACATTTTCAGTCTCATTGCCACAGTCATAGATTCCCCTGTGCTTCAAGAGGGAAACAATTATACCAGTAACCAAGAAGAGCAGAGTGAGCTGCCCTAATAACTAACATCTTGTAGCACTCACATCTACAGTGAAGAAGAGGTTCGTTATGACTAGAATTATCTCTTGTCTCAGCAAGGACATGAACCCATTGCATTTTGCCTATCATCACAATATATCTATGTCAGTTGCAATCTTATTGGTTCTTGGGTTACCTAGACAACACAATACCTTGAGTATGTCAGAATTCTGCTTATTTTCAACAGTTCAGTGTTTAACACAATCATTCCTACAGGTCCAATTGAAAAGCTCCAGAACCTGGACCTCGGTACCCGTCTCTGCAACTGGATCCTCAACTTCCTAACTGCAAGACCACAATCTGTGTGGATCAGAAACAACGTCTCCATCTCGCCGACAAACAGCACTGGTATACCTCAGTGATGTGTGCTTAGCCCATAACTTGCTCTACTCTCTCTAGGCCCATAACTGTATGGCCCATAACTGTATGACTAGGCACAGTTCCAGTGCCATCTATAAATTTGCTGATGACACAACTATTGGCAGAATCTCCGATGCTGTTGAGACAATGTACAGGAGTGAGATATACCAACTATTTGAGTGATGTCACAGCAACAACCTTGCACTCAATGTCAATAAAACAAGGAACTGATTGTGGACTTCGGAAAGGGTAAGACAAGGGTACACACACATCAATTCTCATAGGGATCAGAAGTAACAAGAATGAGCAGTTTCAAATTCCTGGGTGTTAACATCTGAGGATCTAACCTTGATCCATCATATTG
Organism: Mobula birostris; assembly: GCF_030028105.1. NCBI lineage: Eukaryota > Metazoa > Chordata > Chondrichthyes > Myliobatiformes > Myliobatidae > Mobula > Mobula birostris. The sequence goes on from NC_092377.1 coordinate 104,285,271, forward strand.
ATGCAGCTGCAAAGAAGGCACAACAGCAGCTATATTTCATTAGGGGTTTGAAGTGATCTGGTATGTCACCAAAAACACTGGCAATTTTCTACAGAAATTTTCAAGAGCATTCTAACTGGTTGCATCACCATCTGGTAAGTTTTTTTTCTTGGACTACGCATAGATTATTGAGGTATTTTTTGCATCCTCTTTCTTGGTCTCTCACGTTTACTCTGTTCCCTTTCCGGGTTCATGGGTTGAATCTATTGTCAATCCTCCCTTTATTTGCGGATTGATTTCAGGGGTTATGGATTTTACTATTAATTTTGTCTCTTGGAATACTAATGGTCTTAATCATCCAATTAAAAGGAAAAAAATCTTCAATGTATTCCGGAGACTTAAAGCACATATTCTATTTTCACAAGAGACCCATGTGCGGAGGGGGGGACAGATTACGTTTTTTTAAGTTCTGGAAGGATGAACAATATCATTCGCATTCCAATGCCAAAATTAGAGGAGTTCTATTTTCATAGATCCCTCAATTACATTTGTGCAACCGAATATTATCTCTGATCCGAATGGTAGATTTTCACTGGTTAGTGGTTTACTCTTTAATAAAAAGGTAGTTCTGGTTAACGTTTATGCTCCAAACTCGGATTGTCTGGAATTTTATAAATCGTTATTTAATTTCTTCCCGAATTTGAGTGAGTTTTCAGTAATCTGGGACGGAGATCTTAATACCTGTTTATCTCCATTATTGGATCTTTCGGCCCCTATACAGACAGTACCCAATAAATCCACAACCTTGATTAATTTATTTCTCTCAGATTCAGGGTCGATGGATATTTGGCGGTTTTTGCATCCCCAGGAAAAAGACTTCTCTTTTTTTTCACATATTCATCACTCTTACTCAAGAATTTTTTTTTTATTGACTCTCATCTTATTTTTTCAGTAGTTAAATGTGAATATGACTCTATAACCATTTCAGACCATGCTTCACTTAAGCTTTCTATTAAATTATTTATCAATTCGCAAAATAATAGACAATGGCGTTGTAATCCACTGTTGCTTCAGGCCTTGGATTTTGTTAACTTGATGAATGAACAGATTGATCTTTTTTTTACAATTAACAGTACAGAGGATATTTCCATGAACACCCTTTGGGATACTTTTAAAGCTTATATTCATGGCCAGATCATTTCGTACTCTGCTGCTTTGAGGAAAAGGTTGAAGAAGGAAGAGCTGGTTCTTGTGGACAAGATTAAGGAAATAGGTAATAAATATGCTACAGCTCCATCTGAGAAGCTGTATAAACAACGAACTGAACTTCAAATGGAACACAGTTTATTACTTTCGTCCTCTATTGCAAATCTATTAATGAAGACAAGAAGTGAATATATATACATAGTGACAAAGTTGGTAAACTGTTGGCTATTCAGTTGAAGACTAACTCCATTAAATTTCAAATTAATCAGATTTATAATCAAGAAGATCAACTGACGTTTGATCAAGTTGAGATTAATCAATCTTTTTTTGATTTTTATTCTTCTTTATATCAATCAGAATCCCCAGGAGATTCTAAACATATGTGTGACTTTTTAGATAACCTTAACTTCCCTAAGATTACACACTGTATATCTTCTTTGCTAGAAACTTCCTTCACTACTGATGAGATTAAGAATGTTATTCTTTCTATGAACTTGGGGAACGCTCCTGGCCCTGATAGGTTTACCGTGGAATTGTTTAAATCTTTTGCACCCTCATTTATCCTGGGTTCTGGAAGCCTCATTAAAACTTGGTAAACTACCATATTCTTTTATAGAGCATCAATCTCTTTAATATTAAAGGATAAAGACCACGCTCAATGTGCATCTTATAGACCAATATCCTTGTTAAATGTTGACTCTAAGATTTTTTCTAAATTATTAGCAAATTGTCTCGAAAAAAGCTCTTCCTTATATTATTTTGGAGGACCAAACGGGTTTTATTAAGAATCGCTACTCTTTTTTTATAATATTCGTATACTTTTAAATGTTGTCTATACCCCGTCACAAAACGATCCTGAATGCGTCCTTTCCCAAGATGCTGAAAAAGCCTTTGATAGGGTCGAATGGCCCTACTTATTTAAGGTGCTTGAAATGTTTAACTTTAGCCTGAAATTCATATCCTGGATCAGATTGTTACACCATTCTCCTATGGCCTCAGTTCGTACTAACACTCTAAACTCACCTTTTTTGCCTCTTTTTCGAGGTACCAGACAAGGTTGTCCTCTTAGCCCTTTACTATTTGATATAGCATTAGAACCTCTTGCAATGGCTATTCAAGAATCTCCTAACATTATTGGTATAACTCGTGGGTTAAAGTCTCATAAAAGTATCAATTTATGCTGATGACTTACTTTTATATAATTCTAATCCTCAAAAATCTATACCAGCAGCTTTAGATTTATTAGCACAATTTAGTCTTTTTAAAGGATACAAATTAAATCTGAATAAGAGTGAACTTTTCCCTATTAATAAGCAAGTTTCCTTAGATCAGAACCTGCCATTTAGATTGGTTAATAATCATTTTTCATATCTTGAGATTAAAATTACCTGTAAACATAAGGATTTATTAAGACTAATTTCTTACCCTTAATTGACCACATTACACAACTTTCCTCTAAATGGTCTCCACTTTATTTAACATTGACTGGTCGTATTAATGCTGTTAAGATGTTTATTCTGCCAAAATTTTCATATATATATATTTCAGGCATTGCCGATTTTTGTTCCAAAATCTTTTTTTGATAAAGTAGACTCTAAAATCTCTTCATTTATTTGGCAAAATAAAAACCCGCGATTGGGTAGAATGCATCTACAGAAAGCTAAGAGAGATGGAGGTTTGGCATTACCTAACTTTAGATTTTATTATTGGGCAATTAATATTCGACACATGAAATTTTGGTTACTTGACCAAGATATACTATCCATTCCTAAATGGGTGGTTTTGGAATTACATTCTGTTCAAGGCTATGCACTGGGCTCTATATTAGGTTCTTCTCTTCCTTCCGATTTGAAACGCTATAAACAGGTTTGCAACCTGACAGTTAAACATACCTTACGCATCTGGTTTCAATTCTGAAAATTTTTCAATCTTAATCAATTTGTGCTAGTGATTCCTATTATTGGCAATATATTTTTTCTCCACTCCTCTACGGACCGTGCCTTTCAAATTTGGAAGACTAATGGTATATCGCGGGTTTTAGGCTTATTTTCAGATGGTTCCCTTATGTCTTTTGAACAGTTATCTAACAAATACAATTTACCAAGAACACATATTTTAGATTTTTGCAAGTTAGAAATTTCCTAAATACCATACTTTATTCCCTTCTGGCGTTACCCCCTACAAATATTTTAGAGGCTATCATTAACCTCAACCCATGTCAGAATGGTGTAATGGTTATTATTTATAATACTATCATGAAACTTAGGATAGCTCCTCTAGTTAATACTTCCTCTATCTGTTCCAAACACTCCTTAATTCAATTTAAAGTTGTCCACAGAACACACATGTCTAAAGATAAATTAGCTCGTTTTTATTCTCATATTAACCCTCTTTGCGATAGATGTCATGGGGAGATAGCTTCCTTGACCCATATGTTTTGGTCTTGCCCTACTCTGGAAACTTTTTGGAAAGACATTTTTAATATTATTTCAAAAGTTTTGAATAGTGATATTTCTCCCCATCCTATTGCTGCTATCTTTGGATTACCTAAACCTTCTAGCAATTTATCCGCCTCAGCGCGTAGGATGATTGCATTTCTACTTTACTGGTGAAAAGATGTATTCTACATCATTGGAAGGAGATTAATGCCCCAACTACGTTTTAGTTTGGTTCTCTCAAACGATATTGTGTCTAAATTTGGAAAAAATCAGAAGTAATCTTTAAGATACTTCAGTTAAATTTGAAGAGACCTGGAGATCTTTTATTCAATATTTTCATTTAATGTAACTATTTTTTTCTCTCTGATCATATATACACTCTCTTCGTGGATTTTATCTGTTATTAGTGGAGGTCGGGTTTGAGGACGTGATTGTTTAATTCGTTTAAGTCTACTATTTACCTAGTTAGCCCATTGCTTTGCTTTGTAGCTTAGTTGCACGGTAGTTTTTTTGGGTTTTTTTTCGGGATGTTTTTTTCTCCTTATTGATATTAAACTAGTATACAGCTATATTACCTCGTTATTTTGTAACTAACTTACGTTGTTTGCATTGTTTTTTGTATTAATATTTCTTGCATATCTATATATGGATTTGTGAAAGGAAAATCATGTCTGACGAATCTCATAGAATTTTTTGAGGATGTAACTAGTAGAGTGGATAGGGGAGAACCAGTGGATGTGGTATATTTGGATTTTCAAAAGGCTTTTGACAAGGTCCCACACAGGAGATTAGTGTGCAAACTTAAAGCACACGGTATTGGGGGTAAGGTATTGGTGTGGGTGGAGAGTTGGTTAGCAGACAGGAAGCAAAGAGTGGGAATAAACGGGACCTTTTCAGAATGGCAGGTGGTGACTAGTGGGGTACCGCAAGGCTCAGTGCTGGGACCCCAGTTGTTTACAATATATATTAATGACTTGGATGAGGGAATTAAATGCAGCATCTCCAAGTTTGCGGATGACACGAAGCTGGGTGGCAGTGTTAGCTGTGAGGAGGATGCTAAGAGGATGCAGGGTGACTTGGATAGGTTGGGTGAGTGGGCAAATTCATGGCAGATGCAATTTAATGTGGATAAATGTGAAGTTATCCACTTTGGTGGCAAAAATAGGAAAACAGATTATTATCTGAATGGTGGCCGATTAGGAAAAGGGGAGGTGCAACGAGACCTGGGTGTCATTATACACCAGTCATTGAAAGTGGGCATGTAGGTACAGCAGGCGGTGAAAAAGGCGAATGGTATGCTGGCATTTATAGCGAGAGGATTCGAGTACAGGAGCAGGGAGGTACTACTGCAGTTGTACAAGGCCTTGGTGAGACCACACCTGGAGTATTGTGTGCAGTTTTGGTCCCCTAATCTGAGGAAAGACATCCTTGCCATAGAGGGAGTACAGAGAAGGTTCACCAGATTGATTCCTGGGATGGCAGGACTTTCATATGAAGAAAGACTGGATGAACTGGGCTTGTACTCGTTGGAATTTAGAAGATTGAGGGGGGATCTGATTGAAACATATAAGATCCTTAAGGGATTGGACAGGCTAGATGTAGGAAGATTGTTCCCGATGTTGGGGAAGTCCAGAACGAGGGGTCACAGTTTGAGGATAGAGGGGAAGCCTTTTAGGACCGAGATTAGGAAAAACTTCTTCACACAGAGAGTGGTGAATCTGTGGAATTCTCTGCCACAGGAAACAGTTGAGGCCAGTTCATTGGCTATATTTAAGAGGGAGTTAGATATGGCCCTTGTGGCTACGGGGGTCAGGGGGTATGGAGGGAAGGCTGGGGCGGTGTTCTGAGTTGGATGATCAGCCATGATCATAATAAATGGCGGTGCAGGCTCGAAGGGCCGAATGGCCTACTCCTGCACCTATTTTCTATGTTTCTATGTTTCTATATTGTAACCATGTATTGGTTGCTATGTGTTTTACCTTTTCAGTACTAATTCAATAAAAAGATTTAAAAAGAAGGAAAGAGACTTTTTTTTACCGTGCCCATGGTCTGCTCTTTATCAAATTACGTTATTGCTTTGCACTGTTGTAACTATATGTTATAATTATGTGGTTTTGTCAGTTTTAGTCTTGGTTTGTCCTGTGTTTCCTGTGATATCATTCTGCAGGAACGTTATATCATTTTTAATACATGCATTTCTAAATGACAATAAACGAGGACTGAGTGTCCTCATAATCTAATCTAATATTTGGGAAATTAAAATCTCCCACCACAACGCTCTTATTATTACACCTTTGCAGGATCTGTCTCCCTATCTGCTCCTCGATGTCACTGTTACTATTGGGTGGTCTATAAAAAACACCCATTAGAGTTATTGACCCCTTTCTATTCCTAACTTCCACCCACAGAAACTCCGTGGACAACCCTTCCATGACTTCCTCCTTTTTTTGCAGCCGTGACACTATCCCTGATCAACAGTGCCATGACCCCACCTCTTTTGCCTCCCTCCCTGTCCTTTCTGAAACATCTAAAGCTTGGCACTTGAAGTAGCCATCCCTGCCCCTGCACCATCCAAGTTTCTGTAATGGCCACAACACCATATCTCCAAGTACTGATCCACTCTCTAAACTCATCTGCTTTGTTCATAATACTCCTTGCATTAAAATAGACACATCTCAAACCATCGGTCTGAGCGCGTCCCTTCTCTATCACCTGCCTATTCTCCCTTTTGCACCGTCTCCAAGCATTCTCTATTTGTGAGCCAACCTCCCTTTCCTCCATCACTTCAGTTCAGTTCCCACCCCCCAGCAATTCTAGTTTAAACTCTCCCCAATAGCCTTAGCAAACCTCCCCACCAGGATATTGGTCCCCTTGGGATTCGAGTGCAACCTGTCCTTTTTGTACAGGTCACACCAGCCCCAAAAGAGTTCCCAGTGATGCAGAAATCTGAATCCCTGCCCCCTGCTCCAATCCCTCAGCCATGCATTTATCCTCCACCTCATTCTGTTCCTATTCCTTAAAGTAAAAAGTATGTACATATTTCCCACAAACCAAGACTTATCATGAATACCAGTGATGCTTCACACCCAGACAAGCTCAAAGCCTGTTAAGCTCGCTTTGAAAGGGAGAATAAGACTACAGCTGTGATGATCCCTGCAGCACCTGGTGACACTGTCATCTTCGTCTTCGAGGCTGAAGTTATACTGTCTTTCAAGAGGTTGAATCTTTGCAAGGTGACAGGCCCCAAAGGAGTACGTGGTCAGGCTCTGAAAACCTGTGCCAACTAAATGGTGGGTGTGTTCAAAGACATTTTCGGTCTCATTGCCACAGTCAGAGATTCCCCTGTGCTTCAAGAGGGAAACAATTATACCAGTAACCAAGAAGAGCAGAGTGAGCTGCCCTAATGACTAACATCTTGTAGCACTAACATCTACTGTGAAGAAGAGGTTCGTTATGACTAGAATTAACACTTGTCTCAGCAAGGACGTGAACCCATTGCAATTTGCCTATCACCGCAATTTATCTATGTCAGTTGCGATCTTATTGGCTCTTGGGTCAGCTAGACAACACAATACCTTGAGTATGTCAGAATGCTGCTTATTGACAACAGTTCAGTGTTTATCACAATCATTCCCACATGTCCGATCGAAAAGCTCCAGAACCTAGGCCTCGGTACCCCTCTCTGCAACTGGATCTTCAACTTCCTAACTGCAAGACCACAATCTCTGTGGATCAGAAACAACGTCTCCACCTCGCTGACAAACAACACTGGCATACCTCAGTGATGTGTGCTTAGCCCATAACTTGCTCTACTCTCTCTAGGCCCATAACTGTGTGACGAGGCACTCGGTTTCCTTTGGACAGACCATATTTTCCGCGGGCAGGATCACAATCGCCACTAAATTTACTGCAGAAGAGAGAGAAATAAAGAATTACTGGCAACAAATGCCGAATCTGACCCAAGATTCCTAAGAAAATGGCTGAAGCTCCCTGACACTGGCTGGATCTACATAATATAGCATTCCAGAGGTAGATTCCCACTGTAAATCCCTGGAATTTCAGTCAGTGTCGACTAACGCTAATCCATGTGAGGTTGCAAAATGGAGCAGAGTGACATTATCTGTGGTGTCTGTTCCTCAGTGCACCTCGATCTTTTCTGAGTACAGGACATTTACATATGGTAAAAGCTTAAGGTCAGAGGCTCCCTGTTGAACAGGTGAACACGACCGTCAGGATAGGAACAGCTCTCCTCTCCTCACTCTGATATCACAGTCTCATTGTGGGGTTCCTTGGTATCTGTCAATTAGGTTCACTATGTGATGGAGGCGAGAGGCCTGCCGGGTTTTTCGCCGAAGTACAATACTGGCACGTTGTATTTAGACTAGTCCTGATGCACACTCAGTGAAGTCCGTTTTATCTGAAAGACGATATGCATGGCATTATATTCGAGGTCTCCAGCATAGGCAAGGACAGACAATCGCGAGGGTCCACCGGGAAGGGTGGAAAAGTCAGAATAAGAAGGTAGTGGTGGTGGGTGTGGGACGATTACATGTTGTCAGGAAGTGACAGGTTAAGTGAGGTGATGGAGAAGGAGAATAGATGGGGGAAGATGGCCAGAAGCTGGGAGGTGACAGGTAGTAAAAATAAAGGGTTGAAAAGTAAGAAATCTGACAGGAGCAGAGCGTGGACCATGATAGCAAGAGAAGGAGAAGAGACACCAGAGGGAGGTGATGGGCAGGAGAGGAGAAGGGAAAGGTTAAGAGGGGAGCCAGAGTGGCAAATGGGCAAAGAGAGGTGGGAGGAGGCAGAAATTTCAGGAAGTTAGCAAAATCAGTTTTCGTGTCATCTGGCTGGAGGCTACCTTCAACCTGAGAGTGGTCTTGTGGTGACAGTAGAGAAAGGACTGAGAAGTAGAGTAAAATGGGTGATCCCATGGAAATCTCGTCTGTTGTGACGACGGAGCGTCAGTGCTTGACGAAGTGGGACCCCAGTCTACCTCGGGTCTTACTGATGTAAAGGAGGCCACATCTGGAGCACCGGATACAGTAGCTGACTCCGTCAGACTCTCAGGTGAAGTGTCACCTCGCCTGGAAGGACTGTTATGCGCCTTGGACGGTGGTGAGGGAGGAAATGAATTGTCAGGTGTAGCACTTGTCCCATTTGAAGGGATAAGTGCCAGGAGGGACATCAATGGAGAGGGACGCATGGAAAAGGAAGCGACGGAGAAAGCGATCCCTGCAGAAAGCGGAGATGGGGAGGAGGGAGTGAAAGGAAATATGTATTTAGTGGTAGGATCCGTTGAAATGGCGAAGCTGAAAAAATGTCTTTACAGGTTGAAGCGTGTCATTTAATATCTACAACAAAATGAAAACAACGTGAAGTACTGGCCGCCTTAGACTGTTAGTTTATCGATATATCTGACGTTCCGATGATTTTGAAAGCTCTTAACATTTCCTTTGCTCCTTCAAAGGGAAAACAACTCAAACTCTGATTTTCAATTAACCCAATTGATCGCAGATTTAAAATAACTCGCAAATTAGCGGCAAGAAAGAAACGAGGTGAATTTTAGTCTTGATCTGGAAACTGACTTGGCAGTTCAAGACACAAGGAAGGCCGGCTAACTACTGGATTACAAGAGAAATGACATTGTTCTTCAAGTAAATTGCACAGTTCTTTGAAAAGTTTGCAACGAAGATGTAAGTTTCTGTCATTGCGGTAATATTGCATGTAACACCATTGATGCAAAATGCAGAACCTCCAGTGAATATCAATTATGATGAAACTCGCTTGAGTTAAAATATCATCAAAAAGGGGAAATACAGTAGTTCAACTGATTTAATTGGCGTATTGAACCAAAGAACCTGCTAGCAAGAGGCGGTAGATCAGATGTAACGAAACGACACAAAAATAATAGCAACATATGCATACACTTACCAGGAATACCAATCGCTGCGAGTACAGGATAGTAAATACTCGCTATGTAGTAAATTGCTGGATATCCCATTTTCTATGCGATCACTGTACGATACGTTCAAACTGTAGAAAGCACAGTTTCAATCAGTTTAAGGCTTTTTTAAATTATGAAGGGAGTGAGCCTTCCGCCAATTGACGTGAGCTCTTCGAATCAGCCACAGTCCACTGAACAAACATAACTCTCTATTTTTGCTAATTGTGACCTGTTGCAATACATTTCCCACTTCAGAGAGTTTACAGACAAGTTGGTTCATGTACTTTAAAGGTATCTTTATTTTTAGAACCCTACAAGTTTTAATTCTGTAAACCGGGTTTGAGCTCCGTGAGCAGAAGTTTACATGGGTTGAATGTTATTTATGTGAGGCACATTGATCCTCAGTGGTGAATAATTCGCAATATCCAATGCAGCATACAGTGAATAACCTTTTAGTGGATCCGGAGACATACGAAGGTTAGAGTAGGCAAAGGCAGAAGCACGAGCGTTTTTATCACAGTGTAAAACGGTTGTACTCATTCAGAAGATTCAGTGTGCGGGAGTAGGCGTGGAGGGGTAAGATGGAGAACGAAAAGTAGATATGTTACAATGGGGGCGTTGGGAACGGACCCAAATGAAAGACACAGACACTGAAGTACAAAGAACAGGACTTGACTAGAGTAGGGACGTGACGGGGTTTAGACAAAGATCAGGAACAAGAACGCAGACTTGGGCTAGGACATGGACTAGACAGGGAACCCGGACAAGGAACTATGAACTAGGAGCCTGGGCTTGGACTCCAAGCCAGAGACTGGACAAGGACCCAGAACCTGGGTTTTGCCTCGGGCTCGGGCCCCAGAACCAGGCAAGGACATGACATGGCTACCGGACAGAACGTGGCAGGGGTCTTGGCTCTTGGAATTGGAGACAGGCCGGGGTCTTGGATCTTGAGCTTGGCTGCAGGCTGGGGTCTTGGATCTTGAGCTTGGCTGCAAGCTGATAACTCGGAGGCTGGAGCTTGGCGACAGACTGGGAACTGTACATCAACAGAGGGCCGGGACTTATCTTTCGAAAAGCCAGGACTCATCTTTAACTCGACACCAACATGAGACTGGAAAGTACATAGACATGGAGCCGGGACTCATCCATAGACAAGCCGGGACTCAACTTTATCTCCACACCAAGGTGAGACAGATCCCCCCGCAGGGCAGCGGCAGAACGGCCTGACTTAACCCACGGAGGCGAGGACAAGAAGAAACAAACACCAAAGAACGACAGAGAGTTCCATCTCTGCTCCGGGGAAGCTCCGAGTCTCAATTCAGCCAGCTACCTCTGCTGGCTACAGAAACAGCTGGATCCCAACCTAGCTCGGAATGGCTGGCAGCCACTCAGCTGGGCCAGGAAACAGCCAAATCCATACTTCAAAGACAGATCCGACTACCGACAGCAAGGCTCCATGAAGCGATGGCTCTCCAACACGGCCTAAAGATGACAAATGGGCGCTCTAGCCTTCCACCATGTTGCTCCCAGGGGATCTTTACAAGACAAACCAGCAGCTCACACTCAACCCCAAGTCTACTTATATTCCAAGCCACAAGATGGGAATCAAGTGCCAATGATTAACTCAACCAAAACAAGGGAAAGCTGGAAGACCTGGAGTCCTGAGCCTACTGAACCAGTAGAGACCAAACCATTGGATAAATTTAAGGCAGAGGTTGATAGGCTGTTGGTTAGTCAGGACAAGAAGTGTTACAGGCAGGAAACAGGAGATTTGGGCTGAGAGGCAGATTGATCACCCATGATGAAATGGTGGAGCAGTCTCGATGGGCCAAAAAGCCTAATTCTGCTCCAATCGTTTATGATCTTATGACCTTGTAGTGATTACAAGAAGTTCTTGTATGAACATAATTTGACTAACACTGCATTCGGAAGGTCAAATTGTGACAATTACGATACACAAAGTAAGAGCACAAAATCATAATACATGGGAGAAGATCAACCCATTCGCCTCATCGATTCCATCTTGGCTGATTTATTCTCCTTGTCTTGCCTTTCCCTATTACCGTGCTAATCAAAACCTGTATCTCTTATATATCCACTGAGTTGGCATCCACAGCAATGAATGTATGTAGCGATGCATTCAACAGGTTCACCAGCGTCCACCTAAAGAAATTTCTCCTCTTCTCTGTTCTAAAGGGGCGTCCCTTGATTCTGACGCTGTGCCTTCTGGCTCTAGACTCTCCACTGTAGTAAAATCCTTTCCACATCCACACAATCCAGCACTTTCAATATTCGATAGCTTTCAGTGTAATCCCACCCCTTCCCCGCCTTCTCCTTCTAAACTCATAGAGCAAAGGTCCAGAACCATTAAACGCCACTCATACGTTAAACCTTTCAGTCCGGAATCATTCTTCTGAACCTCCACCGAACCCTCTCAAATGCCAGCACATTGCATTTTTGATAAGAGGCCCAAACTACTCACAATATTCCAAACACTATATGACAAATGCCTTAAAATACATCAGCATTACTTCCTCGCTATTCTAGCCCTCTTGAAACGAATGCTAATATTGCATTTGCCTCGCTTACCACAGACACAACTTACAAGTTAACCTTTAGGGAATGCTGTATGAGGTCTCCCAAGTCCTCTTGCATTTCTGATTTCGGTATTTTTTTCCTCGTTTAGAAAATACTTTACACCATTATTTCTTCTACCAATGTTCATGACAATATACTTCCAACACTACATACATCTGCCACTTCTTATCTTCTTTTCTGTATCTAATTCCTTTTGCAGACTCATTGTTTCTTCAACACCCCCTGCTCCTACACCTATACACCTATAGTTCGCAAACTTGGCCACAAAGCTATCAGTTCCTTCATCCAAACCATTGGCATATAACATGCGAAGAAATAGACCCAACATCGATTCCCTGAGGAGTACCACTAGCCTCTAGCAGCCAACCAGAAAAGCCAACTTTATTCTCAGTCTTTGTCAGCCAATGCTCTATCCATACTAGTATCCTTCCTGTGATACCATGTGCTCTTACTCTATTCAGGTGCTTCAAGTGTGGCACCCTGTCAATGGCCTTTTGAAACTCCGAGTAAACAACATCCATTAACTCTCCTTTGTCTATCCTTCCTGTTATTTCCTCAAAGAAATATAAGGACAGACAGTGTTAGAGGGGGGAAGATCATCCTAGCTTCAGCGAGGTGGGTGGGGGGGTCGTAATTAGACTTCTTTCATCATTCATTCTTTCTTCATTTCTTACTGCACATTTAGAACAGAGGGAATGCCAGCCAGCAAAGTTCAATGCTCCTCACGTGGAGTGTAAGAAGGCAAGCGGACCTCCAGTCACCCTGCTGACTACACTTACAGGGTGTGCATCCAGCTGCAGCCTCTAACGGACCGTGGTAAGGAGTCGGAGCTGAATCTGGATAACTCCAGATCATTCGGAAGGTTGAAATGTTGATATACAGGATATCCTAGATGGTAGTTACACCAAAGTGCAGGACACAAGTAACTGGGTGACCGATCAGAGGGGGAAAGGGGAAAGGCAGTTGAACACTTCGTTGGCTGTTTCCATCAACAATACGTAATCCGCTTTGGATACTGTTGCGGGGTGGGGGTGGAGTTGGGATGACCCAGGTTAGGAAAGCCACAGCGGTCAGTTGGCCGGCACTGAGTTTGGCTCTGTGGCTCAGAAGAGAAGGGGGGGGGGGAGATGTGAGCATTAGTGATAGGGGATTCGTTGGTTAGGGGTACAGAAAGGAGGTTTTGTGGACGAGAACGAAATTTCCAGATGGTATGTCTCCGCCCGTCAGGGACACCTAGGATTTCGTCCACAGCATTCTCAAGTAGGAAGCTGATTAGCCAGAGTTCGTTGTTCCTGTTGGTACGAATGACATGGGTATTGAGTTATATGCTAAGTTAAAGGACAAAACTCCAGTGTCGTGATACCTGGATTACTACCCGTGATACGTGCTAGTGAGGCCAGAAATAGGAAGTCTGTACAATTTAACAAGTAGCTAAGGAGATGGCACGGGAGGGGTTGCTTCAGATTCACTGGACAACAAAGATTTTGCTTCCTGAATACCTTTAGGTGCATCTTATGAATTTTGGGCTACTGATCATGAAAATCACCTTGAAATGTCCCTATCACGCACCATTTTAAATAAACTTATGTTTATTCTTTCAATTCATAATTCAAGTCAATTAAAATGTTGCCTACTATCTAAATTGGAAAGTTTCCTATCTTGTCCAGGCATGCTTGAGCATGCTTAGGCGGTGCGGCTGCTACATGGCAGGACAGGTTTCAGTAATAATTATTGGGTTCTGGACTGTAAGGATGGGATTTGCTATCACCAGGCACAAAAATTTCTATGAAGGATTTTGATATTGGAAACACATGCTTCCCAGAATAACTGATGCCAAGATTAAGGAAAGCATTTTTGTTGCTCCACAAATCAAACATATCATCAATGACAGTCAATTTGAAGAATTTCTAGTGGGACCGGAGAAAATCACATGGAAGGCATTCAAGGAAGTTGCTGAAATTTTTCTCGGCATCTACAGAGCACCAAACTACATGCAGCTAGTTGAAAGCACGCTTCAAGCATATAAAACCATGAAATGCAACATATCACTACAGATTCATTTTCTGCATTCCCATTTAGACTTCTTCCCTGCAAATCTTGGTGCTGTTAGTGACGAGCATGGTGAAAGGTTTCACCAGGACATTGTGGTCATGGAGAAAAGATACAAGGGCAACTGGAATCCATCAATGCTGGCGAATTATTGTTGGATACTTAAGCGAGAAGCCTCAGACACTGAGTACAAATGAAAATTATTAACAAAATATCTTTAACTTAGTTGAGCTATTGCAAAGCATCAGCACCATTATGCAATTAAGCACATTATATTCAATAAAAGTTAATTTGTTGTTTCTCCAAATTCCTACGGGATACAAGTAGTCTGAAAATATATTTGTGTTCATCTTCAAGCAGTGTATCTTAAACAAAAACAAAATTCTGAGGAAGCAACGCTTTCGAAAAAATTTGTTGACCAGCGTTATCAGATCATTGGATTCTCTTCCTGGGAACATGGGGCCTGTGTAAAACTGAAGGATTGCACCTGAACTGGACAGGAGTTATTCAGTACCTGAAAAAAAAATTGGTTGGTCCTGGTGTGTATGTTCCCATTCAACTTTTGTATCCCCTGCTTGACAGCCTGAACAACTTTCAACAATACTGTTTGTTGATGGGTGATAAGAAGGGTGCGTATGTTTTATTGGAACCCCATCGTCTTGTAACATTGTTTGAATTCCTTACTTGTAAATACGGGACCATTCTCACAGACCATGATATCGGGGATTCAATGCCTACAAAATAGTGTGCGTGAAATGTTTATCGACATCTGGATGGTCGAAGTCTTCACCGCTTTGGCATTGATCCATTTAGCATTCGCATCGACGACTACCAATAGCAATGTGACCGTCCAATAGGTTTGCGTAGTCTACATGTAAACGTCATGGCAACATAGGTACGGAGGCGCTGAAAGGTCGAGACTACTGGCATGGGTCGCATGAACGAATAATCTGCTCAATTTCTTCATCAATATCCGGCCACCAACGTAATTCCAGGCTAGTGCCTTTATACGTGATATTCTTGGATGCGGGCAATGTAACCCTTCCAGAATAGGGAACCGTAATCGTGTCGAAATTACAATACGACTTCCCCATTGTAGACAACCATCGTAAATGCTAAGCTCATTTTGACCTCTGGCAAAGGGTAGCACAGTTTCCGGCGCACTAGTTGACCATCCATCTTCGACGCACCTTTTTACTTGCGCTAATGTTACAAATCACTCAGTTTCTTCATTTACCTGAGAAGCGGTGATCGGAGAGACGTTGACCCAGTCCATTAGTAGCACCAGTTCGCCCGGGAGTTCGATTTGTGAGGACATTCACCAAATGGAAGACGGCTTAAAACATTTGTGGTGTAGTTGTTTCTACCGGGAACATACGATATGGTGTATTAATGAGCAGAGAGGGACAGGGCACATCATTGTATTCTTGGTGTCGCCATCTGAGGCACGGCCTTGCTCTCACCAATGGAAATGGCCTGTGGTCCGCACGAATCTCAAAATGTTGGCCGTACGGGTAATGGTGAAAACATTTGACCCTAAATCAACTGCCAAAGCTTCCTTATCCAACTGTGCATAGTTTTCGTTCGGCTGGGTTAAGGGTGCATGACGTGAAAGCGACAGGTTTTTCATCACCGTCCGTATCCTTCCGGGTGAGCACGGCAGCGTACGGAGAGGAATCACGGTACAAAATTTTTGGTGCACCGGGCCTGAAGCGCATTAATTCTTAGGATTGAGGAGCATTTGTTTGGCACTCTGAAAAGCAGACTCCTCTGCCTGTTCCCAACGCCGCCTTGTCACTTTCTTCAATGGGACATTAAACCGAGCCAGCAGCGTGGTTGTGTGAGGCAAAAATCTGCAATAATGATTGAACAAGCCCAAAAGGGAGCGAAGTTCATGGTTATACCTTGATGCCGAGGCTTCACGAATGGGGCAAAGCTTTTCTTTGACAGGATGTATACCTTTAGAATCCAAGCGAAAACCAGGTATTCTACATGATCTGCCAGAAGAGAGCATTTCCCGCGCTTTAGTCGAGACCTACTTGCATTAGTCGGGAGAAGGTTTTATCAAAAATAGCTGAATGACTATCGAACTGTGGCTCTGACATCAATTGCTATGAAGTGCTTCAAGTGATTGGTTATGGCACACATCAACCACAGCCTACCGGTCAACCTCGACGCTGTGCAATTCGCCTACCGGAGCAACAGATCAACGGCAGATGCCATCTCTCTAGCCCTACATTCCTCGTTAGAACACCTGGAGAATAAAGACGCATACATAAGGTTCCTTTTCATTGACTACAGCTCTGCCTTTAATACCATCATTCCAAATAAACTGATTCCTAAGCTCCGGAACCTGGGCCTTAGCACTCAGATCTGCAGCGGGATCTTCAACTTCCTCACAGACAGGACACAGGCTGTAAAAATAGGGGACAAGCTCTCCTCTACAATCACTCTGAGTACCGGTGCCCCACAAGGCTGTGTACTCAGCCCCCTGCTGTACTCACTGTACACCCATGATTGTGTAGCCAAGTTTTCATCAAACTCAATATATAAGTTTGCTGATGACATAACAATTGTAGGCCGTCTCTCGGGTAATGATGAGTTTGAGTACAGAGAGGAAATTAAGAACCTGGTGGCATGGTGCGAAGACAATAACTTATCCCTCAACGTCAGCAAGACGAAGGAATTGGTTGTTGACTTCAGAAGGAGTAGCGGACCGCACAACCCAATTTACATCGGTGGTGCGCAAGTAGAACAGGTAAAATCTTGAAGTTCCTCACGGTCAATATCACAAATGACCTGACTTGGTTCAACTAAGCAGAGTCCACTGCCAAGAAGGCCCACCAGCGCCTTTACTTCCTGAGAAAACTAAAGAAATTTGGCCTGTCCCCTAAAACCGTCACTAATTTTTATAGATGCACTGTAGAAAGCATTCTTCTAGGGTGCATCACAACCTGGTATGGAAGTTGTCCCGTCCAAGACCGAAAGAAGCTGCAGAAGATCGTGAACACGGCGCAGCACATCACACAAACCAATCTTCCGTCCGTGGACTCACTTTACATGTCGGAGCAGTGCTGCCAGGATAATCAAGGACACGACCCACCCAGCCAACACACTTTACGTCCCTTTTCCCTCCGGGAGAAGGCTCAGGAGCTTGAAGACTCGTACAGCCAGATTTGGGAACAGCTTCTTTCCAACTGTGATAAGACTGCTGAACGGATCCTGACCCGGATCTGGGCCGTACCCTCCAAATATCCGGACCTGCCTCTCGGTTTGTTTGCACTACCTCACTTTCCATTTTTCTATTTTCTATTAATAATTTATAATTTAAATGTTTAATATTTACTAATTTTTACTATTATTAATATTTTAAATATTTAATATTTGTAATCCAGGAAGTGGGAAGCGCAGAATCAAATACCGCTGTGATGATTGTACGTTCTAGTACCAATTGTTTGGCGACAATAAAGTATAAGGTATTAAAAAATTATTCAAAAGCTCTTCCAGGACCGACCCAGTAATCAGAATATTATCTAATGCCAGGCTCGTATACTGGAGCAAGCCTTTGTGCGTTTCAATAGCTCTTAGACTGTTCTTCTAGCTCGAGCTGTTGCTATGGAAGTGCGAGGTCGAGTTTAGTGAACAAATCTCCGCCCTCTAGCGTTACGCAGATGTTTTCTATCTTTTGGATCAGGGATGTCTTGGTAGGCATGTGGCTTTGTAATCTCCACATACTTTTACGCTCTCATCGCTCTTGACTACTGGCATAATAGGGGCTGCCCATTGTGGAAAATCTTACAGGCTCAATAATCCAATTGTCTTGTGATCGCGTAAGCTCCGTCTCAACAAAGGGGAACGTGCCTTGAAGAACTGTGGCTTGGCTGTGCCTTATTCTGGAGGACGTACCTTGGTACCCTTGAGCGTACCTTCATCAGGATTGCTGAAAAGCAGTTTAAATCGCTTCAGTAAGCTCTCGACCGACATGTCGGTTTTCAACTGATACACACCTGGGAGAAACTTGTTGCAGCCAACCGCACCCGAGTAAATTCTCCTTCTGCCTTCGTGATATGTACTGATAGTTGGTGCTATTGATTTTTATGCTCAAGAAGATCCCTGCCACAACCAAGCAGCTGTAACTATTCCCCCGAGTTATGTCTTCAGTCTGTAATGCGGTGGTGTAAGTGTCTAAAAAGAGTCGGGACTAAACATGACTCCCCATGTCTTTTCACTGTATATAGTAATATCACACCCAGTGTCGAGTTCAAAGGGAGTGGGTCTGCAGTTAATATTTAAAGCCAGGAAATGGCCCTAGACACCTGAGTGCATTGCGAACGTCTCCGGCCCCGTAACCATGTACCGTGCTGCTGTGGAACGCCCTGGTTTGGGTGGAGGCCCAGATTGGAAAACTCATTTCTTTTGACAAGTATAGCAGCCGGAATCTCAGTGTCGACAGTCAGCAGGCATCTGGTGAAATTCACCGCGACGGCAACAAACCCGGAGTATAATTCCTTTTTTTTCTTAGTTAGGGACACTTTGTAAACTGCGGCAGGTGTGGGTGATAGAGGCGTCGCCCCTCCTTGTACTTCGTACTGTTGCAACAAAACTGCATTCTAATCTGCCACTTCCTGTATTAGGAATCACAGTATTGCTCAACTTTTCCAATTAGGCTCATTGTTCAAACATGAGCATGTATTCCAAAAGAGAGAGTGCAACATATTTAATCCTAGTCCCCATTGTTACAATTAAAGAACGTTTATCGTGTCCGGTGCAGCTGAATATGTCTGTTTGACTCGTAGTCACCCGGAAACAATGAACACGTTCACACGCATAGAATTAGTAGCTCAAACGCGATTGGATAGATGGGCAAACCTGCGAAATCGACCAATCCCGTGACGTCTCATGACAGACCAATAAGCACGCACCCGGTGGTGAGGACACGAAACATAGCCTAAGGCTCTGAGTGGCATAACCGTAGAATTAATGATAAATTGTACTGGTCCAGTTTATTCTTCCACCGAGCGCACGCCGGTGGGCAGCACCGAGCAAACATTGGAGGGGCCAGCCCATAATGCAAGTACGGATTCCAACTGCCCCGCAGTGGCTCTTCCACACCGCTTCGGCGTCTTCTCGCCTGGTCGGCTGAAACAGGTGACCCCTGCGGCTTCGGCCTCTTTCTTGCCATATCGAGGCAACGCAGCTCTCCCGCCGTCGATCTCGTTACTGATCCCGTGAACCGGACTTGCAGTATTCTGCGTTACGAATGTCAAACAGGGTTATCTGATCACAATGAAAACCATTCAATCACTCACGCTGCTAACCGTCCAACGGTACACAACAAGATCCGTCGAAAACACAACAACGGTATCGATAACTCGCTGAAAGGATAGTCCTGCGGTAGTTTATGTTCCTAGTATTCTGCAATGACTTGCGATCGTAAAAAAAATATGACATTTAAGGCGAACAAAGAGAGGAGGTAGAGAGACTTGTTCAAAGATGCGAGAACAATAACCTGAGTCTCAACGTGGGCAAGACAAATGAGATGATTGTGGACTTCAGAAAGGTACAGGTCGACCATTCACCATTTCACATAAATGGCTCTGTTGTGGAGCGTGTGAAGAGCACAAAGCTCCTTGGGGTGCATTTAATGGACGATCCATCTTGGAACCATAATACCTCCTCACTATTCAAGAAAACATAGCAGCGTCTACACTTTCTGACGAGTGCAAGGCTCCCGGCCCCCATTCTAACAACTTTCTATAGGAACGCCATCGATAGTGATTTGTCTGGCTGCATAATTGTATGATACGGAAGCTGCAGGGGATCGGACCAGAGGACCCTACAAGAGCGCAGTAAAAACTGCCCAGACGGTCAGTGTCTGCCTGCCCCAATTATAACATTTACCAGTAACGTTGCAGACGAAGGGCTCAAAACATTGCCCAGCATCCCTTCCACACATACCACAAGCTCTTATGGTCAGGAAGGAGGGACAGGAGCATCAGGACTAGGACTGCCAAACTGGTTAACAGCTTCTTCCCTCAGGCTGTGAGACTAATGAATACCCTGCCACCACCGCTGTACCGTCACTGGGATGGCGAGCTGTTTACCACACTGTTCACTGTTTACCGGTGTTGCGCTTTATTATATGCATTTTGAATTATATTTTATTAACGTATTTATAGTATAAAATTTTGGTGTATGTGCTGCGTGTGATATAGGTTGTGTGGGTGCACGGTGATCGTTTGTTTAATTTAGTTGTAAATATGAACAGTCAGATGACAGTAAACTTTAACTTGAACAAATACACCTTTCACTGGCCTGGAGCAGCTTCTGCGTTCGAGCTCGACGCCCTGTCACCGGAAGATAAATACCATCTTTCAATATGTTACAGGTCATTGAGGTCGAATCCCCCATTTCTGACCCTCTTGACTATTGTGTCAGCTCGGTTTCTTTATTCGGAAGATGAAAACTCTTATTTATTTATTATGGGTTTTATAGATTTTATTGTTACTTTTATGTTTTATAGATGACATTTGCCGTTGTGGTGCCACCTGGCGTTGGATCCTCATGTCAATGTTCCAAAAAGCATTGCCAAACGTGCCATGAATTGACCTAGAAAGAAATGGGGAATATGGGTAACTGGCTGATAAAATGCAACGCTGTGCCCAAAAACACCGATAAGTACTACTACTACTGATAATAATAATAATAATTATTATTATTATTATTGTTATTATTACCTGGAAGCATCATTTGACGTAAATCAATTTTACAGAGCTGTTGTCTATCATGTACCCATCAATCTGGTTTACATGTAGTTTCAAGAAGTGACATTACTGTGGTGAGCAATTCTCTGTAGACTTCCTTAAAAAAGAACTTTGATGAACTACTGAGAAAAGTAAGACCAACAAAGATGATTCCAGGTGTGAGAATTCAGATGAAATGAGATTCCAAGACTTGAATTTTGTTTCTTGAAGAGGAGATTGAGCGGAGACATAGAGACATATATCACTGTTGATCAAATACCATACATCAAATCAATACTCATGAATGTGTAATGGATGGGCAATCACACTTCAGAGGGAAAGTGTACAGAAGAATATCTTGTTAAATGAATTATTGCTGGCAGCATGCAGGGAAGTGAGATAACGTTGGAAGTAAATGTGTACTGCAAATTGTAAACACGGCAGTGATTTTCAGACTTCAAGTAAATCTGCTGCTCTGCATGGACAGTACAGCTGAACCCATTGCGAAACAGCATGAAGGAGCCACTGTTAAAAATATTATGAGACCACGCTGGAAGCCGCCAACGGCACCTGGGACTTCGTCCTGGCTAAAGTAGCTAGACCTCTGCTCGGTGCAGATTTCTTGTGTGCCCACGGACTGTTAGTTGATCTTAAGATCTGCCGGCTTGAGGATAGGAACTACTTTGGGTCGTTATCCTGCTCTCCGCAACGACTCTTGTCAAGCACATGTACAACCGCTTGAGAGTTTTCTCAACTGCTGAGCAAATTTCCAGAGCTCACCAAGCCTACATTCCCCATTACAATCACAAAACATGGGGTCAAGCACCACATTCCAACAACTGGCCCAGCAGTCCATGCTCGCGCGCGTAGGCTGGATCTAGAAAAGCTGGCAATCGCGAATGCTGAATTTGTCAACAAAGTTAAACACTCGGAATCGTACATCGGTCGAATAGCCCTTGGGCTTCACCCCTCCATATCGTCCCTAAGTGTGATGGTGGTTGCCACCCATATAACGATTACCGACGCCTTAACGAGGCCACCACCTCGATTGTTACCCAGTCCCACACATTCAAGACTTTTCGCCATGTTTAGCTACCATCATGTGCCTGTGTACTCGAAGGACATCCCCAAAACAGCGGTGATAACCCCATTTGGCCTTTCTGAGTTTCTGAGCATGCCGTTCGGACTGCAAAATGCAGCACAGGCTCTGCGACGCCTGATGGAGTCTGTATTAAGAGACTTAGATCTTTTTGTTTACCTTCTCGCCATTGCGTCCAAATCCAAACATGGATCTCATCTTCCCATACTCTTGGAGCTCTTAAACCAACATGGGTTGATTACTAATCCTGATAAATGCCAGTTTGGGTTGTCAACCATTGACTTTCTCGGCCCTCGCATCTCCACAGAAGGTGCGAAATCCCTTCTATCAAAGGTAGCCGCTATTACAGATTCTCACATTCCCGCACCACAAAAAACTACTGAATTTTTTAGGTATGGTGAATTTCTATCACCGCTCATTTCCTCGAGCTGCTGAACTTGTGCTTCGCATGTATAAGACCATAGGACATAGGACCATAAGATAAAGGAGCAAAATTAGGCCATTTGGCCCATCGAGTCTGCTCCGCCATTTAATCATGGCTGATCCTTTTTCTCCTCCTCAGCCCTATTTCCCGGTCTTCTCCCCATAACCTTTGATGCCATCTCCAATTAAGAACCTATCAATCTCTGCCTTAAATACACACAACGACCTGGCCTCCTTAGCTGCACGTGGCAACAGATTTCACAAATTCCCCACTCTGGCTAAAGAAATTTCTCCGCATCTCTGTTTTGGATGGACGCCCCTCTATCCGGAGGCTGTGCCCTCTTGTCCAAGGTTCTCCTACTATGGGAAACATCCTAATATGCCTAGATCTTCCAACATTCGAAAGGTTTCAATGAGACCCCCCCCCCCCCTTCATCCTTCTAAATTCCAGCGAGTACAGATCAAGAGCCATCAAACGTTCCTCGTATGATAGTCTTTTCATTCCTGGATTCATCCATGTGAGCCTCCTCTGGACCCTCTCCAATGCCAGCACATCTCCTCTAAGATGAGGAGCCCAAAACTGTACACAATACTCAAGCTGAGGCCTCACCAGTGCCTTATAAAGCCTCAGCATCACATCCCTGCTCTTGTGTTCTAGACCTCTCGAAACGAATGCTAACATTGCATTTGCCTTCCTCACCACCGACTCAACCTGCAAGTTAACCTTCAGGGTGTTCTGCACAAGGACTCCCAAGTCCCTTTGCATCTCAGACCTTTGGATTTTCTCCCCATTTAGAAAATAGTCTGCACATGCATTTCTTCTACCAAAGTGCATGGTCATGCATTTTCCAGCATTGTATTTCATTTGCCACTTTCTTGCATATTCTCCTAATCTGTCTAAGTTCTTCTGCATCCTACCCGTTTCCTCAACACTACCTGCAACCCCCCAACCCGCCTCAGAAATCTTCGTCTTATCTGCAAACTTGGCGGCAAAGCCATCTATTTCATCATCCGAATCATTTATATGCAGCATAAAAAGAAGTGGTCCCAACACCGACCCCTACAGAATACCACTAGTCTCTGGCAGCCAACCAGACAGGGATCCTTTTATTCCCACTCGCTGCCTTCCTCCAATCAGCCAATATTCTAACCACCTTAGTAACTTCCCTGCAATACCATGGGCTTTCAACTTGATAAGCAGCCTCATGTGTGACACCTTGTCAAAGGCCTTCTGAAAGTCCAAATATACAACATCCACTACATCCCTTTTATCTATCCTACCTGTAATTTCCTCAAAGAATTCCAACAGGTTCGCCAGGAAGGATTTTCCCGTAAGGAAACCATGCTGACTTTGTCCTATCTTGTCCTGTGTCACCAAGTACTCTATCACTTCGTCCTTAACAATTGATTCTATCATCTTCCCACTGAGGTCAGGCTAAATGCCTGCCTTCCTCCTTTCCTAAAGAGTGGAGTGATATTTGCAATTTTCCAGTCCTCTGGCACCATGCTAGAGTCCAATGATTTTTGAAAGATCATTTCTAATGCCGCCTATAATCTCTAACGCTATATCTTTCCGAAACCTAGGGTGCAGTTCGTCTGGTCCGGGCGACTTATGTACTTTTAGGTCTTTCACCTTTTTGAGCACCTTCTCTCTTGTAACAGAAACTGCACCCACTTCTCTTCCTTCACACACTACAACATCTGGAAAACTGCTCGTGTCTTCCACAGTGAAGATTGACACAAAATACTCATTTAGTTCATCAGCCATCTCCCCGTACCCCAATACTATTTCTCTGGCATTATTTTCTAGTGGTCCTATATCCACCCCAATTTCTCTTTTATTTCTAACATACTTGAAAAAACTTTGATATTATTTGCTAGCTCGCTTTCATATTTCATCTTTTCCATTTTAACGATGCTTTTAGTTGTTCTCTGTAGGTTTTTTAAAACTTCCCAATCCTCTATCTTCCTACTAATGTTTGCTTTGTTGTATGCCCTTTCTTTTGTTTTTACATTATCTTTGACTTACCGTGTCAGCCACGGTTGTTCTATTTTGCCACTTAAGTATTTCTTCACTTTTGGAATGTCCTACATGTCCTACACCTTCCTCATTGTTCCCAGGAACGCACACCATTGCTGCTCTGCTGACATCCCTGCCAACAGCTCCTTCCAATTTACGTTAGCCAACTCCTCTCTCATACCACTGTAGTTTCCTTTACTCCGTTGAAATACTGCTATGTCAGACTTTACTTTCTCCCTATCAAATTTCAAGTTGAACTCAATCATATTGCGATCACTGGTTCCTAAGGGCTCTTTCACCTTAAGCTCCCTAATCGCCTTCGGTTCATTACATAACGCCCAATCCAGTATAGCTGGCTCAGCGACAAACTGCTCTAAAAAGCCATCTCTTAGGTATTCAACAAATTCATTCTCTTGAGATCTATTACCAACCTGTTTTTTAGGGTTTTTTTTAGATTGAGGACACACAGTCCTCTTTTATTGTCATTTAGTAATGCACGAATTGAGAAATGATACAATTTGTTCCTCCAGAATGATATCATAGAAACACAAGACAAACCAAGACTAAAAAAACTGACAAATACCACATAATTATAACATATCGTCACAACGGTGCAAGCAATACCGTAATTTGATAGAAGAACAGATCATGGGATCGATTGGGACCGATTTTCCAATCGACCTGCATGTTAAAATCTCCCATGACTATCACAACATTGCCCTTTTGACAACGCCTTTTCTATTTCCTGTTGTAATCTATGGTCCACCTCTCAGCCACTGTTGGGAGGCCTGTATATAACTGCCATCAGGGTCCTTTTACCCTTGCAGTTTCTCAACTCTACCCACAAGGATTCAATATCTCCCGATCCTATGTCACATATTTCTACTGATTTAATGTCATTCTTTAACAGTAGAGTCACGCCTCCCCCTCTGTCTACCTTCCAACCCTCCGATATAAGGTGTAACATTGAACATTCAGCTCCCCAGTACAACCATCGTTGTACAGTGCACTTCAAGGCAATACGGATGTTTGACTGGTCAGACATGACCAGGGCATCTGATGACATCAAACAAGCTCTTTCTAGAGCGACCCTACTGGCGCACCCGTTACCCTACGTACTGAAAGCCAATACTATTGATGCTCCAGACTATGCTGTGGGTGCTGTGCAGGAACAGTTGGTCGGAGGAGTGTGGCAGCCTCTTTCCTTCTTCAGTCGGCAGTTCAGTCACCAAGAAAGGAAGTACAGCACGCTTGGCCGTGAACTTTGCGGTCTCTGCCTTGCTATTCGCCATTTTCTTTTTCCTCTAAAGGGCCACAGTGTTCATTGACTACAGCCCCCTTGTGCACGCGATGGTAAAATATCAGACCCTTGGTCTGCACGGCAGCAATGCCATCTGGCTTACAACTCATATACAACATATCAAGGTGGGAAATAATGCCGTGGCCGATTGTTTCACACGGCCATTCACTGAGGTCGTATACATACAGGTAGATTACTAAGGAGAAGGATACTGAATTGTGTAAGGTAAGGGAAACAAGAAGGGTAGTTATGGAAAGTATGATGATTAAAGAAGAGGAAGTACTGGCACTTTTATGGAATATAAAAGTGAATAAGTCTCCGGGTCTGGACAGAATATTCCCTAGGACCTTGAGGGAAGTTAGTGTGGAAAGAGCAGGGGCTCTGACAGATATATTTCAAATGTCATTAGAAACGGGGATGGTGCCGAAGCATTGGCGTATTGCTTCAGGGGCGGTGCTAAGGTGATGCTAGTTGGTGCTATAGCACCAGCAGAAATTGCAATAGCACCACCATAGCACCACCAAGAAATCAACTGAAATTTGTACACTCTACACTTCTGCTTATTCGTTCATTGTCAATGTCTTGCCATTGCTGTCCTCAGACCAGTTAAGCTGATCTAAGATCACTTAAAGTAGTGATGTCACTCACTCTCACTCACGCGAGAGATTGATAGTATACATCCAGGCGCAGATCCGTGGTCTCACGAGACTAACGGATGCCACACACACACAAACAGACATTGTGCTTTTACAAGCTTGAGTGGGCCTGGAACATGCATTATTTTGGCCGGCCTGAAAAATGGATCAATTTTTTAGTGAGAAAACGACCTGATTCAGAGGAATCAGTGGTGTCTCAGCCTGAGCCTTTCCTAATTGAAAGTGACATACAGAAAGAAGTAAGTGGGGATGAGGACGACAGCAGTTCACCGAAGGAGTGTGAGGGCGAAGTAGAGGAACAAGAAATGGAGCGGGATTCGGAAGAGAACGTGGATGAGGCTGCTCTTAGTGCGAGTGGGAATACTGTTAGCGATGTTAGCCAGCAGCCTGAGGAAGGACCCCGTTGGCCAGCATTGAAAAAATACCCTTTGCTGCTCGCAACAGTTTGGCAATCAGCAAAGGAGTTTTATTCGTGGCTGGTTTGACTGACTGGAATATTCGATCACGAAAGATACGACATTCTGCTTTGCATGCAGGCATTTCCTGTGTGGAGGACATGGGTTCCATTCTGAGTCTACCTTCACTGTCACTGGTTATCATAACTGGCGGAAAGCTACAACAGCTTTCAAAACCCACCATGTAAGTGCAGCTTATAAGTTTGCTCTGGAGGCATGGGGCGAATTCAGATTGAGAAAACAAGACAGTTCAAGATTGGGAAATATGCTTGACAAAGGACATGCAAAGATTGTCCAAGAAAATCGTGAGTGTATGAGTGCAGTGGTTGAGTCTCTACGCTATACTGTGTGTCAAGGCATTGCTCAGTGAGGATACTGGGAGAATGATGGATCTGGCAATAGGGGAAACTTTGTTGAGTTGCTCAGTGTAATTGGACAGTTTGATAAGACTGTCGCTAAAAAATAGAGGACAATCCTGGAAATGCAAAAAAAAAACATCACGACATCCAAAATGGAATTATGAGTATTAAGTCAGATATGGTCAGACGTCAAATAAGTGCAGAAATCAAGGAGGCTGGATATTTTGCCATCATGGTGCATGACAGTAAAGACTTGAGGTAAAAGGAGCAAATATCAGTGGTGGTGCGGTATTTGAATAACGAAACAGTGCTTGAAGAATTCTTACACTTCACTCTAGCAGAAGGGTTGGACGCAGAAAGCATTGAACAGACACTCGCCCAGTGTGTTATTGATAAGAACGCATGTATAGGTCAGTGTTATGACGGGGCCGTAGTGATGTCCGGGTGCAATAACGGGGTACAAGAGAGGTTCAGGAAAGAGGTCCCGCAGGCATCATATATACACTGCCATGTTCACAGACTTAACCTTGTTTTCGTGGATGTTGTGAGCAATGTACAACAAGTGGGCGGGTGAGTTTTCTGAAACTGTGCAGCTGCTTTACGAATTCTTTTCAAACTCTGTTGCCCACGATCTTTTCATGAAGAAAGCAAGAGAACTGGAATCAACTGCACAGCCCGTGGATTTCTTCGTCAGATACACGCTGGGCATGGCAGTATACAGCTTTGTGGGCTATAAGGAAATCATTCCCTGCCATTCTGGCTACACTACAGGATATTATGGGTCAACCAAATGCACAGAGGAAAACGAAGGCCAGAGCTATAAATGGACTGATTGACGAGCAGTTTGCTTTACTTCTCACTCTGTTTGAGAATTTATTCCGAGTCACCAAGTTCATGTCAGACCAGCTACAATCTCTAGGTTTGGGGCTTTCATCCGCGGTGGACTTGGCTCAGTCTGTTATCGATGCACTCTCAGCAAAACTGGGAGAGAAATCATGATGTGAAATTCAGGCAAGAGCTAGGGACCTGTGCGTCAAGGCCGGTATACAGAGCAGACCACATGAAAGGAGACAGGCCCAGCCACCCCGCCGCCTACATGATTTTGTTGTTGAAGCCCAAACTGAACGCACACCCGTCACATCCTCTGATGACCTTCGCAAACACTGTTTCCATCCGGTTATAGACAGACTTCTGACTGAAATGAAAAAACGGTTCTCAATTGAGACTGGGGGTGTTCTGACTGGAGTCTCAGCATTGAGTCCCAGACGTAAGTTCTTCCTAGACAAGAAATGTCTTTGGTCCAATACTATGGAGTGACTGAACTGAACCTGACTGCAGAGCTACATCAGGTTCGGCATCTGCTGGAAACAAAACAAAAACAAGGACAGACCGTGAATAATACAGTGGAGACCCTACCGTGATGCATTTATAGATTTATAGAAACTAATCTGCATATCACTGACTCTACCTGTGACATCTGCCTCATGCAAACTGAGTTTCTCTTGCCTCAGACGTCTCAAAAACGACCTAAGGAATAGCAGCGTCGATGCTCGGAACAGCAACTTCACCCTGTTGGCCATAAACGGCCGGAGGACCACAGCACTTGACATCCAGAAAATCATTGATGCTTTCGCCATCAATCACAACAACAGACGGATTGTGCCTCTCTGAAAACATGAATGGTGAGTGCAGTTGATGTTTTTTTTTAAATTTGGGCCCAGAATAATGCTGATTATTATTAGTATTATTTTGTGATGGATACCCCATGGTACTTATGTTTCCTGCAAATCCTAAACTATTACATTTACTGCTATTAAGCCTATTGGTTTTGCTTAGACTTCCAAGCGGTGATTCTGTTGATTTTTGTTTTAAATTGAGTAGCCGAATTAATTGAGGTATTGCATGGTCAGAGTACGATTTGTCCAACTCCTGGTAAAGCCTTGCATCTGATGTTTGCCTTATTTGACTTTAATAACGGTGTTTCTTTTGGCATTGTCTGTCTATATAGACCATAAGACCATAAGACAAAGGAGCAGAAGTAGGCCATTCGGCCCATCGAGTCTGCTCCGCCATTTTTATCATGAGCTGATTTATTTTCTCCTATTTAGTCCCACCCCCCTGCCTTCTCACCATAACCTTTGATGCCCTGGCTACTCAGATACCTATCAATCTCTGCCTTAAATACACCCAATGACTTGGCCTCCACTGCTACCCGTGGCAACAAATTCCATAGATTCACCACCCTCTGACTAAAAAAATTTCTTCGCATTTCTGTTCTGAAAGGGCGCCCTTCAATCCTTAAGTCATGCCCTCTCATACTAGACTCCCCCATCATGGGAAACAACTTTGCCACATCCACTCTGTCCATGCCTTTTAACATTCGAAATGTTTCTATAAGGTCTCCCCTCATTCTTCTAAACTCCAAGGAATACAGTCCAAGAGCGGACAAACGTTCCTCATATGTTAACCCTCTCATTCCCGGAATCATTCTAGTGAATCTTCTCTGTACCCTCTCCAACGTCAGCACATCCTTTCTTAAATAAGGGGACCAAAACTGCCCACAGTACTCCAAGTGAGGTCTCACCAGCACCTTATAGAGCCTCAACATCACATCCCTGCTCCTATACTCTATTCCTCTAGAAATGAATGCCAACATTGCATTTGCCTTCTTCACTACTGACTCAACCTGGAGGTTAACTTTAAGGGTATCCTGTACGAGGACTCCCAAGTCCTGTTGCATCTCAGAACTTTGAATTCTTTCCCCATTTAAATAATAGTTTGCCCATTTATTTTTTCTGTCAAAGTGCATAACCATACACTTTCCAACATTGTACTTCATTTGCCACTTCTCTGCCCATTCTCCCAATCTATCCAAGTCTCTCTGCAGACTCTTCGTTTCCTCAGCACTACCGGCCCCTCCGCCTATCTTCATATCGTCAGCAAACTTAGCCACAAAGCCATCTATTCTATAATCTAAATCGTTGATGTACAATGTAAAAAGAAGCGGCCCCAACACTGATCCCTGCGAAACACCACTGGTAACCAGCAGCCAACCAGAATAGGATCCCCTTATTCCCACTCTCTGTTTCCTGCCAATCAGCCAACGCTCTATCCACGTATGTAACTTTCCCGTAATTCCATGGGCTCTGATCTTGTTAAGTAGCCTCATGTGTGGCACCTTGTCAAAGGCCTTCTGAAAATCCAAATATACAACATCCACTACATCTCCCTTGTCTAGCCTACTGGTAATTTTCTCAAAAAATTGTAATAGATTTCCTCAGGCAAGATTTTCCTTTAAGGAATCCATGCTGAGTTCTGCCTATCTTGTCATATGCCTCCAGGTACTCTGTAACCTCATCCTTGACAATCGACTCCAACAACTTCCCAACCACCGATGTCAAGCAAACAGGTCTATAATTTCCTTTTTGCTTCCTTGCCCCCTTCTTAAATAGCGGAGTGACATTTGCAATCTTCCAGTCCTCCGGAACCATGCCAGAATCTATCGACTTTTGAAAGATCGTCGCTAATGCCTCCGCAATCTCCACAGCTACTTCCTTCAGAACACGAGGGTGCATTCCATCTGGTCCAGGAGATTTATCTACCATTAGCCTATTCAGCTTCCTGAGTACTTTCTCTGTCGTAATTGTGACTGCACACACTTCTATTCCCTGCCACCCTTGAGTGTCCGGTATACTGCTGTCTTCCTCGGTGAAGACTGATGCAAAATACTTGTTCAGTTCCTCTGCCATCTCCTCATCTTCCATTACAATTTCTGCAGCATCATTTTCTATCGGTCCTATATCTACTCTCACCTGTCTTTTACTCTTTATATACTTGAAAAAGCTTTTAGTATCCTCTTCGATATTATTTGCTAGCTTCCTTTCATAGTTAATCTTTTCTCTCTTAATGACCTTCTTGGTTTCCTTTCGTAAGGTTTTAAAAACTTCCCAATCCTCTCTCTTCCCACTAATTTTTGCTTCCTTGTATGCCCTCTCTTTTGCTTTGACTTCTCTTGTCAACCACGGTTGCATCCTTTTTCCACTCCAAAATTTCTTCTTTTTTGGAATATACCTGTCTTGCACATTCCTCATTTCTCGCATAAACTCCAGCCACTGCTGCTCTGCTGTCTTTCCCGCCAGTGTCTCTTTCCAGTCAACTTTGGCCAGTTCCTCTCTCATGCCACTGTAATTTCCTTTACTCTACTGAAATACCGACACATCAGATTTCGGCTTCTCTTTTTCTAATTTCACAGTGAACTCAATCATGTTATGATCACTGCCTCCTAAGGGTTCCTTCACCTCAATCTCTCCAATCACCTCTGGTTCATTACACAATACCCAATCCAGTACAGCCGATCCCCTAGTAGGCTCAACAACAAGCTGTTCTAAAAAGCCATCTTGCAGACATTCTACAAATTCTCTCTCTTGAGATCCAGTGCTGACCTGATTTTCCCAATCTACTTGCATGTTAAAATCCCCCACAATTATCATAACACTGCCCTTCTGATAAGCCTTTTCTATTTCCTGTTGTAATTTGTAATCCACATCCCTGCAGCTGTTTGGAGGCCTGCATATAACTGCCATCAGGGTCCTTTTACCCCTGCGATTTCTTAGCTCAACCCATAAAGATTCTGCACCTTCCGATCCTATATCACCTCTTTCTAATGATTTAATAGCATTTCTTACCAATAAAGCCACGCCTCCCCCTCTGCCTACCTTCCTATCCTTCCGATACACCGTGTATCCTTGGATGTTCAGCTCCCAGAGACATGCATCCTTTAGCCACGTCTCAGTGATGGCCACAATATCATACCTGCCAATCTGTAGCTGTACAACAAGATCATCCGCCTTATTCCTTATGCTGCGTGCATTTAAGTATAACACCTTAAGACCAGTATTTGATACTTTTCGCTTTGATTTCACTGCAACTTTATTGCACTGCAACTCATCCCAATGACTACAAATTTGCCCCATCACCTGCCTGCCTTTCCTGACATCTTTACTGCTCACTATCTTAGATTTATTTCTGTTTTCCCCTTCCTCCGCTCTATCATTCCGGTTCCCATCCCCCTGCCAAATTAGTTTAAACCCTCCCTAACAGCTCTATTAAACTTCCCCGCCAGGATATTGGTCCCCTTCGGGTTCAGGTGTAACCTGTCCTTTTTGAACAGGTCATACTTCCCCCAGAAGAGATCCCAATTATCCAAGGATCTGAAGCCCTGCCCCCTGCACCAGTCTCTCATCCACGCATTCATCTGTCTGATCCGACTACTCTTGTCCTCGCTAGCACGTGGCACAGGTAGCAATCCCGAGATTACTACCCTGGAGGTCCTGCTTCTCAGCTTCCTTCCTAACTCCTGGAAATCTCTCTTCAGGACCTCCTCCTTTGTCCTATCTATGTCATTGGTACCAACATGTACCAAGACAGCTGTCTGCTCGCCCTCTCCCTTCAGAATATTCAGGACCCGATCCAAGACATCCCGTACCCTGGCACCTGGGAGGCAACACACCATGCGGGTATCTCTGTCAGGCTCACAGAATCTCCTGTCTGTTCCCCTGACTATGGAATCCCCCACGACTACCGCATTTCTCTTCTCCTTCCTTCTCTCCTGCACAACAGCGCCAGGCTCAGTGCCAGAGACCCGGTCACCATGGGCGTTCCCCGTCAGGTCATCCCCCTCAACAGCATCCAGAACAAGATATTTGTTGCTGAGGGGGACAGCCACAGGTGTGCTCTCCACTCTCCGAGCATTTCCCCTCCCTCTCTTGACAGTGACCCCTGTAGCCTAGGGATGACTACCTCCCTGTAGCTCCTGTCTATCACCTCTTCACTTTCCCTGATAAGCAGTAGGTCATCAAGCTGCAGCTCCAGATCCCTAACACGGCCTCTGAGGAGCTGCATCTCAGTGCACCTGGCGCAGATGTGGCCATCAGGGAGGTGGGAAGTCTCCCAGGATTCCCACATCTGACACCCTAAACAAAGCACTAACCCTGCAGGCATGCTATCTAATTCTACAGGAATGAAACAGGAAAAATAAGTGTACTCACCTACTTACCTCGCCAAACAGATGAACTTTTTAAATCGTTAGCTCGTACCGTTAGCTATGAGAGCCCTGCTGTTCCTGTCTGTCCAGGCTGA
The DNA here is from genome assembly GCF_030028105.1 of Mobula birostris. Lineage (NCBI taxonomy): Eukaryota > Metazoa > Chordata > Chondrichthyes > Myliobatiformes > Myliobatidae > Mobula > Mobula birostris. Next base: position 104,318,681 of record NC_092377.1, read on the forward strand.
TTCGTGAAAGGGGTGGGGGGGGGGGGAAAAAGTTGGTGCTTCGCTCTCGCCTCTTCCCATTTACCGTCGAAGCCCGTTGAAGCCAAAGCCCTACACTCTGCTGTCACTCACTCAGCTGCCCGCTGTATAGGGTGGTTTCCTTTTTAAACTCTCCGCGCGGTCCTGCTGACGTCACGCGCCTGCGCAGTCTCGCCCTTCTTGCAATCGAAGTTTTTAAAAAAACTGCCTTCCTTCAGAATTCAGCTTCCAGTGCGAATAGCAGTGGACATTGTGGGTTAGTGTTGTGTTTTTCAGTTGAAAAGCACGCATTTGATTCATGTTGTGCGCTGAGGGTCGGATGCTTTTTTGGTTTGTTTGTTTATGCTCTGTGTAGCTCGGGTTGTCTCCGATGCTGTTAACACTGTCACAGTTCACTTCTATATTATATTTATCAATTGCTGTTGCTTGTGAATCAACAGAGGCATTTATAGTAGGCACATAATGCTTGAAACTGACTTTTGAACGCCACGCATCTAGCCTTGCGAATACGTATTACCATAGGGTGCATCCCTCAGCACCATCACTGAATAATTCAGCCCCTCTGTAGCACCAGCAACACCAGTGCCGCCACTGTATTGCTCATGTTGTTCCATTTTTTAAAAAAGGTTCTAAGAGTAAACCTAGCAATTATCAGCCTGTGAGTTTGACGTCAGTGGTGGGTAAATTGATGGAAAGTATTCTTAGAGATGGTATGTATAATTATCTGGATAGACAGGGTCTGATTAGGAACAGTCAACATGGATTTGTTCATGGAAGGTCATGTCCGATAAATCTTATTGAATTTTTTGAAGAGGTTACTAGGAAAGTTGACGAAGGTAAAGCAGTGGATGTTGTCTATATGGACTTCAGTAAGGCCTTTGACAAGGTTCCACACGGAGGGTTAGTTAGGAAGGTTCAATCATTAGGTATTAATATCGAAGTACAAACGTTTGTAGCAAAATGGATTCAGCAGTGGCTGGATGAGAGATGCCAGACAGTAGTGGTGGATAACTGTTTGTCAGATTGGAGGCCGGTGACTAGTGGTATGCCTCAGGGATCTGTACTGGGTCCAATGTTGTTTGTCATATATATTAATGATCTGGATGATGGGGTGGTAAATTGGATTAGTAAGTATGCAGATGGTATTAAGATTGGTGGAGTTGTGGATAATGAAGTAGGTTTTCAAAGCTTGCAGAGAGATTTAGACCGCTCAGAAGAGTGGGCTGAAAGATGGCAGATGGAGTTTAATGCTGATAAATGTGAGGTGATACATTTTGGTAGGACTAATCAAAATAGGACATACATGGTAAATGGTAGGGGATTGAAGAATGCAGTGGAACAGAGGGATCTAGGAATAATGGTGCATAGTTCCATGAAGGTGGAATCTCATGTGGATAGGGTGGTGAAGAAAGCTTTTGGTATGCTGCCCTTTATAAATCAGAGCATTGAGTATAGGAGCTGGGATGTAATGTTAAAATTGTACAAGGCATTGGTAAGGCCAAATTTGGAGTATTGTGTACAGTTCTGGTCACCGAATTATAGGAAAGATGTCAATAAAATTGAGAGAGTACAGAGGAGATTTACCAGAATGTTACCTGGGTTTCATCTCCTAAGTTACAGAGAAAGGTTGAGCAAGTTGGGTCTTTATTCTTTGGAGCGTAGAAGGTTGAGGGGGGACTTGATAGAGGTATTTAAAATTATGAGGGGAATATATAGAGTTGACGTGGATAGGTTTTTTTTCCATTGAGAGTGGAGAAGATTCAAACAAGAGGACATGAGTTGGAAGTTAAAGGGCAAAAGTTTAGGGGGAACATGAGGGGGAACTTCTTTACTCAGAGAGTGGTAGCTGTGTGGAACGAGCTTCCAGCAGAAGTGGTTGAAGCAGGTTCGGTGATGTCATTTAAAGTTAAATTGGATAGATATATGGACAGGAAAGGAATGGAGGGTTATGGGCTGAGTGCAGGTCGGTGGGACTAGGTGAGAGTAAGCGTTCGGCACGGACTAGAAGGGCCGAGATAGCCAGATGCTGTAATTGTTACATGGTTATTTGGTTATTATGCCGGCATGGTAGCCGACCAAGTTTCTGATCCAGGCTGACCGAACAGAAGTCACTGGCCTGCGGTTCGCTGACATTAAGCTCGTGGAAGCTGGGGTTTCTCTTCTGTGCGTTATCTCAAGCGGTCGCCCTCGCCCCATCGTGCCCGCAAACTGGGGACAGACTGCCTTCGACTCCATACATTGCTGCTCGCATTCTGGCCGGAAGTCCTCACAGAAACTGGTGGCACTAAAGTTTGTTTGGCACGGCCTGGAAAAGGACGGGTGTGATTGGACTGCAGCTTGTGTGATGTGCCAGCGGGCTCAAATTAACCGTCATGTTCAGTCGCCATTGGTGTCTTTTGAGATCCCTAAGCGACCATTTGATCATGTCAATGCGGACCTTGTTGGTCCTCTTCCGCCCTCCTGCGGTTTCACAGACCTTCTTACCGTGGTGGGCCGTACCTCTAGCATCGACGACGGCCGTAGACGTGGCTCGGGTGATAATCAGCACCTTGGTTGCTCGGTTTGGCACCCCATCTGTAATTTCCTCTGACCGCGGTCGCAATTTATTACAGACTTCTGGGCTGCAATGGCCCAGAACGTCGGCGTTAGGCGATTCACCCGTAGTCCAATGGCAGATGTAAACGGTGTCACCACTCCCTAATGGCTGCTTTGAGGGCACCCTGACCGATGAGTGTTGGCATGATCGTCTCCCGTGAGTCCTGTTGCTGCTCAGAACTTCTCCGAAGGAGGACCTGCCGTCGTCCGCGACTGCGATGGTACGAGTGCCGGGTGATTTCATCCCTGACGCCATGACTGTCTGGTCGGCCTCTCAACAGCACTCCATCCTCCTCAGTAAATTCAAATCCTCTTCACCTATTCCTACCTCATGGCGTACAGCAGTCTCGGGTTCCTGTTGACCTCTATTCTGCCTCGTTTGCTTTTGACCGCCATGAAGTTACCAAAATCCCCTTACGTGGCCCGTTCTGTGTTTTGGAACGGTGAGAAAAGACTTTTTATCATTCATAAAAGGGGTAAATCTGAGTGTGTTTCAGTAGATCGCCAAGATTTGGAGCATTCCGCAGCCATGCCCCGGCATCACAATATGGCCATGAGCGTGTCAGCGCGCTTCTGGACGAGCCAAAGGAACCTGTGGTTCCTCCAGCCATGGAACACAGGACCCAAGCCGGGCTCCTGAATTCCAGACGGGATCGCAATGCCTGTTTCAGTGTTTTCTGGTGAGGGTGGCGGGGAGCTGCGTTGGGTAACGTAATTGGGAGAAATACATAATTCACAAGCACCGACATGAGTTGGGGTTTCGCTTTAACAGGCAGGTCCGATGTGATGACGTTTTACGTAAAAGTGTTTTTTTTTTGCGCATTTTGTTGTGCAGATTTTGTGGTTCGATATAATGTGTTACGGGGTTCGTTAAACATAAAACGCCTCACTTATTTTTATTTGCGGAAACCTACGATATTTACAGGTGGGAGACCCTTGGTTCTGAGACTGTGTCCTCAGATCCTACATTAGCCTTTCTCAAACTTTCTGCCCTGGAGGAACCCTCGAAATAATCATCAGGACTCAGGGAACCCCTGCGTAAAAAATCAAATATTCTATCTACAGCTTATGGTATGTTAGTGTGATCAGTAAATTGTTGATATAATAATCCAAAGATAATGTCAATGCTCCTTTGTGTGGAGAATGAATTTGTAGCCAACCTTTCGTGAAAAAAGATAGTTAAGCTTAGCTTACCTTACTTGAAATTAGTTTTTCTTTCTATTTCATACATTTAAAAAACTCGTAAGGTAAACATAATAAATTTCTGTTGAATAGCTGGCTGCTCGGTTACTGCCCCACCACACCTAGCGCCAGCATCGCGTGAAGTTCAAAAGACAATATTTATTTTTTTAATCACAATCTCTCGCGGAACCCCCAGCGGCCTCACCCTAGGGTTTCACGGTTCCCTGGTTAAGAAACCGTGTCCTAAATCCTAGATTCCCCTCGTCCATTCCATCTAGCCCATTCAGGATCGAGTCGCTGCGAGTGAGATACTCCATCCTTCTGAACTCTACTGCGTTTCGGCCCTGACACATGAAACGCTCTTGGTACGTTAACACTGTCATTAGTGTGAACCACCCCTGCGCCTTCTTCAGGACCTTTGTTAGAAGGACTATGCAAACTTTCTCACAATATTCCACATACTTTTCGGCCAACGCCTGATAAACCTTCAGCGGTGTCTTATTCCCTTTGAATTCTAGTTTTCTCGAAATGAATGAATGACCTCATTCGAGGCACCGCAAAGTGCCAATGCCGATAGTTTGGTCGCTGGGTCTTATCAGAATCGTCCGCACTGTCCCACGCAACGTGATTTGCTGTGAAGGAAAACAGATGAGGAGATCAGAAAGCTGGAAAGCTGGGGAGTAATCACGTAAAATCCCCTTTTACCGGGCGTCTCTAGAGGTGCGGCTCGTTAGCCCCTCGCTAACAGCCATAGGACTCAGCGGTGAGAATATCAGCTTTCGTCGACTCCGTAAGTCTTGGGTCCATATGACTTGGGTCCCAGCAAACCCGGGAGGGTAGGATGCCTCGCCCCCAGTCTGTATGAATACTGTGTAAATACTGCCCCCATGCAATTCCTCCACTGGCAAGAAATAGCAGATCGTACACTGCGTACAATTATAAAGAAAATATATTTGCAAATGTCAGCTTTATCAAACAGTTAGTAGGAAAAGAAAATTTTTTAAAAATTTAGGGCTCATTAGTTAACCCAGTCCAAATGTGCATAGAAGTTGGTGCTCATCTTGAAGTTGTCTTTAACTGACGCGCCGGACCCATTGTCTGAGTGAAAGCATACACCACTTCCGAATGTCGCACGAAATCCATCTCGAACAAACGGCTCCCCCACGGAAGTATTGGTCCTTGAAGCCATTCATCTGCACAAAGCACCTTGTGCAACATGAACGGCATCCTCAGACATCTTCCCTCCTGTCTTAGAAACATAGAAACATAGAAAATAGGTGCAGGAGTAGGCCATTCGGCTCTTCGAGCTTGCACCGCCATTTATTATGATCATGGCTGATCATCCAACTCAGAACACCGCCCCAGCCTTCCCTCCATACCCCCTGACCCCCGTAGCCACAAGGGCCATATCTAACTCCCTCTTAAATATAGCCAATGAACTGGCCTCAACTGTTTCCTGTGGCAGAGAATTCCACAGATTCACCACTCTCTGTGTGAAGAAGTTTTTCCTAATCTCGGTCCTAAAAGGCTTCCCCTCTATCCTCAAACTGTGACCCCTCGTTCTGGACTTCCCCAACATCGGGAACAATCTTCCTACATCTAGCCTGTCCAATCCCTTAAGGATCTTATATGTTTCAATCAGATCCCCCCTCAATCTTCTAAATTCCAACGAGTACAAGCCCAGTTCATCCAGTCTTTCTTCATATGAAAGTCCTGCCATCCCAGGAATCAATCTGGTGAACCTTCTCTGTACTCCCTCTATGGCAAGGATGTCTTTCCTCAGATTAGGGGACCAAAACTGCACACAATACTCCAGGTGTGGTCTCAGCAAGGCCTTGTACAACTGCAGTAGTACCTCCCTGCTCCTGTACTCGAATCCTCTCGCTATAAATGCCAGCATACCATTCGCCTTTTTCACCGCCTGCTGTACCTGCATGCCTACTTTCAATGACTGGTGTATAATGACACCCAGGTCTCGTTGCACCTCCCCTTTTCCTAATCGGCCACCATTCAGATAATAATCTGTTTTCCTATTTTTGCCACCAAAGTGGATAACTTCACATTTATCCACATTAAATTGCATTAAGTCTTCTCCCAGTTCCCGCAAAAAGACCTCGACGCACACCAGTGTCCGTCACAAAACCCTCACCGCCCAGCGTTCTCTAGAACCGTCTCCCATTTCTACCATCCTGACTGGCTGACACAATATTCCTAAATTGAACAACATAGCCCCTTATCTTTAGCTCAAACCCAAACATGCTAAAAGCAGAACAGACTGCTCTTACAGAACGGCTAAAATGAAATACCCACAGCATAGCAGTAAAAATCTTAACAAGGGTGTTACACGGGTGTGATTAACAATAATGAGATGTGATGAAACACCACTTAAGCACAATCCAGTCTCTACCGCCCATTAGCTCCTAACAGCATCGTTTAAAAGTTTCAAAGGTACATTTAATGTCAGAGAAATGTATACAACATACATCCTGAAATGCTTTTCGCTTCGCAGCCATCCACGAAAACCATTCTATCTCCTTTAACATAGCATTGGAGAGGGACAGTAACAGACAAGTTAGGGAAACATTTAATTGGAGTAAGGGGAACTGTGAGGCTATCAGGCAGGAGCTTGGAAGCATAAATTGGAAAAAAAATGTTCTCAGGGAAACGTATGGAAGAAATGTGGCAAATGTTCATAGGATACTTGCGTGGAGTTCTGCATAGGTACGTTCCAGTGAGACAGGGAAAGAATGGTAGGGTACAGGAAACGTGGTGTACAAAGGCTGTTGTACATCTAATCAAGAAGAAAATAAGGGTTTAAGAAACGTTCAAAAAACTAGGTAATGATAGAGATCTAGAAGATTATAAGGCTATCAGGAAGGATCTTAAGAATGGAATTAGGAGAGCCAGAAGGGGCCATGAGAAGGCCTTGGCGGACAGGATTAAGGAAAACCCCAAGGCATTCTACAAGCATGTGAAGAGCAAGAGGATAAGACGTAAGAGAATAGGACCAATCAAATGTGACGGTGGAAAAGTGTGTATGGAACTAGAGGAGATAGCACAGTTATTTAATGAATACTTTGCTTCAGTATTCATTACGGAAAAGGATCTTGGTGATTGTAGGGATCACTTACAGTGGGCTTTAACATGTAGCCATTAAGGAAGGGGATGTGCTGGAGCTTTTGGAAAGCATCAAGTTGGGTAAGTCAACGGGACCAGATGAGATGTACCCCAGGCTACTGTGGGAGGTGAGGGATGAGATTGCTGAGCCTCTGGCGATGATCTTTGCATCATCAACAGGGACGGGAGAGGTTCCAGAAGATTGGAGAGTTGCGGATGTTGTTCCCTTATTCAAGAAACGGAGTGGAGATAGCCCTAGAAATTATAGACCAGTGAGTCCTTCTTCAGTGGTTGGTAAGTTGATGGAGAAGATCCTGAGAGGCAGGATTTATGAACATTTGGAGAGGCATAATATGATTAGGAGTAGTCAACATGACTTTGTCAAAGGCAGGTCGTGCCTTACGAGCCTGAAAGAATTTTTGAGGATGTGACTAAACACATTGATGAAGGTACAGCAGTACTGTAAATGTCGTGTATATGGATTTCAGCAAGGCATTTGATCCCATGCAAGGCTTACTGAAAAAGTAAGGAGGCATGGGACCCAAGGGGACGTTGTTTTGTGGATCCAGCACTGGCTTGCCCACTGAAGGTAAAGAGTGGTTGTAGATGGGTCATATTCTGCATTGAGGTCGGTGACCAGTGGTGTGCCTCAGAGATCTGTTCTGGGACCCCTACTCTTCGTGATTTTTATAAATGATCTGGATGAGGAAGTGGAGGGATGAGTTAGTAAATTTGCTGATGACACAGAGGTTGGGGGTGTTGTGGATAGTGTGGAGGGCTGTCACAGATTACAGCGGGACATTGTCAGGATGCAAAACTGGGCTGAGAAGTGGCAGATGGAGTTCAACCCAGATAAGTGTAAGGTGGTTCATTTTGGTAGGTCAAATATGATGGCAGAATATAGTATTAATGGTATGACTCTCGGCAGTAGGGAGAACCAGAGGGATCTTGGGGTCTGAGTCCATAGGACACTGAAAGCTGCTATGCAGGTTGACTGTGTGGTTAAGAAGGCATAGGGTGCATTGGCCTTCGTCAACTGTTGGATTGAGTTTAAGAGCCGAGAGGTAATATTGCAGCTCTATAGGACCCTGGTCAGACCCCACTTGGAGTACTGTGCTCAGTTCTGGTCGCCTCACTACAAGAAGGGTGTGAAGACCATAGAAAGGGTGCAGAGGATACTTACAAGGATGTTGCCTGGATTGGGGAGCATGCCTTATGAGAATAGGTTGAGTGAACTCGGCCTTTTTTCCTTGGAGCGACGGAGGATGAGAGGTAACCTGATAGAGGTGTACAAGATGACGAAAGGCATTGATCATGTGGATAGTCAGAGGCTTCTTCCCAGGGTTGAAATGGCTAACATGAGAGGGAACAGTTTTAAGGTGCTTGGAAGTAGGTACAGAGGAGATGAAAAGAGTAAGTTTTTTACACAGAGAGTGGTGAGTGTGTGGAATGGGCTGCTGGCGACGGTGGTGGAGGAGGATACGATAGGGTGTTTTAAGAGACTCCTGGATAGGTACATGGAGATTGGAAAGATAGAGGGCTATGAGTAACCCTAGGTATTTTCTAAGGTAAGGACATGTTCGGCCTGTATTGTGCTGCAGGTTTTCTATGTTTCTATGTTTCTTTGAAAACAGAGGAGTGCTCCAAGAATGAACAGCAGTTAACTGTCAGAACCCCAAAGACTGCCCTCCCAGCTCCATTCTCTCCTCCACCAGCAAAAAAAACGGCACCCGCCACCGAGCACTCAAGAGTGAGCAAAGCAACAGTAAAGACATAAACTTGCAGTAACCCCAAAGACTTCACGTTTCACACGGTATATGACATATCACGGCTCGCTCTCTCCCTAACAAGGGAGATAGAGGTGTCTCCGTTTTCCCAGCGAGCGGGGAGACATAACAAACAACTCGATGGTTTATGATGTTAAGAGTCTCTTAAGTCACTTTTGTCGAGCTCTGAGCTCAAAGATCTCGAGTCTCTGGGCACACAGCCGTAGGTATTCTGACTCTCCCGAAGACACACGGTTCTCCTGATGTGACACCGACCTTCGATCCGCCAGTCTCCAGAGTCCCGAGATTCTATGCCTTCAAAGCCGAGCCAAACTCCTAGGCCGAGCCCTTGGCGTGCCGAACAACGGCCAGTTATGAAACCCCAAGAGTGGGTCTCATTCCCACAAAGAACCGTAGTCAACTAACTCCAGGTCAGGATTTTCAAACCTCGAGAGGGAAAGATAAAGATATTAAAGATGGAAATAGAGCTGTCTCCGAAGATGCAAGAAAAGGAGTCGCCGTCTAATGCCGTCATCACTTCGCTCCGCCTTTAATATCTGCCCTATTTTGGTGACGTAGGAATATTTTCGTGGAGCAGTAATGACGAAGACGGAGTCTGGGATTTATTATCATGTCACCAGTAGTGAGAGCAGTACTGTATCAGACATTAACTTTTCTCTGTTCAGCCAGTTCACAACGAGACAGAGCAGAACATTAGAAGCACTATTACGAACACGAGGGAGTGTGCTACGATGCAGTAACGACTTGAGTAGAGAGTGGCCTATAAACGCACGTCATCATGAGAAAGGAAAAACCAAATAATCCATTAATTGAGGCTTCAGCTTTTTATTACTTAACGGGGATCCCGGAATACCAACACCATTTCACAAGGTACTGCCAACACGCAGTAGTAGTGATGAGACAGACAGCAGGTGTCTGGGCAGATGAACAAGGGAAAACAGCAACTGAACTACTTTAATGATCTTCCGACCGCTATCACTTGCTATCCAATATAAAACTGCACTCTTCCCAAAACTCCGGAATGATAACGGGGAAGTCAATGCGAGGAGAACGGATCGTGAGCGATGACCCAAGGCATCCGGAGTCAAGTCAAGTCAAGGATATTTTCACGTGTATTATCATCGACTGTGAAATCGTGAATTGCAACTGGATCATAGACAAGTAGAGCAAAATAAGGAACATAAATCATGAAAGACAGTAAAGATAGAGAACGAAGTAAAGACCGCAGAAGCAATACTTTAGTACAAATTATGCACACAGTCAGAACCAGGTCATGATGGTACAAGAGGGAGTAGGTAGCGTACAATTACTGAGATACGGTTAAGCGTGTGCAAGTCGGTTTAATAACGTCACGTTTACAAAGCAGTCGCTGTTCCTGAAACTTGTGATTTGGGCCTTCAGTCGTCTGTACTTCGTGCCTAACAGTCTCACCGAGAAGAGGGCATGTAGCTCTAGTAGGTGAGTGTTGGACCAGAGGGCACAGGCTCCTAATGGAGAGACTTCCTTTTAGGATAGAGATAAGGTGGAAATTTTTTAGAAGATGGCACATTTGTGGAGTTGCCGCGAACAACTGTAGAGGCCAAATCATTGAGTATATTTAAATCCGAAAGTGATAGATTATTGATTAGTCGTGGCGTCGGAGGTTAAGGAGAGAAAGCAGGAGCATGAGGTTAAAAAGGGATAATAAATCAGCCATGATGGAGTAGCAGAGTGGACTGAATGGGCCGAATGGCCTAATTCTGTACCTATGCTTTTTGGCCTTATGATGATCTATATGGCCTTCTTGAGAATGTGCTTCCTGTAGATGCGTTCAATTGGTGGGACCGCTACGTCCGTGACCGACGGGAATATGTCCACTACACTGTAGCTTCTTGAGTTCCTGCATGTTAAGAATGCTGGAAAATATTGTCTCTTGTCCCAGGGTACAGAGAACCTGAGTCAGGAGAGAACGGGTATGCTGGGACACCAGGTAACCCTGATTATTAGAAACGGTGGCTCTCTATCTCAAGGGTCACGCAGAGATGGAAAGTGAATGTTGGCCTTACCATTGACGCACGAAAACTCCAAAATGGCCAAGGACAAAAATCAAAACGTTTTATTGTCGGAATGCATGAAGCGAGGTAGGTCCATACAGGGACGACAGATGGCCTATCTGTCCACTGATTCACTTTTCTCAAACCGTCTCCTCCACTGATTGACCCGCTGACAGTTGTCCTGTAGATAGATGGATTTGAATTGTTCCACGTTAGGCAGAGGCTGTGTACACACATCTATTGATGCTTCTGGACACATCTTCAGTGATGTTCCTGGAATCATCGGGTGTTTCGGGTCTTTCAACATCATACAACCTCCTCTAGGTGACCCAGCCGGGGCTGATCAGACCCCAGCTTGTGTCCAGATGGCTAGCTACTTATGACTCCATGGCTCCCCTCTTTTGAGCCACAGCCATCTTGAGGCCCTCTCTGCCGCATCCGTGGTACTGCAGATGGCTCTCCTCTTCCTCTCTCCCCCGATGCCCAAAATGCTAAAGGCTCTAACTAAAGAACGGGCTGCGAATCCCCTACAACCAACCTCCACTGGGAGACACCTCGCTCTCCATCCAGCCTGCTGACAGTTGCTGACCAGTCCTGCGTACTTGGAGAGCTTCCTTTCAAAGGCCTCCTCCAAGTTATCTTCCCATGGGACTGTCAGCTCCAGCAGCACCACTTGCTTAATAGACTCAGACACTAGGACAATGTCTAGTCACAGGGTGGTGGCTGCGATATGGTTGGGGAACTTCAGCTGCCCTTCGAGGTCCACCAACAGCTGCCAGTCTCTTGCAGAGGTCAGAATGCCTGCAGATGTTCTTTTGGCAGGTATTGGCTGCTCCCCAGCTCTGACAAAGGCAATGGTCTGCTTGGAGGGTTGGGACCGCTTCGCCCACTCAACTCCTGCGCTGACGGCTTCAGCGATGGTCTTCAGGACCTGATCATGCCTCCACCTGTACCGTCCCTCACCAAGTGACCTTGCACAGCTGCTGAGGATGTGCTCAAGGGTTCCTTGCTTGGAGCACAGTGGACATGCAGATGACTCTGCCTTGCCCCATGTGTGCAGGTTTGATGGGCTTGGAAGCACATCGTACACTGCCTGGATGAGAAATTGGATGCGGTGTGGTTCGGCTTTCCAAAGATCAGCCCAGGTCACTTTCCTCTCAACCGCATTCTCCCATCTTGTCCAAGCTCCCTCTTGCTTTATTCCCACCGCCTTGCAGGCTCTCATCTCCTCCACTACTGCTCTCACCTCCTCCTGAACTAGACAACGCCTTTCCTTCCCTCTGGTGTCCATTTGGGGAGTTGGAAAGGATCCTAGCCCAGCTCAGCCTTGTGTGACCACTCCCACCAGCCTCCTGTGACGCAGCCTCGCCTCTGCCTCCTGAACAGCTTCCTCTGCCCTCCACTTCCTGCCAGTACTTACTTGGATCTCTGCTCTAGCAACCTTCGGGTCACTTGAGTCCCTATACTGCAGCACTTCTCTGGCTCTTGTTACCTTGAATTCTTCCTCCAAGGATTTGAAGGGCAGTTGCAGTTTGTTGTGGTGTCCATAGAGTGCGATGCTGCTCAGGCTCTTCGGAAGCCCCAGCCATCTCCTGAGGTGGTTGCTAACCCTCTTCTCTAAGGTTTCGACTGTCGAGATCGGAACTGCATAGACGAGGAGGGGCCACAGGATTCTGGGAAGAAAGCCATGCTGATACACCCAGGCTTTAAACTTCCCAGGTAGGCCAGACTTGTCCACTGATTTCAGCCAGCCATCCAACTGGGTGCAGGTTGCCTGAATGGATGTTGTGTCCCTTAAAGAGCTGTCAAAAACTTTGGCTAAGCTCTTGACTGGCTTTTCTGTGATGGTTGGGATGGCTGTGCCTGCGATGCTGAACCGGAACTTGTTCTCCACCTTCCCTTTCCTCAGCACCATCGATCTTGATTTGGCAGGTTTGAAATGCATCCGGCCCCACTCCACCAGCTTTTCGAGCCCTTGCAGAATCCTCCGGCAGCCTGGGACTGATTCTGTGGTGACTGTGAGGTCATCCATGAATGCCCTGATAGGTGGTTGCCGTTGAGCGGAATTCATTCTGGGCCCTCTGGACTCTGGTTCAGCAGACTTAGTGAGCATGTTCATGGCTAGGGAGAACAGTGTCACTGAGATAGTGCACCCTGTGATGATGCTGACCTCCTCCTTGTGCCAGGTTGATGTAATTGCTCCTGAAGAGACCCTCATCCTGAAGTTGCTGTAATGATCAGTGATAAGGCCTCTGATTCTGCTGGGGACATGATATTTGGTCAGTGTGAGCTGCACCAGCTTGTGCGGAATGGAGCCATATACATTTGCCAGGTCGAGCCACAACACTGACAGGTTGCCCTTGTTCTCTCTGGCCTCCCTGATGAGCTGTGTCACCACACCGATGTGCTCCAGACAGCCCAGCATCCCTGAAATGCCACCCTTCTGGACTGATGTATCAATATAGGTGTTCTTTGCTAGGTAGGTGCACAACCGGTTAGAAACTGCACTGAAGAAGATCTTCGCCTCGACACACAGCAGGGAGATGATGCGAAACTGATCTATCTGGGTGGCATTTTCCTCCTTCGGGATCCACACCCCTTCAGCCACTCTCCACTGTTCTGGGATCTTCCCCCTTCTCCAGAAGATTCTCAGGATCTTCCACAGATGCAGCAGGAGTTTGGGGCAGTTCTTTTACACTTTGTACGAGGTGTTGCTTGGTCCTGGAGCCGAGCTTGCCCTTGCTGTGCGGACGACCTCTCTGACTTCCTTCAGTTGCAGCTCTGACATGTCGAACTGCACATCCGGTTCAGGTGGGTCTATTAGGATGTCGCACTCTCCCAACTCCTGCTCTCTTTCAGAATCATTATATATCTTCTTCAGATGTTGGTCTATGTCTTCCTGCGAACAGGCCAGTTTCCCACTGCGCTTCTCCCCCAGCAACTCCTTGGTGAACTTGAAGGGGTTGGTGATAAAGACAGCACGTTTTCGAGCCCTTTCACGACGCTGCCTCCGATGCCACTCTGCCCGGCAGAGTACCCTGATCTTCTTTCGTAGTATGCACATCAGCTGGGCCAAGCCAATGCGCTCCTCTTCTCCTGCCTCCTTGTATTGGGACTTCAGCGCTTTCATCTCCTGCCTGATGTTGTGGATCCTCAATGCTGTTTGGTTCTTCGAGTAAGGTGTTTTGGAGCCTTCCTTCTCCTCCTCTCCAAACCGTTCAGCTGCGATAGTGACAATAATTGTTGTCATGACTTGCAGCTTCCTATCAACCCCTCCCTTCGCCGTTGCCTCCAGAATTTGGTTAACATCGTCATCAAACTGCTTCCACAGTGAAGTCATGTTAGCTGCAGGCCATTTGATCTGCCTCCTGTTAGGCTTCATGTTCGAGGGATTAGTTTGCAACACTTGGAGTTTCCGGGCACTATGGAGTGACTCCAGGCCTGGCCCCTCCTTCGTCTCACCAGGTTGGACACCTGCGCATTGTGCTGCTCCTGCTCCCGCCAAACACTTCATCCTCGCTTGGTGGATCTTCAAGCTGCGATCGTTCTTGCAGATTTTGCCACATGCACACTGCTTCCTCATCGTCGTTTGTTCATTGCCTGGGTCTGATGTCATTGTGTCCATCCGACTGGGGTGCTCATCCTCCCCCCATCTTGGGCACCCCTGGGGGTATCTTTTCCTTAGATTCTTTGTGGCTTTTGTGGGGGTCCTCCTCTCAGAGGATGCAGATTGGGTTGCCAGCCCGTTCTGCCCTGATTGCCGTCTCTCCGGGCTGTCACTGACTCTCCAGTCATCACCACTCTTTTCGCAGTTGTCACCCAGTCTTTCCTGGTTGTCACTGATTAACGCAGGGTGTATGCTGTGTACATACATCTATTGATGCTTCTGGACACATCTTCAGCGATGTTCCTGGAATCATCGGGTGTTTCGGGTCTTTCAACATCATACAACCTGCTCCAGGTGACCCAGCCGGGGCTGATCAGACCCCAGCTTGTGTCCAGATGGCTAGCTACTTATGACTCCATGGCTCCCCTCTTTTGAGCCACAGCCATCTTGAGGCCCTCTCTGCCACATCGGTGGTACTGCAGATGGCTCTCCTCTTCCTCTCTCCCTCGATGTCCAAAATGCTGAAGGCTCTAACTAAAGGACGGGCTATGAATCCCCTACAACAAACCTCCACTGGGAGACACCTCGCTCTCCATCCAGCCTGCTGACAGTTGCTGACCAGTCCTGCGTACTTGGAGAGCTTCCTATCAAAGGCCTCCTCCAAGCCATCTTCCCATGGGACTGTCAGCTCCAATATCACCCTCTGTACTGCAATTGCCCTTGCGTTTCTGCTCCATGGCCCACGGAATGCACCACACACCCGATCATTTCCCTCTAACTTTCCTTCGGTACTATACACACCTCAGGTCTTGTTCTTCCCTGTGAAAATGCACCCATCCTGTTTCAGCCCCTTGTGTTTTTACTGGCTCTCTTTGAGAAGCTCGATTGCCAAAAGCCCAGATTATGACACTGCGGCTCCGATTCAATCAGTATGCTTGAGAAAATTGCTTCAAGCAATTATGGAAAAGGATAATAGTTTGTTCTGCTGAGGGATAAAAGAATACCTGTATCACAGCCCTTCTC
The DNA here is from genome assembly GCF_030028105.1 of Mobula birostris. NCBI lineage: Eukaryota > Metazoa > Chordata > Chondrichthyes > Myliobatiformes > Myliobatidae > Mobula > Mobula birostris. The sequence goes on from NC_092377.1 coordinate 104,334,043, forward strand.
TTCGTGAGGACGCTGGCCACAGCAAATATAAGTCTTCAGTAAACAGTGACACATTCTATAAACGTGGTTCAAAGTGAAATTCCTCTCAATTTCTCCAGTACGTAACAATTCCAAGCAAGTCAGCGTTTTCGCATTATTTAGGCTGTTGGTGATTCTCAGGAGAATTATTTTAAGGTAATCGGTTCATAGACCTTGGCACCGCTCATTATACAAGTCATAGAGTCATAATGCCACGGGGTCATACACATGAAAACGGCCTAACAGCACATATTGTCCATACTGAGTGCACTGAACAATAAGCTAGTCATATATTCTCGCCTTTGCCCCATAGCCCTTCCTCGTACTTCCCAACACACATAGTTATCTGAATAGCGTCGCAGGTACAATAGATAGGATTGTAAAAAAGAGCTTCGGCATATCGAACTTTACATGTCAAAGTAGTGAGTACAAGAGTAGGGATATCATGTTGAAAATGTATACAATGTCGTTGAAATCACTTTTGGAGTATTGTGTGCAGTTTTAGTCATGACCTACAGGAAGAAGTTCAGTAAGTTTCAAAACTTGCAGACAAATTTACAAGCATGTTGTCAGGACTTGAGTGTCCGAATTACAAAGAAATGTTAAATAGGTTAGCAATTTAATGCCTAGAGTGTTGGGTAGTCTTGTCTTATCCATACTGCACCAACCGCCGCTGCTGGGCTATAAACGTGCAGGAGCAATGTGTGGTTAAGTGCCTTGCTCAAGGACACAGCACACCGCCTCGGCTGAGGCTTGAACTCGCGACCTTCAGATCACTAGTCCAATGCCTTAACCACTTGGCAACGCACCAACACTTTGATAGAGGTATACAAAATTATGAGTGTTATGAATAGTGCTAAAAAGTAGGGGTTTTCCACAGAGGATAGGTGAAACTAGAACTATAGGTCATAGATTAAGGTTGAAGGTTGTAGTACTAAAGTATAAGAACATAAGAAATAGGAGCAGGAGTAGGCCATCCGGCCCATCGAGCCTGCCCCCATTCAATAAGGTCATGGCTGATCTGTCCATAAACTCAGCTCCATCTACCTGCCTTTTCCCCATAACCCTTCAATCCCTTTCTATGTAAAAACCTACCTAACTGTTTCTTAAATATATTTAGTGAAGAAGCCTCAATTGCTTCCCTGGGCAGGGAATTCCACAGATTCACCACTCTCTTGGAAAAACAGTTTCTCCTCATCTCCGTCCTAAATCTTCTCCCCTGAATCTTGAGGCAATGTCCCCTAGTTCTAAAGCAGAACCAGGGTGCGGGGCGCTTCTTCACTGGCAGCATGGTGAGAGAGTGGAGCGAGCTGGCAGTGGAAGTGATGGATGCAGATTTGATTTCAGCATTTAAGAGAAGTTTGTTTGTGTACATGAATGGGAGGGGTGTGCAGAGGTATGATCCGGGTGCGGGTGGAAGAGACTAAACAGATTAAAATTTGGGTAAGGACTAGATTTGGTCAAGAGGGCTGTTTCTGTGTTGTAGTACTCCATGCGCCCTGGTGCTATGCCTCTTTCTGGCAGGCCATTCCAAGTGTGCACCATCTTTTGTGAGGAGAACCTGCCACAATGTCCATATAAATCTCTTGCCTCTGGTCTTAAACCTATGCAGTATGCTTTTAGCTCTTCCCCTTCCGGGACAAAAACACTTGCAACTTTGATCACGAGATCCAGGAATTAAGGTCCTAGTTTACGCAACCTCCCCTTGTCATGGTCCGGTCCCTGACGTCCGCGTTCCAGATCACGGTTCGGTCCGTGTACACCGGACTCCGGGTCTTCCGGGGGGCACTTGTTTTAGCTGGGCTTAATCATAGGCACCTGATGCTCGTTTTAGGGCTGGGATTATAAGTGGCCCTGGGATCGAGTGTGGGGGTGGGTTTGTCTCGTCAGTATCCCCTTGGAGCAACCCGCCGGTGGAAGGCTAGAGCAGCCATTCATGATCTCTAGGCCTGGTTAGAGGACCACCACTTCATGGAGCCTTGTTGTCTCTAGTTGGAGCAGTCATCGTGGTATGGATTTGGCCGTTTCCGCGGCCAGCGGAGTGGCTGTCTACCACTCCGAGCTAGATATAGATTCGGCTGTTTCCGTAGCCAACCAAGGTTGCTGGCCGCCCCGAGACTCGGAGCCACCCCGGACTGAACTCCTTTCCTGTCCTTGCCTCCGTAGGGTAGGTCAGGCTGTCCTTGCAGTTACCCTGTGGTTGGATCTGTCCTTTCCTGTCCTTGCCTCCGTGGGGGTAAGCCAGGCCATCTTTGCCGTTACCCTGAGGCTGGGCTGTTCCCTTCCCCTCTCCATCTGAGTCCCTGATAATTTCCTCGGCGGTTTACCTCGGCAGTCATCCCAGCCCGGCGTCCAAGGAAGGGTCCTGGCCCTGTGCTCTAAGAAGGAGTCCTGTCTCTTTCCTCAAGGGCCTAACCAACCCAAGCCTCGAGGCACCCAAGTCTCCGTCCAGTCCTGTAGCCACGTCATGTCGTCGCCTAGTTCCGGGGTCCGAGCACGAGTCAAGACCCAGGTTTTGGGTCCTTGTCCAGTCTCTGGCTCGGAGTCCATGCTCAGCCTCCTAGTTCCCAGTTCCTTGTCCTGGTCCCGCTTTCCGAAGTCCTAGCCCAAGTCTGTGATCCTGTCCCAGCTCCTAGTCTGTGTCCAGTCCGTCCCTAACTCTAGTCCAGTCCAGTTACCGGTACTTCAGTGTCTGTGTCTTGCATTTGGGTCCACCTTGAATGCCCACCGTATGACACTCCTTTTCATTCAGGCCCTCAAAACCAGGAATATCCTGGTAAATCTTATATGAAGTCTTCCCGGTTTAATAGTATCTTCCCTATAATAGGCTAACCGAAACTCTGCAGATGAAATTCAAAACCAGAAGCACCCGGTGGAAAATTCCCATGCACATAACCTAATGATAAATCCTGTTGCACAACACGAATTTCCCATTTACAAGAATCGTCTAAGCAACGATCTTTAATTAAACCGTTTACAGTGTTAGCAGGTGAACTCGTGCACCATTTTTAAACAATGTTATCTTCACATGCTAAAAGTTTAAATAACATAAGTAGTCTGTACATTGTAATTGTACGAAACAAAAATCTTGCAGTCTTAAAGGCACTCATCCTACCCTTTTATATCTAAACGCCACCCAGTGGCAAATTAGACTATGTCTTCCAAGTTATTTATTTATTTAGCGTCACAGCGCTCTGAAGTCCCTTCCGTTCTTTTGAGCCACGCTGCCCAGCAACACCCGACAGACCCGATTAACCTTAACCTAATCAGGGGACAATTTACAATGATCGTCTATCCAATAGGTCGTTGGATGTGCTGGAAAACCGAAGAGCCGGAAGAAAATCCACGCATCAATAAAGAGCACGTACAGAAATTCATTACAGAAGCGCGCTGGAATTGAACTCCGAAATCCGAAACGCCCCAATCTGTAACCGCCCTGATCTGTAATCGTCCCACGCTAACCACTTCGCTATAGTGGAGCCCCAACCTATAATAAATGCCAGACATCCAAGGTTCATACATTTAACAGCATAACTAAATACCACGAGAGAATCAATTGAAAAAAGCAATATCCTCTTGGGTCTTGCTGACGACTTTGTGAGATCTTCCATCATCTAACGTTTCTTCACGATGTTCGGAAATCATGGAATGTAGATCATAAAACAGTACAGCATCATGCAGGTGATTCGGCTCACGATGCACTGCCGATTTCCTCACCTACCCTAATATTAATCTAACCCTTTCCCTCCCACATGGTCCTCTATTTTTCCTTCACCCATGTGACTATCTAAGTTTCTTACATGTCCCTGATGAATCAGCCTCTATACCCACAAAGCATGGTCAAAGCATGGTCCACCCTCAGGGGTAAAAAATTTTTTAAAAAACTATCACTGATATACCGGCTATACTTCTCTCCCAAAGCATTGGAGCTATGTCCTCTAATATTAGCTATTTCAGCCCTGGGAAAAAGCTTCTGGCTGTTGTATTTATCCTGTGCCACTTAGCCTCTTCTAGTCCTCTAACAAGCTTCTTCGCTCTAAAGAGTACAGCCCAATCTCGTTAGCCTACCTCTGTTCAAGAAAGAATATCCTGGTAAATATCCTCTACAGCTTTTCTAAAGCTTCCACATGCTTCTTATAATATGGCGACCAGAACTGAATATAATATCCCAAGTATGACCTAACCAGAGTTTTGTCGAGCTGGAACATTACCTCCCAGCTCATGAACTCAGCACCACCACCCTAATGTCCTCCTCCCCGACTAATGAAGAGTAACGCAACATATACTTTTTTGAAAATCCTATCAACTTCTTCCGCAATTTTCAGGACCTTAGGACATCGATTCCAAGATATCAATGTGCCTCCACACTGTTAAGAATCCTGCCCTTAACCCTGTATTCTGCCTTTGAGTTCAACCTTTCAAAGTGAACCACTTCAGTTCTTTCCCAAGTTGAAGTCTAGCTGCTACTTCTCAACCCATCTCTGTATCCGATGAATCTTCCATTATAACCTATAACAACACTCTACATTACTCACAACATCACCAACATCAGTGTCATATGCAAACATACTAACTAACCCACACTTCCACTACCAAATCCAAGTCATTTATTGCACTCACATAGAGCAGAAGCTGCAGAATATATACATACGGAAAACCGCATATCAGAAACCTACAGACTGAATGCCCTGCAGCTACAGCCACATTCTGTCTCCTGTGAACAAACTAATTCTGAATCCACTCAAGTCTCCATAGATCCCAAGCCTCTAAATTTCTAAAAGAGCTTACCATGAGGAACCTTGTTAAATGCCTCAATAAAATCTATACACACTGCAGCCATTGTTCTCCCTTCATCAATTTGTTTTGTTAATTCACCAAAAAATACACTCTGGCTGGTGATGCACGAACACGTCATATGAGAGATGGTTGGGAACGGACCCAAGTGCAAGATACAGACACTGAAGTACTAGGGACAGGACTAGGATACACAGTGAGGGCAAGGACATGGACATGAAAACTGGGAACCCGGAAAAGGAGTGGACAAGAGACCCCAGAACTAGGCAAGGACGAGGCTTGGCTGGCAGGCAGGACGAGGCTGGAGTCTTCAGGCTTGAGGCTAGAGACTAGAGGCTTGAGGCGAGGCTTGGCAGGAGGCTAAAGACAGGAGACTTGAGCCGAGGCTTGGCAGGAGGCTAGAGGCAGGAGATTTGAGCCGAGGCTTGGCAGGAGACGAGGCGAGGCTTGGCAGGAGGCTAGAGGCAGGAAACTTGAGGCGAGGCTTGGTAGGAGGCAGGAGACGAGGCGAGGCTTGGCAGGAGGCAGGAGACTTGAGGCGAGGCTTGGCAGGAGGCAGGAGGCTGGACTCTTCAGGCTTGAGGCTACGCAGGAGGCTGGAGTCTTCAGGCTTGAGGCTAGGCAGGAGGCTGGATTCAGGTTTGAGGCTAGGCAGGAGGCTGGAGTCTTCAGGCTTGAGGCTAGGCAGGAGGCTGGAGTCTTCAGGCTTGAGGCTAGGCAGGAGGCTGGAGTCTTCAGTCTTGAGGCCAGGCAGGAGGATGGAGTCTTCAGGCTTGAGGCTCCTCCTGGCCAGGGCGCGGTACTCATGGGCAGGGCGCGGTTCTCCACCCGACAGAGGCAAGGGACAGCAGCAACCGTAGGTAACGGCAAGACGGCCTGGCTTACCCGACGGAGGCAAGGGTTAGGAAGGGACAGAGCCAACCGTAGGTAACGGCAATATGGCCTGGCTTACCCGTCGGAGGCAAGGGACAGGAAGGGAGCTAGGTACAGGGTGGCTCCAGGACGAGACTGCAGGCGAGACGAGGCGAGAGTTACCAGCAAGACAAGGCAAGGCTTCAGGCAATGCAAGGCGAGACAATAACTACAGGTGAGGTGAGAGTTACCGGCAAGGCAAGGCAGGGCTTCAGGCGAGGAAACAGAAGGCAGAGCAAGGGATACAAGGAGTAAGGACAAGAACAATCTAGCAGCCACGCCCTGGTCTCTGGAGGTATTTATGCAGCCAGCCCCAACGAACATCAGCTCCCTCAATTAGAGCTCAACAAGAACAGAAACAGGGTAGACAGGAAAACCTGGAGCAAGGGTCGATGGAACGGACCGTGAACCGAAATACGGACTTCACGGACCGGACCATGACAGAACAATACCATGCTGACTCTCCCTGTCAGGCTATGTTTCTAAATCTTGCCTCTAGAAATCCACTTCAATACTCTGTATCTCTTTCTTGAACAGAGGGATAACATTGGATATCCTCCAATCTTGTACTAATCCTTTGTGCAGTTAGGACGCCAGGATCATCACCAAAGGCGCAGGAATCCCTTTACTCGCTTCCCTTAGTAATCTGTCGTCCAGTCCCGGGGACTTAAGTTCCAGCACATTCTCGTTCTTAGAGTCCACATGTACTAGATAACCAGCCTGTTCTACGCTGAGATTGCAATCGTGAAGATCCCTCTACCTCTGGGATTCCCGGTCCTCTTGCTTAATAGTATTAGTCCACGGCATAAAAAAGGTTGGAAAACTTTGCTACTGGTGAATACTGAATCAACCAATTTATTAAGGGACTTTCCTAACCTCTCCGACTCCAGGCACATGTTTCCAATACTGTTGCTGATCGGTCCTGCATTCACTCTAGCCATTCTCCTGTTTTTGACTGGCGTGCAGAATACCTTGGAGTTTTCCTTAAACCTCCTCGCCGAAGGCTTTTGATATTCCCTTCCAACTCTTCAAAGTCCATTATTTCTCACCTTCTCGGTTACTTATACCCTCTCTGATTCTTACTTCCTGAACCTTAAATAAGTAACCTTTCCCCCCGTGATTAGAGTTTGCACATGTCTCGTCAACGATTCAACCTACTACCTGATCCAGCCCTCAACTGGACAAGCCTATCCATAACCCTATGCAAATTGCTTATTAAACAAGCATCGAATTCCCATTGTATGTTTTCGTAAGTGCACCGTTTCCTAATTCAGAATCAGAATCAGAATCAGGTTTATTATCACCGGCATGTGACATGAAATTTGTTCAGAGAGAGAAAAATAAATAAATAAAATAAAGCATTGTAGCGGCGTGCTACACACAGCGCTAGAATAAGGACACGTAGTCGGTGAGTTGGAGTTGCGTTAAAAGAGATTTATTCAAACTTGGTGGCCTCCTTTTAAGCCTTCCCGTTCCCGCTCGCGGGATCTTCCCCCTGCTGGTGAAGATGGCCTGGCGCCCTTTTTGGGGTCGGCCTCTCTGTCGGCGCGCGCGCCGGTTCGTGTGTGCTAGAAAGTGGGTCGCCACATAACCCCCCCCCCCTCAGAACCGGCGATACATCCCCCAATGTCTGCAGTCTGGATCGGCCTCTGTTTGGGAGGTCTGACTCTGCGCCGCGGTGCCTGAGCCCGGACCAGCTGCGTCAAGTCCACACGGGCCGGTTGAGTCGTGTAAACCTCCTCTCTCCCCACAATGTCCAGCACGAACGTGGACCCGTTGTTCCTGATCACCTTAAACGGCCCCTCGTAGGGCCGCTGTAGCGGTGCCCGGTGTCCGCCCCGTCGTACAAGAAGAAACCTACAGTTCTGCAGGTCTTTGGGTACGCAGGTCGGGATCTGTCCGTGCTGTGAAGTCGGTACGGGGGCCTGGTTACCGAGCCTCTCACGTCGTCTGTCCAGGACTGCTGCGGGTTCTTCCTCTTGCCCCCTTTGGGGCTGGTATGAACTCTCCTGGGACGACCAGGGGTGCTCCGTACACCAATTCGGCCGACGAGGTGTGCAGATCCTTCTTGGGTGCCGTGCGGATTCCGAGCAGGACCCAGGGAAGCTCGTCCACCCAGTTAGGCCCTTCCAGGCGGGCCATGAGAGCCGACTTCAGGTGACGGTGGAAACGCTCCACTAGTCCGTTCGACTGTGGGTGGTAGGCAGATGTGTGGTGTAGCTGTGAGCCTGAAAGGTTGGCCATAGCTGACCACAGGCTGGAGGTGAACTGGGCGCCCCTGTCGGAGGTAATGTGGGCTGGTACCCCGAAGCGGGCTACCCAGGTTGCGATCAGTGCTCGGGCGAAGGATTCGGAGGTGGTGTCGGTGAGCGGGACTGCCTCTGGCCATCTGGTGAACCGGTCTATCATAGTTAGGAGGTACTGCGCTCCTCGCGACACTGGCAGGGGCCCCACGATATCCACATGGATGTGGTCGAACCTCCAGCGGGTGGGTTCGAACTGCTGCGGCGGAGCCTTGGTGTGCCGCTGCACCTTGGCTGTTTGTCACTGCATGCACGTTTTGGCCCATTCACTGACCTGTTTATGCAGCTCATGCCACACGAACCTGTTGGCGACCAGCCGGACGGTTGTCCTGATGGAGGGGTGGGCTAAGCTGTGGATGGATTTGAAAACCCGCCGCCGCCAGGCTGCCGGGACGACGGGGCGGGGTGGGCCGGTAGCTACGTCACATAGTAGGGTCCTCTCACCTGGACCTACGGGGAGGTCTTGAAGCTGTAAACCGGAGACTGCAGTCCTGTAACTGGGGATCTCAGCGTCAGTCTGCTGTGCCTCTGCCAGCGCTGCATAGTCCACCCCCTGGGACAGGGCCTGTATGGTAGGTCTGGAAAGTGCATCCGCCACGACGTTGTCCTTTCCCGAGACATGCTGGATGTCGGTCGTGTACTCGGAGTGTAGGACAGATGTCGCTGCTGGCGGGACGACCAGAGATCGGACACCTTAGTGAACGCAAAGATAAGCGGGTTGTGGTCCGTGAACGCGGTGAAGGGCCTACCTTCTAAGAAGTGTCTGAAATGCCGGATTACCAGGTATTAGTGCCAATAGCTCCCGGTCAAAAGCACTGTATTTGTGTTCAGGTGGTCGTAGGTGTTTGCTGAAGAGCTCCAGGGGTTGCCAGCGACCCTCGATGAGTTGCTCCAGCACTCCAGCGACCGCTGTATTGGATGCGTCCACCGTGAGGGCAGTAGGAATGCCCGTTCTGGGGTGCACTCGCATCGCGGCGTTTGCCAAGGCTTCTTTGGTTTTAACGAAAGCGGCTACGGCTTCTTCGTCCCAGGTAACGTCCTTGCCCTTACCCGACATCAAGGTGAACAGGAGGCACATGATTCGGGCTGCTGAGGGGAGGAAACGGCGGTAGAAATTCACCATACCCACGAATTCCTGCAGGCCTTTGATTGTGTTGGGTTGGGGGAAGTGGCGGACCGCGTCTACCTCGGCGAGCAGAGGGGTTGCCCCGTCTTTAGTAATCTTGTGGCCCAGGAAGTCGATGGTGTCGAGTCCGAACTGGCATTTGGCTGGGTTGATTGTAAGGCCGAATTCGCTCAGTTGGGAGTTTGAGTTGATGGACGTGGGACAGATGCTCCTGACGAATACTGCTGGCTATGAGGATGTCGTCCAAACAGAGGAATGCAAAGTCCAGGTCGCGTCCCACCGCGTCCATTAGCCGCTGGAAAGTCTGTGCGGCATTCTTTAGGCCGAACAGCATTCGGAGGAATTAGAAAAGGCCGAACGGGGTGATGAGTGCTGTTTTGGGGATGTCGTCAGGATATATCGGGATTTGATGGTATCCCCGGACGAGGTCTACCTTAGAAAAGATCGTCGCGCCGTGTAGGTTTGCTGCGAGGTCTTGAATGTGCGGCACAGGGTAGCGGTCTGGCGTTGTAGCCTCGTTCAGACTGCGGTAGTCACCGCATGGTCTCCAGCCCGCCGTTGCCTTGGGCACTATGTGCAGGGGGGAGGCCTATGGGCTGTCGGACCGTCGTATGATCCCCAATTCCTCCATCTTATTGAACTCCTCCTTCTCCAGTCGGAGCTTGTCCGGGGGAAGCCTTCGAGCACGGGCGTGGAAGGGTGGTCCCTGGGTCGGGATGTGGTGCTGTACTCCGTGTCTGGGCATGGCTGCCATGAACTGCGGTGTCAGAACTGATGGGAAATCCACTAGGACCCTGGTGAATTCGTCGTCGGACAGCGTGATGGAGTCCAGGTGTGGGGCTGGCATCTTGGATTTACCCAGGGAGAACGTTTGAAAAGTATGGGCGTGGACTAGTCGCTTCCCTTGCAGGTCGACCAGCAGGCTGTGGGCTCGTAGAAAATCCGCCCCCAGGAGTGGTTGGGCCACGGCGGCCAGTGTGAATTCCCACGTGAACCGGCTGGAGCTGAACTGTAGCCACACCGTGCGGGTGCCGTAGGTCCGTATTGTGCTGCAATTTGCGGCCCTCAGGGTGGGTCCCAGTTCTCTGTTGCGGGTGTCGTAACTCGTTGGAAGTAAGACGCTGATCTCCGCTTCGGTGTCGACCGAAAAGCGGCGTCCCGACTGCTTGTCCCAGACATGCAGGAGGCTGTTCTGATGGCCAGCCGCCGTAGCCATCAGCGGCGGCTGGACCTTGGCGTTTCCCGGGAATTTGCAGGGTGGTCTACAGCGGTGGGACTCTGTGCCCCGCCGCTGGTGGTAGAAACACCATTGCTCGTTGGGCTCCCGTCGCCGGATTTTGTGGGCTCTGCTGTCGGGCCTGGTCTGGTCTGCCGTTGGGCACCCGGCTTGGTGATCTGTGCGACGGGCCCCCCTCTCTCCTTCCTGGCATTCCACAGCACATCTGCCCGGGCCGCCACCTTCCAGGGGTCGCTGAAATCTGCGTCGGACAGCAGCAGGCATATGTCCTTGGGCAGTTGCTCTAGGAACGCCTGCTCAAACAGGAGGCAGGGTTTGTGTCCTTCAGCCAGGGCCAGCGTTTCGTTCATTAATGCTGACGGCGGCCTGTCTCCCAAACCATCCAAGTGCAGTAAGCGGGCAGCTTGCCGTGAGAGTCCAAAAGTCCTTATGAGCAGGGCTTTGAATGCTGTGTATTTGCGGTCCTCTGGGGGCGACTGTGTAAACTCCTCAACTTGTGCAGCTGTCTCCTGGTTGAGGGAGCTCAGCATGTAGTAGTAACGAGTGGACTCCGAGGTTATCTGCCGAATGTGGAATTGTGCTTCTGCTTGTTCGAACCACAAGCGGAGTCGCAGCGTCCAGAAGCTTGGCAGTTTTAACGAAACTGCGTGAACAGATGCGGCGTCGGTCATCTCTGGTCCAAATATCGTTTGGGACGTCGGGGTCACCAATTGTAGTGGTGTGCTACACACAGCGCTGAAATACGACTCGTAGTCGGTGAGTTGGAGTTGCGATAAAAGAGATTTATTCAAACTTCGTGGCCCCCTTTTAAGCCTTCCCGTTCCCGCGCGCGGGATCTTCCCCCTGCTGGTGAAGATGGCCTGGCGCCCTTTTTGGGGCCGACCTCTCTGTTGGCGCGCGCCGGTTCGTGTATGCTAGAAAGTGGGTCGCCACAGCATAATAATAAATAAACAAGTAAATCAACTGCACATATTGAATAGATATTTTTAAATGGCCAAAACTAGAAATACTGTATATTAAAAATGTGAGGTGGTGTCCAAAGCTTCAATGTCCATTTGGGAATTAGATGGCAGAGGGGAAGAAGCTGTTCAGTGAGAAAAGGGCACGCCCTGGGTGCTGGATGTCCTTAATATTGGATGCCGCCTTTCTGAGACACTGGTCCCTAAAGATGTCCTGGGTACTTTATAGGTTAGTGCCCAAGACGGAGCTGACTAGATTTACAACCTTCTGCAGCTTCTTTTGGTCCTGTGCAGTCCAGACAGTGATGCAGCCTGTCAGAATGCTCTCCACGGTACAACTATAGAAGTTTTTGAGTGTATTTGTTGACATGCTAAATCTCTTCAAACACCTAATAAAGTATAGCTGCTGTCTTGCCTTCTTTATAACTACATCGATATTTGGGACCAGGTTAGATGCTCAGAGATCTTAACACTCAGGAACTTGAAGCTGCTCACTCTCTCCACTTCTGATCCCCCTATGATGATTGGTATGTGTTCCCTCGTCTTACCCTTCCTGAAGTCCACAATCAGCTCTTTCGTCTTACTGATGTTGAGTGTCAGGTTGTTGCTGCAGCACCACTCCACTAGTTGGCATATCTCGCTCCTGTACACCTGTCATTACCACCTGAGATTCTACCAACAGTGGTTTTATCGTCAGCAAATATGTAGATGGTATTTGAGCTATGCTAGCCACACAGTCATGTGTATATAGAGAGTAGAGCAGTGGGCTAAGCACACACGGCTGAGGTGTGCCAGTGTTGATCGTCAGCGAAGAGGATATGTTATCACCAATCCACAAAGATTGTGGTCTTCCGATTAGGAAGTCGAGGATCCAATTGCAGAGGGAGTTACAGAGGCCCAGGTTCTGCAACTTCTCAATCAGGATTGTGGGAATGATGGTATTAAATGCTGAGTTATAGTCAATGAACAGCATCCTGACGTAGGTGTTTGTGTTGTCCAGGTGGTCTAAAGCCATGTGGAGAGCCATTGAGATTGCGTCCGCCGTTGACCTATTGCGCCGATAGGCAAATTGCAATGGGTCCAGGTCCTTGCTGATGTAAGAGTTCAGTCTAGTCATGACCAACCTCTCAAAGCATTTCATCACTGTCGATGTGAGTGCGACAGGGCGATAGTCATTAAGGCAGCCCACATTATTCTTCTTTGGCACTGGTATAATTGTTGCCATTTTGAAGCAAGTAGGAACTTCTGCCCGTAGCAGTGAGGGGTTGAAAATGTCCTTGAGTACTCCCGCTAATTGGTTGGCACAGGTTTTCAGAGGCAACTCCCAACTTCTAGCCTAATTGCAATACCATTTCCCCTCCCCAGTTAAATACTTTCACATAGTGTCTGCTCCTGTTCCTCTCCAACGCTATGGTAAAGGCCAGGGAGTTGTGGTCACTTTCTCTGAAATGCTCACCTACGGAGAGGTCTTTTACCTGACAAAGATCATAGTTTAGTGCCGGGTCTCATATGGCGTCTCCTGTAACCGCCCCGTTTACATGTTGCGTCAGGAATCCTACCTGCGCACACCTAACAAATTCTGCTTCATCTAAACCTTCTTCGCTAAGAAGGCACCAATTAATATTATCGAGGTTGAATTACCCCGTGACAACAAACCTGCTATTACAGCTTTCCATAAGTCTGTCGCCCCAACCGCACCTATATGCTTTACTGCCGTGGGGTACGAACCGGTGGTGTTTATAAAATACTGTCGACAGAGTGATTGCGTTTTTAGAGTCACGGGAAGTACAGCACAGAAACAGGCCCTTTGCCCAGTATAGTCTGTGCCGAGCCATTTAAACTACCTACTCCCATTGACCTGCACCGGGACCGTAGCTCTCGATATGCTTCTCAGCCATGTACCTATCCAAGGTTTTCTTAAACGTTGAAGTCGAACTCATGTGTATCACTTATGCTGTCAGGTCGTTCCACACTCTCACGATCTTCTGAATGAAGTTGTCTTTCATGTTCCCCGTAAACTTTTCAGCTTTCACACTTAATTCACGGCTTCCGGTTATGGTCCCACCTAGCCTCATTGGAAAATTCCTGCTTGCATTTACCCCATCTATACCCGTTATAATTTTGTACAGCTTTGTCAAATCTCCTCTGAAACTTCTACATTCCGACCAATAGAGTCCCACTTCAATCTTTCTTCGTAGCTCGGGTACTCCATACCCGGTACATATTTGTAAATTTTCTCTGTACTTTTTCAACCTTATTTACAGCTTTTCTGTAGGTAGGTAATCAAAACTGTACACAATACTCTAAATTAGGCCTCTCCAATGTCTTATACAACTTCACCTTAACATCCCATCTCCTGTACTCAATACGTTGATTGTAGGATGATTTAAATATTCCGGCTAGGGCCCCGGCATTTTCTGCACTTGCCTTCCGCAGGGTACGAGCGAACACCTTGTCAGGGGATTTATCCACACTAATTTACCTCAGGACAGCAAACACGTCCTGCTTTGCAATCCGCATAGGGTCCATGAAGTTATTGCCACTTTGCCTCATTTCTATACTCTGTGTCCATCTCCCGAGAAAATACAGATGCAAAAAAAAAACATTGAAGATTTTTCCCATCACTTTTGGCTTCATATCTGGATTTCCGTTCTGATCTTTTAGATGATTATTTTTCTCCTTTGCGATCCTTTTGCTCTTAACATATCAGTAGAATTCCTTTGGATTCTCCTTCATCTTCCGTGCTAGGGTAATCGCATGCCTTCTTTTAGCCCATCTGATTTATTTCTTAAGTGTTTTCTTGCAATTCGCCTACTCTATAAACACCTTATTTGTTTCTGCCTACCAATACTTGCTTTCTTACTGCACTCGATCAAATTTAATAGTGTTTTTCTTAATGCAGATTGACCAACACTGAACACAATCCATCTCAAAGGAAATATCTTACCAGCACGTTGGAAATTTAGAATTAGATTAGACAGTATCCAATACTTAGCTTTGCCTCTCACCTGCCGAGATGAGTGGTGTTGCAGAGAGTCAGGGCAGTGAAAAAAAATAATTTGGCACACTGGCTTTCATTAGTCTTGGCTTTGAATATTGGAGTTGAGATGTCGTGTTGTAATTGTACAAGACCTTAGTGAGTGCGCAATTGGGAGGTTGTGTTCGGGGTTGATCAATTTGCAATGCAAAGTGCGCCATTAACCTGAAGAGACGATGGGGTGAGGTTGACTGTTTGAGACGATTTTTTCATTTGAGCACAGGATAGTTAGACGTGACCTTCCAGACATAAGCATCATGTAGTGAAATAGAAAAGGTAGATGTATTCCCCATGGTTGGGAATGACGAACTGAAAGACATTGATTTCATGTGGAAGGCGAGAGATTTAATAGAACCCCGAGATGCAAGATTTTCACCAGAAGTGTTTTCAGCGTATAGAACGACCTGCGTGATGACGTATTGGAAGCAGAAACGTCAGGAAGTTATATATCACACATATAGGTTAATTGGGAACATCTTTTTTTTCTGTCACCTCTACATCAGACACGTCATCGTCAAATGCCTGTTACGCCGTTGGTGTTTAAGGCAGCAATCTTTCGTTGCTGTTTCTGTAACAATATTTGTTTTGACCCGTCAGTGTTGCTAGCCCTGAGCTGAACCCCCGAACCTGGCAGACAGGAGGACCATTCTTAGTTTGGCCTCTACACTTTGGTTTGTTTGGCATGGTCAGCACCAGGTCCTGACTCCAGCCAACATTGCTCTTCGAGTCATTCAGGCAATTAAGCCTGCACACCCAATGAGAAGTTTGTTATGCTCTTGGAGGATCAGACATGTTTAAAGATCAATTGTACGGAGTATAGGAAAGGCATGTTCCTTTTAGACGGAAGGACAAGGATGGATTGTCCCAAATTCTTAGGAATGGGGTTTATGAGTATTTGGAAACACATGGGCGAATTAGGGAGAACAACATGGCTTTGTGTGAGGTAGATCGTGTCTTATCAACTTGACTGAGATTTTTGACGCGAAAGATTGATGAAGTTAGGGCAGTGGATGTTGTTTTCGTGGATTTGAGTAAGGTGTTAGACAAAATGCCTCATGGGAGGCTAGTCCAGAAGATTAAGATGAATGGGATCTGCAGAGAATTAGCTATTTTGATTCAAGACTGGCTTGCGCAAAGAAGACAGAAGGTAGTGGTTGAAGGGACTGATTTGAGCTGAAGGTCTGCAGTTAGTGGAGTTCCGCAGAGATCTGTGCTGGGTCCTCTGTTGTTTGTGATGTATGTAAATGACCGTGGTGAAAACGTAAATGGGCGAGTTAGTAAGTTTGCCAATGATACCAAGATTGGCGAAGTTGCAGATAGTGTAGAGGACTTGCAAAGAATAAAGCGTGATATAGATCAGTTGCAGATATGGGCAGAGAAATGGCAGGTAGAGTTTAACCCAGATAAATGTGAGGTTGTGCACCTTGGTAGGGCAAATGCAACGAGACAGTGCAGTTTTAAGGGCAAAACACTTAATAGTGTTGCTGAGCAGGGAGATCTTGGGATCCAAATTCATAGCTCCATGAATATAGCTACATAGGTCGATACGGTAGTTAAAAAGGCTTATGGAATGTTTGATTTTATTCGTCGGAACATTGAGATCAAAAGTCAAAAGGTTATGTTGCAACTTTATAAAACTCTGATTAGGCCACATCTGGAGTATTGCGTACAGTTCTGGTCATCCCGCTATAGGAAGGATGTTGAGGTTTTAGAGAAGGTGCAGAAAAGATTTACCAGGATCCTGCCAGGTTTAGAGGGCATGGGTTATCATGAGAGGCTGGACAAACTTCCGTTGTTTTCTTTGCGGAGGCTGCGGCGAGATCTGATAGAGGTTTATAAGATTACGGGAGGCATAGATAAAGTAGCCAGGGAGTATCTTTTTCCCAGGGTAGAAATGTCTAATACCAGGGTGAATACATTGAAGGTGAGAAAGAGTAGGCTCAAAGGGGATGTGAAAGATAACTCGATGGGCCAAGTGTCCTAATCCTGCTGCTATGGTAAGTTTTTGACTCAGACAGTTGTGGACTTCTGGAACGCGCTGCCTGTTGTGGTGGTAGAGGCAAACACGTTAGAGGCTTTTAAGAGACCCTTAGATAGGCACATGGCTGTAAGGAGGATGGAATGATTAAGACATTGTGTAGGTTGAAGGGATTCATTTTTTGCGGGGGGGGGTAGATTTCCTTTTTAGCTGTCACGGCACGACATTGTGGGCCGAAGGGCCTGTTCCTGTGCTGTGCCGTTCTATATTCAGTTCTGCATTTCGGCAGACACGTGGGCAAACACGGAATATACGGAAACATATGACGTGTGTATCCAGGTGTGATCAGTTTAATTTCGCATCATGATCGGCATAGATATTGTGGGCTGTAGGACATGATTCTGTGCTTGCCTTTCACTGTTATATGCGGGAGTAAGACAACATATAAGGCGTCAGCATTTTCTTTCTCCGGACGCTCGCTCCTCCTGTAAAGTGGTGAAGGTAAAGATTTGTTTGCAATCAGGGGAGGCACTAATATACAGAGTAGAGAATCGGAGTGTTAAGCGAATTCCTCAATTATGTGGACAAAGGCCGAAAAGTCTGCATTCAGCTGGATCAGCAGAAGCCATAAGACCATAAGAGATAGAAGAAAATTAGGCTATTCGGCCTATCAAGTGCGCTCCGCCTTTACATCATGTCGGATTTGCTATCCTTCTTCCCGTCACCTGTGACGCATTTACTAATCAAAAGCGTAGTAAATTCCATAGCCCCCACAATGAATTCCACAGACTCACCACCCTCTGGTTCAAGGAACTCCTCCTCATCTCTGTTTTAAAGTGGCCCCCTTCTACTCTGAGGCTGTGCCCTCTGCTTCTAACCTTCCCCATTATAAGAAACATTTCCAAGTCCACTCTATTTATGCCTTTCAATATTCGATAGGTTTCAATGAGAACCACCGAGCCAGTAACTTTTGAGATCTTCTTTATGAATGAATCATTTTCAAGGTAGTCACACACACTACATGAAGTGACCTGTTGGGGCTGTTAGTGGTTGTAGTAATATCCCATTCGGAGAAAAATGCCGCCGCCATTTTACATTCCTCAATACTGTCACAATTTCTATTTAGAGTTTCGCAATTTATTCACTGAATTAATCGCATTAGGATCACCGCGGGGAATTCACTTGACTGACGTAATTGGTAGGCAAATAATTATAAAATTATCTTCATTTTTAAGTCTGATGATATTTTGCTGTCCCCATGGAGGTCGTCAATGATATAAAACCCTGAAAATTTTCTACTTTTCCACATTTTCTTCTGAGATATTACAAGAGGAGAAATCGCTGGGCAGAGAAAATGCTGAATAGCTACAAACCTGTGGAGAAAATATTGTTCGTGATCATTGCCGTCATTGGAGTTCCATGTAAGTGAGCAGAGAAATTCCTGTTTAGTAGTTGCATCTGTTAACCTGAATCAACTGGTTATGCTTATGTTATTGGTGGTCGTTATATCGTGTGAAGGCAATGTACTGTTTTTTTTTGCTGTCAACCTAAAACAAATCTCTTATTTTCAGACTCCCGAAATGTTGTTTTTGTCTTTCGTGGAGCCTTCTCAAAGTTTGTGTCAACAACTCTTCAGGAAGGTGTGAGGGAGAGTTTGATATTTGGGAAGTTTGCTGCTCTGACTTATTGATCAGAGTGATCACTTTGCCTGTGCACAGGTCTTAGTGTGGAGTTTATCACAATTGGATGACACTGTCACGCTGCCTGTTAGTCAATAATTGGGTTGCTTCTACGGATTTTCCCGCGCGTTATTGGATTGAGCTATGCAGTTGAATTAATCCATTAACGGATCCTCTCCGTCACTCATTACTAAGTTTTGCCTGCGTTCACGCTGCAACCCGGTTTGGCCCCATCAGATGCGGAGGCCTGGTCGGTCACGGTTAAATCAGTGAATCCGCCCTCTTCAGCAATTGCAGTCAGGATTAGCACCAAATGGACAATTCCGCCGGTTGTTGTTCATGGCAGCTCGTTTTAACCCCGCCGTATGCCCCTCCCTTCACCTTATCTTCAGGTGCCTTAAGTGAGGAAGGTGAGATCTGTACAGAAGAGACGGTTTTTGCTACTAAACTGGACGGGGACTAATATCCTAACGGGAAGGCTTGCCAGTGCTGCACGGAGAGTGCGGAGTGGGGACTGAGGTTTAAAATAGAGTTGCAGGGGGATGGGAACCAGAGTGCTAGAACAGACAACAAAAATCGAGAAGCAAAAGGTTGAGCATGCGACTAATATTCTAAGTTGCGCATGTTTCATTGCAAGAAGTATTTAGGAAACAGAGATGGGCACAGGGCATGGATCTACACTTAGAATTATTATATTGTAGGAGGGGCAGGACTGGCAGCTCAAGATTTCGGGGTTCC
The DNA here is from genome assembly GCF_030028105.1 of Mobula birostris. NCBI lineage: Eukaryota > Metazoa > Chordata > Chondrichthyes > Myliobatiformes > Myliobatidae > Mobula > Mobula birostris. The sequence continues at coordinate 104,352,824 of NC_092377.1, forward strand.
GTTGTTATAGACCTGGTCGAGCAGCAGGGATTAAAGAACGAGGGGTGGCGTTACTAGTCAGGGAAATATAACGGCAGTATTCAGTCAAGACAGACCGGAGAGCTCGTCTTATGAGGCGTTATGCGTGAACATGAGGAATACAAGAAAGGTATAAACACGTTAATATGATTATATTACAGAGCACGCAGCAGTCAGAGGAATTTAGAGAAACAAATTTGTACAGAGGTCACAGACTGTTGCAAGCAATCTAAGGTTGTGATAGTAGATTTTAACTTTCCACATATTGACTGATTCCCTCATATTGTGAAACGACTAGATAGTTTGTCAAATGGGTTCAGGAAAGTTGATTCATCAGTATGTAGAAATCCCACAAGAGAGTGTGCGATACTTGATCTCCTATTAGGGAATGATACAGAGCAGATGACAGACATTTGTGTAGGGGAATACTTTGCATCTAGTTATGCAATTAGTTTCAAGATAATTTTGGAAAAGGATAGATGTGGTCCTTGGATTGAGATTCTAAATTGGTTAAAAGTATAATTTTGATGCTATCAGAAAGGATCTGACAAGTGTGGATTGGGACAGGCTATTTCTGGCAAAGATGTACATGGTACGTGGGAGGGCTTCGAAAGTGAAATTTTGAGAGTACAAAGATTTACCTGCCTATCAGAATAAAAAGCAAGGATAGTAGGCTCGGGGAACGTTGGTTTTCATAAGATGTTGACAACTTGTCTAAGAAGTAAGGAGATGCATAGCGGGTATAGGCAGGTAGGAACAAATAAAGTACTCGAGGAGTATAGGAAGTGGAAAAGAACACTTAAGAAAGAAATCAGAAGAGCGAAAAGAAGGCGTGAGGTTGCTCTAACAAGTAAGGTTATGGAGAATCCTAAGGGCTTGTGCAGAGTTATTAAGAGCAAAAGGATTCGATCAGAATGGTAATCTACGCGAGGAACCAAAAGAGTTGGGGGAGATCTTACTGGAGTTTTTGCATCTGTATTTATTCGGGAGACGGACACAGAGCCTGTAAATGCGAAGCAAAGCAGCAGGGAAGCTATAGATTCTATGCAGATTACATCGGAGGGGGTGGTTTTGGCTGTCTTGAGGCAAATAAAGAGTGGACAGACAAGGTGTTCCCGCGGACGCTGTAAGAGGCAAGTGCAGAAATTGCAGGGACCCTAACAGAGATACTCAAATCACCGTTAGTGACCCGTGAAGTACGGGAGGATTGGAGCATAGTCAGTATTGTTCCGCTGTTTAAGAAAGGCTCTGAGAATAAACCAGAAATTATAGGCTGGGAGCATGATACCAGCAGCAGCAAAGTTACAGGAAGGTATTCTAAGAGTCCGGATATATATATATATATGAGTATATGGATAGACAGGGATTGATTAGGAATAGTCAACATGGCTTTGTGTGTGGTAGGTCGTGACTAACCAATCTTATCGAGTTTTATCGGGGTAGTGGACGTTGTCTACCTGTACTTTAGTAAGACATATGACAAAGTCTCGGATAGGAGGTTGGCCATGAAGGTTCATTCGCCCGGCTTTCAAGATGAGCTGGTAAAGTAGATGAGACGCTGGCTTTGCGGGAGAAACGACAGAGTGGTAGTAGATGGCTGCCTCTCTAACTACAGGCCTGACACTAATGGAGCGTCGCGGGGATCGGTGCTAGGTTTGTCATCTGTATCAACAATCTGGATGATAATGTGGTTAACTGGAACAGAAAATTTGCGTGTGACACCAAGATTGACGGTGAGGTGGACAGCGAAGAAGACTGTCAAAGTTTGCAGCAGGATCTGGACCAGGTGAGAAAATGGACTGAAAAAAATTGCAGATGGAATTTAATGCAGACCAGTGTGAGGTGTTGCGCTTCGGTAGGACGAAACAGGATAGATCTTAAAAAGTGAACGGCGGGGCACTGGGGAGTACAGTAGAACCAAAGGGATCTGGGTCCATAATTCACTGAATTTAATGTCACTGGTAGATGGGGTCGTGAAAATGCTTTTGGCACATTGGCCTTCGTAAATCAATGTGCGAAGTACAGGAATGTTGGAATTTTATAAGACGTTGGCGAGGCCTAAATTGGAACATTGCGTGCGGTGTCGGTCAACTATCTGCAGGGAAGATGTAAATAAGATTGAAAAAAATACAGAGAAAAATTACAAGAATATTGTCGGATTGCAGAACATGAGTTATAAGGAAAGATTGAATAGGCGAGGACTTTATTGTTTGGAACGTAGAAGATTGAGAGGAGATTTCATAGAGATATACAAAATTATGAGGGGTATAGCGATGGTAAATGCAAGCAGGCTTTTTCCACTGAAGTTGAGAGGAATTACAATCAGAGGGTGAAAGGTGAAACATTTAAGAGGAAAATGAGTGGAAACTTCTTCATTCAGAGAGTGGTCAGAGCGTAGACTGAGCTGCCAACCTTAGTGGGTGGTCCGATCACGATTTCAATGTTTAAGAGAACTTCGCATCAGTACTGGATGGAAGGCTATAGTCCGTGGGCAGGTCGTTGGGACCAGGCTGTTTAAAGGGTTCGGCACGAACTGGATGGGCCGAAGAGTCTGTTTCCGTGCTGTAGTTTTCTATGACCCTATGACTCCCAGCCGGCAGTTTGGGCACAATTAGAGGTTGTGACATTCGCGGCTACACACCGACGTCCATGAATTCCAAATATTGAGCTGAAATTGAGCTCGTGTTCAGACCGAAAGAATATGTTCAGTAATATGCGGTGTCTCTTCTCTTCTTTATTTTTTCTCTCTCTCTCACTCTCTCCAGTGAACCTAGTGGCGATTGTGATCCTGTCCCGGGGAAGATGTGGCCTCTCCTCGTGCACCACTCGCTACCTGATAGCCATGGCGATAGCAGATCTACTGACCATCATCACTGTCGTAATTTTGTATCGGATCAATTATCATTATTTTCCACTGAACTTCCTGGATATGACTGCTGTGTGCAAGGTTACGGACGTGTTCAGGTTTGCAGCCACAGACTGTTCGGTCTGGTTCACCGTCACCTTCACCTTTGATCGGTTTGTCGCCATTTGCTGCCAGAAGCTGAAAACAAAATATTGCACCGGGAAAACCGCGGCTGTGGTTCTGACAACAACTGCAATTCTGCTCTTTTTGAAAGACATTCCCCGATACTTCACATGGCAAACCGCACTGATTGTCGACAATGTCCGGTGGTTCTGTGCTGTGAAGCCAAGTTATTACACTGACCCCGGGTGGGTGGGATATGACTGGTTTGATACCGTTTTAACCCCGTTCCTCCCTCTCGCTCTCATTCTGCTGCTCAACGCTCTGACAGTCAGGCACATTTTAATGGCCAGTCGCGTCCGTAAGGGGCTGAGAGGTTAGAGCAAGGGGGAGAACCGCAGCGACCCGGAGATGGAGAGCAGGAGGAGGTCTGTGGTTTTACTCTTCACCATCTCCGGCAATTTCATCCTCCTGTGGATGACGGGGGTTGTAGACTTCATCTATTATCAGATCACGGGTGTAGATCGGAACAGTTCCAACTGGATTGTCAATGAAGTTGGCTTTTTGTTGAGTAACCTCAGCTGCTGCACGAACACTTTTATTTACACGGTGACTCAGTCCAGGTTCAGGGAGGAATTGAAAAATGCTGTGAAATACCCGGTCACCTCAGTGCTTCGGTTCCTGAATAAAGCCGCTCTGGGAAGGACGCTAAGGCGATCTCACTGCTGCTAGTCGGAGATCCAGCTCTTCATATTCGCTGCGTGATCGTCCCGGGCTGATTATCGCATCATCGCCAGCTTCAGAACATCAGAGATAACTGTTATACTTACAAAATTGTCCCATCGCTCTCGGCAATTGTGACCGTCTGGGGTAAGCAATGCCCTGGATGCAATTGAACCATTTCCCTCTTTCGTGGGAATTGTCCGATTTACGCCCAAGCATGCGACCAATCGCCCCAAATAACCCCACAGCGGGAACGTCTGTGGTAACCTCATACTGAGGGAAATCGCCCCATCTCCACTCGCAGTCGGGTCCTGTATTGTGTGGGTTCTCCCTGGGACAAATTGACCTATCTCCTACACCTTTGTAGACTCCAATCCGGTGAGGGAGCACTTGTCCAATGGTGTTAGTGGGGAACGTATAAATTACTCTTCATCTTGGGACCAACGTGCCTGTCTTCCTGCATGGTGGAGACTCGTATGGCGTAAGCGCCATTCTGGGGAAATTGCCTTCAGTGGAAACAGGTCGGGTATAAAATTCACCCTGGGGCAAGTTATCTCACTATACCTTGAGTGTCCGCTTTTTCCAAGCATCAGCCTGCACCTCGATGCAGCAATCTCGCTCCACGTTGGGGGATGGGCCTTGTGCATTCTCCTCACTGTTAATAGCTGTCTCAGCGCCTCCTGCGGATCACACCTGCGATCAGTCGTTCCCATTCGCCTCCGCGCCGGGGAACATTCCAGTGTAAACTCCATCCTGGGTCCAATCATTACGATCTCTGTCCGCATTTGGGCCTGTCTAGCCTAATCCTACACTCCGCCACTATAGAAAGCATCCTTTGCTCCTCCACCCTACTTAGGCCTTTCAATATTCGATCGGTTTTAATGAGATCAGCCTCATCTGCTAAACTGCAGCGAGTACAGGCCAGAGCCATCAACCGCCCCTCACACGTTAACCCTTTCCTTCCCGTAATTATTCAGAAGAACCTTCTCTGGGTCCTCTTCAATGCCGGCATATCCTTTATTGGATAAGCGGCCCAGAACTCATTCAACCACTAATGCAAGTCAGGTCTGACGAACGCCCTATAAAAACTCAGCATTACATCCTTGCTTTTATATTCTAGTCCTCTCCAAATGACTGCCAACATTGCATTTGCCTTCCTTGCCGACTCGGCCTGCCAGTTAACGTTTATGGAAACCTGTTCCGAAAACTCCCAAATCCCGCTTCAACCCCGATTTCCAAATTTCAAAGTTCAATGTTTGTATACCACATACAACCCTGACCTCCATCTTCCTGCAGCCACTCACTAAACAAAGAAACGCAATAGGACCCACGAAAGACCATACAACCATGGAACATCCAATGTGCAAATCACAACAAATGACTCAATGAACAAATAAGTAATACCTAGTAACCTGAACTGCAAAGTTTCCGAAGGTGAGTCTTTAGGCTGTGGAGTTAGTTCAGCGCTGAGGCGAATGAAGCCAGCCCAAGATCAACAACTGTTCCCGACTCTGATCGGATGGAGCCCAAGGTCCTTGCACCTCCAGCCCGATGGTAGTGCCGAAAAGAGAGGGAGGCGCGTCAAAAGCAGGCATACAAGACGGGCTCAGTTGGAGGATCTTGGGTGGTACGGAGTAGTCGCTGAGTCACGTTAGCGTAGCGGTTAACGCGACTCTATTGCAGCTCGGGGCATTACGGCGTTTGGAGTTCAATTCCGGCGCCGACTGTAAGAAATCTGTACGTCCTCCCTGTAACATGCGTGGGTTTCCCCCGGGTTCTCCGCTTTCCTCCCACTATCCGAAGACATGCCGGGAAGGGCAATTGGTCAATTAAAATTGTCTGGTGATTGGGTCGCGGTTAATTGTGCTTGTCAGGAAGGGCGGGGAAGGCCTACTCCACAGCTGTATCGCTCAATAAGATAACTAATCACCACTTTCCACTCTCAGGCCTGGACGCTTTAACTAGATGGGTCTCACAAAACTACTGGATATTCTGCTGGATGCACTTCTTCTGTACTGGGACCACTGTAAACTGAAGTCTACAATTGCACCTAAAAAATGTACTCTTAAACCAGCAATTTTACGATCTCCTGAATGATTCGGCGATCTTAAATTGCTCCCCATTTAGAAAATAGTCTACGCCTTTATTCCTTCTACCAGAGTGCATGTCTATACACTTCACCGCATTAAGTTTCATCTGCCTCTTTTTTTCTCCATTTTCTTAATCTGTCCAAGTTCTACTGCAGACTACTTGCTTTCTCAACACGATCGGCCCCTCTGCCTATCTTCGTATTGTCCACAAACTTGGACACAAAGCCATTAATTCCGTCATCTAAAAACATTAAAACATAGTGTGAAAACATACGTCCCCTACACCAACACCTACGGAACACCAGGTTCAGCCAACCAGAAAAGGCCCTCTTTAATCCTACCCTTTGCCTCCTGCTCGTCTAACTATGCTCGTATCTTTCCTGCAATATCGTGGGCTCTTATCTTGTTAAGCAGCTACACGTGCTGCAGCTGGCCAAAGGCCTTCTGAAGATCAAAGCAAGCCACATCCACTGACTCTCCTTTGTCTATTCTGTCTGTTATTTCCTTAAATAATTCTAACACATTCGACAGGCAATATTTTCCTTTAAGGAAACCATGCTGATTTTGGCATATTTTATCGTGTATCTCCAAATACCTCGAAACCTCATCCTTAGTAATGGACCACAACATCTTCCCAACCACTGAAATGATGCCAATTAACTTATAATTTTCTGTCTTTTGTCTCCCTCCATTCTTAAAGAGAGGAGTGACATATTCAGCCCTCCAATCCTACTGAACTATTCCAGGATCTAGTGGTTCTTGAAAGATCAGAGACAAGTGGCGTACGATTGCTGAGATATGGTTAGACGTGTTCGGGTCGGTTCATGACCATTGTGTTTACGAGTTAATAGAATGAACTTTCAGTCTTCTGTACCTCATGCCTGACGATGTCACTCAGAAGAGGGCATGGCTGTAGTGGGTGAGTATAAAACCAGAGGGCGGTCTCAGAAAACATGGGGCGTCCATTCTGAATGGAGACAAGGAAGAAGTTCATTAGGCAGAGGGTTGTGAATTTGGGGAATTGATTGTCACGAACTGCTTTGGAGATCAAGTTTTTGAGTATATGTAAAGTGGAGGTTGATAGGTTCTTGATTAGACACGGCGTCTAAAGTTGCAGCGAGCAGACAGGAGAATGGGGCTGAAAGAAATACAGTAATAAATCAGCCATGATTGAATGGTGCTGCAGATCGATAGGCCGAATGACCTACTTCTGCTCCGATGTCGCATGGCCGTATGCCTTGGGTAGTGAGGACCTTCCATGATCTATATGGGCTTCTTGGGGCAGCGCCTACTGTAGTTGCGTTCAATGGTTGGCAGTTTGCGTCCGTGACGCTGGGGCCGCAGGTAACCCCATTATAGGAAACAATGACTCTCCATTTCAAGGAAAGTGGATGTTGGCTTTGCCATTGACGCATAGATACTACAAGATGGCTAAAGGCAAATATGACAAGAATTTATTGTTGAAACGCGTGAGACAGTTCAATACAGGGACGAGGAAGGGCCTTTCCATCCACCGATTCACTTTCCTTAAATTCTACCCTCCACTGAAGGACCCGCTTACAGTTCCCGTACAGATAGGTGGATTTGGAAGGAAGGGGCCGATATCACACTCTATCCTGCAATCAGTCTCAATAAATGCTTTAATCAATTCGTCACATGTTTCTGCTCAATTCCGCCGGTTCACTTCTCCCCAACCGTCCTTCAGTACTATAAAGACCTCAGGTCTTGTTCTTCCTCATAAACACTACCTACAGGAAGGAGATCATTAAGATTGAAAGTTTGCAGAGAAATTTACAAGGATGCCGTCGGTATTTGAACATCTGAATTATAAGGAAATGTTGAATAGGTTGGAAATTTATTCGCTCGAGTACAGGAGAACTGAGTTTAGATTTGATAGCGGTTTACAAAATCATGTGACATATGGACAGGGTTAATGAAAGTAGGGTATTTGCTCGGTGGTTTGGTGAAACTAGAACTATAGGTCATATATTAAGGGTGAAAGTAGAGGGTATTTCAGGAGAACCTGAGAGGATGCGAGTGTCGAACGATTTCAACATTTAAGAGAAATATGGATTAGTACATGTATGAAGGGGTACGTTCCAGGTGCAGGGCCATGGGACGAGGTTGGCCTGTGGGCCCTCCTCTATGTTGTCGCGGTCTATGCGCTATGGTTCCTTTCTAGCAGCTCATCCGAATATGTCCCATCTTTGCGATGCTATCCGTAAATATTTCTCGGCTCTGCTCTTAAACCTTTGCAGTATATTATAGCACCTCTCCTATCGAGAGAAGAAATAATTTTTACCAAGAATCGTCTTACAACACTTTTTAAGTAAAGCGCTTGCAGTATTAGCAGGTGATCTCGTGTACCATGGTTTTATCACTGTTATTTGCACATATTACAATTTTTTGAATGAGTAGTTTGCATATTTTAATCGTCCTAAACAACCTCCTTGTCGGCTTTAAAGGCACTCATCCGATTTTTTTCATTTCACAAGAGAAAATCTGCAGATGCTGGAAATCCAAGCAACACACACAAAATGCTGGAGGAACTCGCCAGGCCAGACAACATCTATGGGGAAAAAAAGTACAGTGGACGATTCGGCCCAAAACGTCAACTGTACTTTTTTCCATAGATGCTGCCTGGCCTGCTAATTGTTTATTTAAACGTCACACAGTGGAAAATTAGATGATGTGTTCCCAGTAAATGCCAGTCATCCAAGATCCCTGCAAGTAACAGTATAATTAGATGCTACGAAAGATTCGATAAAGAAGCGATCTCTCATTGGGTCTTACTGAGTACTTTGTCTCTAACTTTTCTTCACTATTATCAGAGATCATGGAACATTGAGCACAGAACAGTACAGCACAATATAGGCAATTCGGCCCACGATGCTCTGCTAACTTTTTAAATTTACTCTAATATCAATCAACCAGTTCCCTTCCACTTAGGCCTCTATTTTCCTTCATCCATGGTACTACCTAAGAGACTCTTAAATGTTTGGGATGTATCTGCCTGAATCACCATCCCCGTCAACGCGTTCCACGCTCGTACCACTCTTGGGGTAAAAGGAAAACAATTACCACTGAATCATCAGCTTCCTCCAAAAGCTTCAAAGATACAGGCTCTGCTGTTGGCCATTTTCGCTCTGGGGAAGAAACAAAGCCTCTGGGTGTTCAATCAATTCATGTCACTTACGATCGTGTACATCTCCATTAAGTAACATTTCATCCTGCTTCGCTCTCAAGAGCAAGGCTCTAACTCGTTACTCTGCCTCATAGTACATGCTCCTTAATGCAGGCAGCATCCGAGGAAGTCTCCTCCACAGCGTTTCTATAGGCTTCCATATCCTTCCCGTAAGGAGGCGACCGCAATATTCCAAGTGCGGTCTAACCAGAGATTTATAGAGCTGGAGCGTTACTTCTGCGCTCGAACTCAATCCCAGAGTCCTTTTACCCTTGCAGTTTCTTAACTCAGCCCACAAGGATTTAGCATTTTCCGATCCCATGTCATGTCTTTCTACAGATTTGATGCCATTCTTTTCCAGTAGTACCACACTACCCCTCTGCCTACCTTCCTATCCTTCCGATACAATGTGTAACCTTGGACATCCAGCTTCCAACTACAACCATCCTTCAGCCATGATGGCCACAACATCATACCCAACAATCTGTAAAAGTGCAACAAGATCATCCATCTTATTTCTTATACTCTATGCATTTAGATACAACACCTTGAGTGCTGCATTTGCTGCCCTTTTTGATCCTACGTCCCTAATGCACTGATACTCACCCTGCTGGCTGCAATTATGTCCTATCATCTGTCTGCCCTTCCTGACAGTATGACTGCATGCTATCTTTGCTTTTTTTTAACCATCCATCCTACACTGAGTCCTTTCACTCTGGTTCCCACCCCCCTGCTGTATTAGTTTAAGTCCTCCCTAAAGGCTCTACCAGACCAGCCTATGAGAACATCGGTTCCCCTTGGGTTCGGGTGTAACCCGTCATTTTTGTACACGCCGTACCTCCCCCAGAAAAAGATCCCAATGATCCAAGAACCTGAAGCCCTGCCCCCTGCACTAGCTTCTCGGCCATTCATTAATTTGCAAATCATCCTGTTTCTACCCTCACTGGCCCGTGGCATAGGCACCAATCCAGAAATTAGTACTCGTAAGGTCCTGCTTCTCAGCTGTCTACCTAGCTCTCTAAATTCTCTTTTCAGGACCGCTTTGCTTTTTCTTTCTATGTCATTGGTACCAATATGTACCAAGACATTTGAACTGCTTTCCCTCCTATCCAAAATGTTATGTACCCAATCTGAGACATTCCTGACCTGCACCTGAGAGGCAACATACCATCTGGGTTTCCCATTAATGACTCCCAGAACTCTAACATCTAGCATGAAGAACACAAAACAGCCATTTACTACACTAGGTACAGTAAGAGGGAAATAAAAGGAACCTTAACAGAAGCTTACCCAAAGCCAATGCCTCTTTCGAGCCAAAGCCTGACACTCTTACTCTCACTACTGGCCTACTCCCAACAGCTGCCCCGCTTGTCTCTTCTGTACTTTCAAACAAACCTTGCTGACCTCCGAGAAGTCTTGTTACTGTGGCTTGCTCCTGCCACTGATTGGACCATTAGATAGTCAACTTTCTTAACTATCCTTAAACAGTCCATGTCTATCCAAATACCTACAGTATATACCAGGTCCCTTAGAATACCTTCCAATAACTTACCCACCACTGATGTCAGCCTCACTGGCCTATAATTTCCTCGCTTACTCCTGGAGCCTTTCTTAAATAATGGATCAACATTACCTTTCCTCCAATCCTCCGTCACTCACCAGTACCTTAGCATGTTTTAAATATTTCTGCTACTGCCCGTGCAATTTCTGCACTAACCTCTCACTGGGTCCAAGGCAACATATGGTCAGTCCCTGAGGATTTATTCACCCTAAATATCCTCAAGACAGCAAACACTTCCTCCTCTGTAATCTGTATATGGCCCATGACCTCAATACTGCTTTGCCTCACTTCTATAGGCTCTGTCACAATCTCCTAAGGAAATACAAATACAAAAGACATTTAATATCTCCGCCATACCTTTTGGCTCCATGCATAGATTGCCATTCTGATCTTCCCTTGGCTCTTCTAGAAGCACTTGGGATTTTCCTTCACCTTGTCTGCTAGAGCAACCTCATACCTTCTTTTAGCCTTCCTAAGTGCTCTCTCCATTTTTATAGTGCTCAAGTACCACATTTGCTCCTCCTTGCCTATAACTGCTAAACACCTCCTCCTTCGACTTAACCAGAGCCTCAACGTCTCTTGAAACCCAAGATTCCCTAAACCTTTTGTCCTTTCCCTTTATTCTGACAGGAGCATACAAACTCTATTCTCAAAACTCCGCTTGTGAAGGACTCCACTTTCCAAGTACACCTTTGCCAGAAAACAATCTGTTCCAATTCGCCCTTGCAGATCCTTTCTGATACCATCAAAATTGGTGTTTCTCCAATGTAGAATCTTAACATGAAGACCAGATGTATCCTTCTCCGTAATTACAGAGCTTTGAAAAAGTATTCAGACTCCACAACTATTTTCATATTTTACTCTTATTTTCTAAATTTAAAATATATTGTAGTCGGATTGTTTTGAGCTTATCTACCAAACATTGTGCAACATGTCAAATCAAAATAAAAATTCCAAAACCTGTCAACAACTTACTAAAAATTTAAAAACAAAATTGTGAGGCTGAAAAACTATTCACCCTCTTTGTAATTACAATGCTAACCTTCCTCGGGTGCAATTTTTACCAACTCACCCAATCTGCTAATGTAGAAAATTGGATGATCACCTGTTTTCAATGAATACATAAGAATAGAAATATAGAAACATAGAAAGCCTACAGCACAATACAGGCCCTTCGGCCCACAAAGCTGTGCTGAACATGTCCTTACCTTAGAACTACCTAAGCTTTACCCATAGCCCTCTATTTCTCTAAGCTCCATGTATCCATCCAGGAGTCTCTTAAAAGACCCTATTGTTTCCGACTTCACCACCGCTGCCGGCAGTCCATTCCATGCACTTTCCACTCCCTGCGTTAAAAACTTACCCCTGACATCTCCTCTGTACCTTCTTCCAACCACCTTAAAACTGTGCCCTCCTGTGCTAGGATGCTCCCCAATCCTGGCAACATCCTTGTAAATCTCCTCTGCACCCTTTCTATGGTTTCCATGTCATTCCTGTAGAGAGGCGACCAGAATTGATCACAGTACTCCAAGTCAGGTCTGACCAGGGCCCTATATAGCTGCAACATTACCTCTCGGTTCCTAAAATCAGTGCCACAATTGATGAAGGCCAATGCACCGTATGCCTTCTTAACCACATAGTCAACCTTCATAGCAGCTTTGAGTGTCCTATGGACTCGGACTCCAAGATCCCTCTGATCCTTCACACTGCCAAGAGTATTACCATTAATACTATATTCTACCATCATATTTGACCTACCAAGATGAACCACCTCACACTTATCTGGGTTGAACTCCATCTGCCACTTCTCAGCCCAGTTTTGCATCCTATCAATGTCCCGCTGTAACCTCTGACAGCCCTCCACACTATCCACAACACCCCAACCTTCGTGTCATTAACAAATTTACTAACTCATCCCTCCACTTTTTCATCCAGGTCATTTATAAAAATCACAAAGAGTAGGGGTCCCGAAACAGATCCCTGAGGCACACCACTGGTCAGCAGCCACCATGCAGAATATGACCCATCTACAAGCACTCTTTGCCTTCTGTGGGCAAGCCAGTTCTTCATCCACAAAGCAATGTCCCCTTTGATCTCATGCCTCCTTACTTTCTCAGTAGGCCTTGCATGGGGTACCTTATCAAAGGCCTTGCTAAAATCCATATACACTACATATACAGGTCTACCTTCATTAATGTGTTTAGTCACATCCTCAAAAAATTCAATCAGGCTTGTAAGGCACAACCTGCCTTGGACAAAGCCACACTGACTATTCCTAATCATATTACGCCTCCCCAAATGTTCATAAATCCTGCTTCTCAGGATCTTCTCCATCAACTTACCAACCACTGAAGTAAGACTTGCTGGTCTATAATTTCCTGCCCTATCCCTACTCCCTTTCTTGAATAAGGGAACAAGATCCGCAACCCTCCAATCCTCTGGAACCTCTCCCGTCCCCATTGATGATGCAAAGATCATTGCCAGAGGCTCAGTAATCTCCTCCTTCACTTCCTACAGCCTGGGGTACATCCCATCCAGTCCCGGTGACTTATCCAACTTGATGCTTTTCAAAAGGTCCAGCACATCCTTTTCTTTAATATTTACATGTTCAAGCATTTCGCTCCACTGCAAGTCATCCCTACAATCGCCAAGATCCTTTTCTGTAGTGAATACTGAAGCAAATTATTCATGAAGTACCTCAGCCATCTCCTCTGGTTCCAGACACACTTTTCCACTGTCACACTTGATGGGTGCTATTCTTGCACGACTTATACTCTTGCTCTTCACATACTTGTAGAATGCCTTGGGGTTTTCCTTAATCCTGTCCGGCAAGGACTTCTCATGGCCCCTTCTGGCTTTCCTAATTTCATTCTGAAGCTCCTTTCTGCTAGGCTTATCATCTTCTAGATCTGTATCATTGCATAGTTTTTTGAACCTTTTGTAAGCTCTTCTTTTCTTCTTGACTAGATTTACAACAGCCTTTGTACACCACGATTCCTGTACCCTATCATCCTTTCCCTGTCTCATTGGAACATATCTACGCAGAACCCCACGCAAATATCACCTGACATTTGCCACATTTCTTCCATACGTTTCCCTGAGAACATCTGTTTCCAATTTATGCTTCCAAGTTCCTGCCTGATAGCCTCATGTTTCCCCTTACTCCAATTAAACGTTTCCCTAACTTATTTGTTCATATCCTTCTCTAATGCTATGGCAAAGGAGATAGAATTGTGATCATTATCTCCAAAATGCTCTCCCACTGAGAGATCTGACACCTGACCAGGTACATTTCCCAATACCAGATCAAGTACAACCTCTCCTCTTGTAGGCTTATCTACTTCTGTCAAGAAACTTTCCTGAACACACCTAACAAACTCCATCCCTTCTAACCCCCTTCTCTAGGGAAATGCCAATCAATATTTGGGAAATTAAATCTCCCACCACAACAACCCTGTTATTATTACACCTTTACAGAATCTGTCTCCCTATCTGCGACTCCATGTCCCTGTTACTATCGGGTGGTCTATAAAAAACACCCAGTAGAGTTATTGAGCCCCTCCTATTCCTAACTTCCACCCACAGAGACTCCGTAGACAACTCCTCCATGACTTCCTCCTTTTCTGCAGCTGTGACACTATCTCTGACCAACAGTGCCATGCCCCCACCTCTTTTGCCTCCCTCCCTGCCCTTTCTGAAACATCTAAAGCCTGGCACTCAAAGTAGCCATTCCTGCCCCTGCACCACCCAAGTCTCTGTAATGGCTCCCTCTCTCTGTCAGGTCCAACAGTGTGGTAGATTTTCAACAGAGCAAACCGAAATGAAGACAAAAGATTGTTCAAGAAATATCAGAGATATTTATTTGTTTATCTATCCATTTATGTACGTGTGTATTTATTTATTTGTCTGTTTATCTATTTACTTACTTACTTATTGAGATAAAGCATGGAGTAGACCCTTCCATCAGTTTGAACCAAATCCCCCAATTTAATCCTAACCTAATCACAAAGACCAAATAACCGGCCGCTGTTGTTCGGCATGCCAAGGCTTGACCTAAGAGATCCGGCTCAAATTTGGAAGCCCAGGATCTCTGGGCTCTGGAGATGTGCGGATTGAGGGTCAGTGTCACTGTAGGAGACCCGTGTGTCGTTGGGGAAGTTGAAATAACTATGGCTGTGGTTCCAGAGACTTTAGATCTTTGGGCACAGAGCTTGAGAAAAGCATTGTAACGGACTTTTAACATCATAAACCGGTAGCTTTTTTGTTACGTCTCCCTGCTCGCTGGGAAAACAGAGACACCTCTTCCTCCCATATTAGCGATTGAGAGAGCCTGGGGTATGCCATATACCAGGTGAAACAGGAAGTCTCTGGGGTAACTGCAAGTCTGTGTCTTTACTATTGCTTTGCTCATGCTTGAGTACTTGGTGGCGGGTGCCGATGCTTTTTTTGCTGGTGGGGGGAGGGGGATTGTTGCTTGCTGCTGCTTATGCATGGGAGGGAGGGGACCTGTGGAGGACTTTGGGGTTCTAACATTCAACTGTCGTTCATTCTTTAGGTCACTCCTCTGTTTTCATTTGGAAATGCAGTCACGAGGAAATCTGCAGATGCTGGAAATTCAAGCAACACACACAAAAATGCTGGTGAACGCAGCAGGCCAGGTAGCATCTATAGGAAGAGGTACAGTCGACATTTCAGGCCGGGACCCTTCGTCAGGACTAACTGAAAGAAGAGATAGTAAGAGATTTGAAAGTGGGGGTGGGGGGGGGGGAAGATCCGAAATGATAGGAGAAGACAGGAGGGGATGATGGAGATGTCTTCCTTTTTTAAAGAAAGGGGCTTCCCTTCCTCTACCATCAACTCTGCTCTCAAACACATCTCTCCCATTTCACGCACATCTGCTCTCACCCCATCCTTCTGCCACCCCACTAGGAATAGGTTTCCCCTTGTCCTCACCTACCACCCCACCAGCCTCTGGGTCCAACAACATAAAATTCTTCATAACTTCCGCCACCTCCAACGGGATCCCACCAGCAAGCACATCTTTCCCTCCCCCCCGCTTTCTGTTTTCCACCGGGATTGCTCCCTACGCAACTCCCTTGTCCATTCGTCCCCCCATCCCTCCCCACCGACCGCCCTCCCAGCATTTATCCTTGTAAGCGGAACAAGTGCTACACATGCCCCTACACTTCCTCCCTCACCACCATTCAGGGCCCCAGACAGTCCTTCCAGGTGAGGTGACACTTCACCTGTGAGTCGGTTGGGGTGATATACTGCATCTGGTGCTCCCGGTGCGGCCTTCTATATATTGGCGAGACCCGACGCAGGCTGGGAGACCGTTTCACTGAACACCTACGCTCTGTCCGCCAGAGAAAGCAGGATCTCCCAGTGGCCACACATTTTAATTCCACATCCCATTTGCATTCTGACATGTCTATCCACGGCCTCCTCTACTGTAAAGATGAAGCCACACTCAGGTTGGAGGAACAACGTCTTATATTCCGTCTGGGTAGCCTCCAACCTGATGGCATGAATATTGACTTCTTTAACTTCCGCTAGGCCCCACCTCCCCCTCATACCCCATCCCTTATTTTGTTTTATATACTTTCTCTCTTTTCTCTCTCTGTCCCTCTCACTACAATGCCTTGCCTGCTCTCCACCCTCCAGGCTCCCCTTTCCCCTTCTCTCTTTCCCCAGGCTTCCCATCCCATGATCCTCGCCCTTCTCCAGTCTGGTATCCCTTTTGCCAATCAACTTTCCAGCTCTTAGATCCACCGCTCCCCTCCTGTCTTCTCCTATCATTTCGGATCTCCCCCTCCCCCTCCCACTTTCAAATCTCTTACTAGCTCTTCTTTCAGTTAGTCTTGACGAAGGATCTTGGCCCGAAACGTCGACTGTACCTCTTCCTATAGATTCTGCCTGGCCTGCCGTGTTCACCAGCATTTTTTCTGTGTGGTGCCTCTGTTTTCATGAATGGTTGCGAAGAAAAAGCATTTCAGGATGTATATTGTATACATCTATCTGGCATTAAATTGGACCTATGAACCTTTGAACCTACCAACTAGTATGGACTGTGGTAGGAAATCGGAACACCTGGAGAAAATCCACGCAGTTACAGGAAGAACATACAAACTCCTTATAGGCAGTGGTGAGGATTGAACCCATGTCCACCTGTACTGTAAAACGTTGTGCTAACCACTATCCTACCTTGCCAAATGATAAGAGAATTACATTTCTGGGCAGGTTACAAGACATGTCAAAGGCATTGAGTCCTGCTGAAGGATTTCGGCCCAAAACGTCGACTGCACTCTTTTTCATAGATGCTGCCTGGCCTGCGGAATTCCTTCAGCTGCCACCAGGTTCAGACACGGCCCAAGTGCAGAGTGAGAGACACTAAAGCGGGTCGATATTTCACAGACTTTAACACGAGCAGTGTTACAGGGAAAAGAAAACAATAAACACTAGGCCAAACAGGGCTGTTAACTAAAACACTGCGGCTGAAAAGAACAACTAAGAATAAAACGAATATTGCTAGTCTTCAGAGTCAGTTCACTGGATAGTTCACATTCTCAGGCAAGGCAGAATGCAGAAAATGAACCGTAGCTATGTTCAAGTCTGGTCAAGTATTACGACGGAATGAATGGCGTTAAATACTATCACAATTAAATAATAATTAGCTGACACATGCATATTCACAAGCGCAATTGCCTTGTCTAATGTGCTGCCGAATCCGTGGTTGTGACACCAGTATTTTGTATGTGTTGTTTGAACATACTTCAGAGATCAGTTCAGTCCATCGTAAAAAAATGTGGAAAAAATATGAAAGCACAGTTACACTGCCTAGATTAGTCCGCCCTCTAAACATAGTCACTGGAGAAGACGGTAAGAGAGGCTACGATGATGCGAAATCACTCAGAGGGAGCTGCAAAGTCAGTGGCTGCAACTGAAGATGACTTTCATGGAAGCTCATGGCTCCACAATCTATAGGGCCTTGCACAAAACGTTCATTTATGGAAGAGCGACAAGGGAGAAGTGCTGGCTTTAAGGAAAGCATATCCTTTGCAAAGCATCACTGAGAAGATAATGTAAAGATGTGGAAGAAGATCTTGTGGTCAGAGTTAGAACTTTTTGCCCTCAGCACTGAGTGGTATGTGTGGTATAAAGGTTTGCAGGTGGAGAGTGCCTTGCCTGGGGCTCTGAATGGAGGTGAGGCAGGTGAATGGGCAATGTGGCACTTTGGCCAATTGCAGGAATAAGTGCTGGGAGGGCGATTATTGGGGAGGGTTGAATGGACAAGGAAATCATAGAGGGAGTGATTCCTGTGGAATGCGGAGAGGGGGGAGGCAGAGATATGTTTGGTGGTATGACCCCTTGCAACTGTTGCTCCATCATGTTCAGAACTAATAGATTTCTGCAAAATCTGGCTGTAATAACTGCGAGAGGAGGTTCAACTAATTACTAGACAAAGGGTGATGAATATTTTTGAACTGCGACATTTCTGTTTGGAAACATTTCAGCAAAATTAATCAAAATCCCTGGTCTTTTACCAGGCACTGCATCTTGAAACTAATGGCATTATGATGCAACATGTACCCTTACACAAACTTTTGCCTCCAGCTCTGTCTCATTCCATATTAGGAGATCTGATATCACGCTCTCTGGGTGGGTCTATCATTCACATACTCACATACCTGACATCAGACTCCTGAAAGAGGCACATGATTCTGAGCCACGATGGGAAAACAAATAGCGGGTTATATTTCCATAGGCTCCTTGCATAGTATAATTGTCCACTGACTCCTGGGAACCCATGGGCTACAGCTGTTCAAAGCAGAGGAGGGGCATTTGAGATGTAATTAAGAACATATAACTCCAGCATGGGGACACACAATAATTTCAGATAGTGAAAGAAGTGCAGCATCTCCTGCACTATACATCCACCCATCCCATCAGGCACTTCCTGCCCCAGAGTGCTTCTTGAGATTGAATCTAATAATGGCCAAAATTTTGAAACAAACCAGTGAATCCCTCGAGTTCCCAGCTGGGAGGGATCAGTTAACTGAAATTGTAAGTGACGTATATAAACTTGATATCATTGGTAAAGAAATACGGAAGAATGTGCCATCGAGCAATGCCAAGTCTAGTGAGGACTGGCTTAAAGTGATGTTGAAATCATATGTAATAAGATCAAAAGGATGTAGTCGTAAACTAAGATAGCTTAGACTCTAGCGGCCTTAACAGAGCTACGAAAACACGAGTGTAATGTGCTGCAAGATCAGATAAATGCTTTAAAACGGGAATGTGCCAAATTAGAGAATCAAAACTATGGACTGCATCAGCAAATAAATGATTTAACTAACCAATTGGGGGGGAAATGGAAAAATATAGCATGCTAAAAGAGCAGTATGAAAAAGACAATAATATCTAAAGAGCAAATCTCCGCTTAATTAAGCGGGCGAAAGAACAACATGCAAAGTATACCCATATCAAAGGCCACTGTTCAAAGTGGCAAAGTGAAAAGAGACAGATCCACGCTGCGTTTCGGTGGGCAGTTCAGTCAACGCAGAGGGCAGTGTTAACAATGATGTCAATCATATCGAAATACAGCCTACTCTGACTGGTCCCCAGAAACAATGACACTTCAGGAATTCCAGGGAACTGCAAAATGAATATAACACTAACTCAGAGACCTCTGTTGACTTAGGTGATAATGATGGTGATGAGGTAATTGACCTGGCAATCATAAGACCATAAGACATAGGAGCAGCTAGGCCATTTGGCCCAATGAGTCTGCTCCGCCATTCAATCATGGCTGATCCTTTTACCCATCCTCAACCCCATTCCCTGGCCTTCTCCTTTGATGTCGTGTCCAATCAAAAACCTATCAATCTCTGCCTTAAATATCCTCAATGACCTGGCCTCCAGAGCTGCGCCTCCACCAATCTCTGTATTATCTGCAAACTTGGCAACAGAGCCATCATCTGAAACATTGATATACGGCATAAAAAGCAGTGCCAACACTGACCCCTGTGGAACACCACTAGTCACTGTCATGGCAAGACTTACCCCAATAAAATCATGCAATACTGAAGATGGAGAGTATAAAAAGAGATAGGAGGTTTGTCATCAATCATCAGATCCAGAAAAAATTGTCAAATGGTCCAGGGAAATTCCACATCCAAAAAAAAAGGAAGCTTAAAGATTAGGCTGAACTTCAATGAATTAAGAACACATACAAATTGCATCCATATCATCACGTTCCAACTTTAGCTACCATGCTAACAACTCAGCAAATAGACCAGTTGTCCCAGCAAGTTGAGGATAGGTTTAGGAGATGACAAACAGAATTTACCAGATGGTTGGGACACCATTAAGAAATGGCTGGAATGAAAATCCCAAAAACAGATTGATTGGAAGAAAGTGATTGATTTCAAACAAAAGGCTTCATCTGATGTTTCAGAGTACGAAGATGTCTACAAGACATGTTGGATCAGCTACTTGGGAGTTCAAGCAATGACTGAAGATAATATGGAATAATCCACACATAACTCTCTTAAGTCAACCTTCATGGATGGTTTGAAACTAGATGTTGCCAAAATGATGAAACTAACAAAAGCAAATTGGAGTGAAACTGCCATTTCCTACAGTGATCTAGTGTAGACTGCCAAACAAGTGGAGCGAGATATTGAAGTCCAAATCAGATTGGTACAGATGAACCAACCATCTACACCTGCTAACATATAGAACAAGTGGAACTGGAATTCAAAGCAACATGTTAATTACTAATTGGATATGAACGTGTTGAATTTTTACTAACATGCATAATCGAAGCTATTGTCTGAAAATGCAATGTGCCATTGGCCAGCACCCATAGATATGCACATGGCACTGGAGGACAGAGAATTGAGCTAATCAAAAGCAGACTACTTAAGGTACAATTTGATCCTCACCTACAATATATACGATTCTGGGTGGGAGACACCTGAAAATCTCTTCTGAAATGGATGAGGCTTTAAATTATCAGGAAAATTGTGTGATTGGATCAGCATGAACATTATCTATTCTGTCTGCTCGGTTATCTAGCTCTCAAGGAACACAAAGCAAATTTGGACAAAGCACAAATGCTATAAGAGGAAGTGATATGCTTGGGCCAAAGTATTTCCCAAGGCAAATGGGAGTTCACTGAAGACTGTGCAAAGGCTGTTAAATCGAGGACCGCCCCGTCTGCAAATGGAGTAGCAGTATTTTTGTGCTGCTCTTAGTTTTCTTTCTCTCCCCCTAGTTTAAGCTTTGAATTTAAAATTTTTACTTGCTGATTCTTGAGAGGGAACTATATGTCTATGTCTACAAGAAGTGGGAAGAATTTACCTGAACCTAGTGATAAAAGTAATGGGAAAGGAAAGGTGCAAAAGGAAAGATCTGATGAAATGCCATCATGGGCTGAAGATATCGTCCGGACACTGAATTCAATTAAGGATCAGAATGGAACAATTAAAGACCAAATGGAAAAGAATAGTAATGAAATGAATTCATTTCTGGGAAAACTTAAAGACCTGGAAACTCAAGTTATTACACATGAAGAGAAATTGAAGATAACTAAGCAAAAGTTGTCTGAAGCTACAACTCATTTGGAAAGATATCAAAATAAGATTATAGACCTGGAAACTAGATCTCGATGAAAGGATATATGAATTGTTGGGCTGCAAGAAGGAGCTAAAGATGGAGATTTAACTGCTTAACTTTGGTAAGCTTTTCCACACTTTATTTCCTACCATTCTATCAAAGCCGCCTGCTATAGAAAGGGCACACAGGGCGTTTATCTCGAAATTGAAGGATTCTAGTAAACCAAGATCTGTTCTGGTTTGCTTTCATCACTTTAAAATTAAAGATCAAATAATGCGACAGGCAAGAAAACGGAGAGTTTTTAGATTTATGGACTCTGAGCTCTGCTTTTACGAAGATTATCCAAGAGAGATAATGGAACAAAGATCAAAATTTGCCCTGGTAATGAAACAAGCATATGATAAAAAACTTCTTCCCTCTTTGAGGTACCCAAAAAGAATTAAAGTTTTTCCTGCTAATTCTCCTCCCCGTACTTTTTTAGATCCAAAAGCTGCACTGGATTTGTTCAGACTATACCCGCCACGTTACTGACGCTGCTGCTGAATGAACTATCTGAAATGCTGTTTGGCTATCTGTATATTATTTGCATTTTGGAAAGAAGATTTATGAAGGTCATTTGTATATTTCATTGAGAGACTAATTAAAGAAGACAAGAAGAGTTGTTCATTATTGCATATTGTTAGCTTTCCTTTGGAAAGATTTGTGGCTTAAGTATCTGTGCCTAAATGATCATCTGAACATTCGACGACAGAGAAAAAGATAAGAGGGTTTGTTCCTTTAATTTAATACTTGGTTTGTTTCTTTTTTTAATCAGCTAATGGTAGTTTTTTCCTACTAATAGGGCTTTTTATATATTTTTTCTGTTTTATTATAACATCTTATAATTGAATTTAAAGATGGCGCTTGTTTTTCTCTCTAAGAGATAATATTAGTTTGGTTCTTTCTTGCTTATTTGTCGATGGAATGTAAATACCTTTTTTGCTGAGACTTTATTGATTTTTTTTTACAAGGTCACTCTACTTTTTTACTAACGGGGGGAGGGAAAGAAAACACAGACAGAGCGGTCAGTAGCTTTGAACTCTATCGTAGATCGCTTGCCTTTTTTGGGCTTCCAGGTGTGGGTGGGTGGATTTAGAGTTAGGAATTTTTTCCCATTGGGTGGTTCCGGAGCATGCCTGTTTTTTATGTGGTTGTATTCTTCATCACCGCCATTTTTGATCATCCCGTATTGGTATGTGCTCTGTGCATGTATAAAGTAGAATAAAATTATAGTATGGTGTTCAAACAGATTAATATAATAAGTTGGAATGTACATGGTTGGAATCATCCTATTAAACGAAAAAAGACTTTTAAAATTATTAACCGATTCCAACCTGATATAATTTTTGCTCAAGAGACACATATCAGGGTGGGAGATCTAAATAGATTTTTTGGATGGTGGAATGGTTTGCAATTCCACTGTACTTCTCAGAGTAAAACAAAAGGCGTGTCTATTTTTATTAAACCTAATATATTTATTCAAGAGGATATTGAATCAGATTCTAATGGTAGATTTTTAATTGTTAGAGGAACAATCTGTAACAGAAAAGTTGTTTTGGTTAATTTGTATGGTCCTAACTTAGATGATCCTTTTTTTAAAAAAGGTATTTGCTTTACTGCTTGATTTAAATGAAAATATGCTGATAATGGGCGGGGGTTTTAACTGCTGCTTAAATCCTATGATTGATAAGAGATCAACTAATCAGCGACTTGCAAATCGATCTGCATCATTTATTAATTCCTTTTTGATTGATTTTGGGTTGATTGATTTGTGGAGGTATCTCCATCCCGATAATAGAGAATATTCTTTCTTCTCACATGTTTATGAAAAATTATATTATAATCGATCCCCGCTTCTTGCCTAGTGTTAATACTTGCGAATATGACGCTGTTGCTATATCTGATCATGCACCTCTGAGTTTGTCTTTGAATTTGATGATGTCATACTTGTCCATCCACCTTGGCGCATGTCTCAGACATTATTGCAAAACTCTGACTTTGTCAGTTTCATTGAAACGCAGATAAAAGAATTTTTTCTTTTTAATGATATAGGGGGTATGTCTAAATTAGTTATATGGGATACATTTAAAGCACTTTTACGTGGTCAGATTATTTCTTATTCAGCTAAACTTAAAAAACAAACTAAAGCAGAATTAGATAGAATTTCAAAACAAATTAAAGATTTAGATAATATCTATGCAATTTCCCCCAATACTGATTTATTTAAACAAAGGGTGGAACTTCAATCACAATATAACCTGTTATTAACTCATCCCATTGAAGGATATTTGCTTAAGTTAAAGAGCCAATTTTATATGTTTGCAGATAAAAATAATCAACTGTTCGCATCTCAATTATAAATGGCTGCAGCCAAAATGCAAATCATGAAAAGTCGTAGGAAAGATGGTACCTTAGCTCAGGAATATGAAGAAATTAATAAGATTTTTCAAGATTTTTATGCTGAACTTTATAAATCTCAATATCCGTTAGATTCCTCTGAAATGAATGCATTTTTACGAAAGATTGTTTTTCCTAAAATCTCGGCTGAGGATCAAAAAACTCTTGATGCTCAGATCCCTGAAGCCGAAATTCATAAAGCTATTTTCTCAATGCAATCTGGTAAGTCCCTGGGACTTGATGTCTATGCTGTAGAATTTTATAAAAAATTTGGAAAGCTGCTTTCTCGGTATATGTTGGAAATGTTTAAGAATTCTTTTGTGAAAGGTGACTTACCCCCTACTTTTTATGAGGCTTCTATTTCTTTAATTCTTAAAAAAGATAAAGATCCTACTGACTGTGCTTCATATAGACCTATTTCATTACTGAATGTCAACACTAAGATTCTGTCAAAGATAATGGCCAATCGGTTGGAGAATATTTTGGGTAAAATTATTTTTAAAGATCAAACAGGCTTTATAAAGGGTCACTATTCTTTTTCAAATGTTCGGAGACTATCTAACATTATATATTCGTCCTTGTTTAAAACTCCACAATGTGTTGTATCTTTGGATGCTGAAAAGGTGTTCGATCGAGTCGAATGGAAATATTTATTCAATGTTTTAGAGAAATTTGGCTTTGGTGCTAATTTTAATAATTGGATTAAAATGATATATAAAGCCCCTATTGCTACTGTTGTCACTAACAATTGTAGGTCTCCTTTTTTTCAGCTTTCACGGGGGACAAGGAAAGGCTGTCCATTAAGTCCTTTGTTGTTTAATTTAATATTAGAACCCCTTGCTATTGCTCTTTGTGAGGCTAAAAATATCCATGGGATTTTTGTGAATGAGACCATGCATAAGATCTCTCTATATATCTAACCCTGATGAATCCATTCCTCCCTTGCTAAAATTATTTAATGAATTTGGAGGTTTTTCAGGATATAAAATAAATTTTAGTAAAAGTGAATTGTTTCCTTTAAATGATTCTGTCTCTATATATGATAATACTCCTTTTAAAGTCACACTCTTTTAGATATTTATGTATTATAATTACTAAAAATATAAGGATCTTTATAAAGCCAATTTTGTTCCTTTAGTAGACTCTATGAAGTATTTACTTAGTAGATGGAGTCCACTTACATTTTCACTTGTTGGTCGTATTCATATAATTAAAATGATAATTTTACCAAAATTTTTATATTTATTTCAGAATATTCCTGTTTTTTTGACTAGGAAGTTTTTTGATCAGATTGATTCTATTAGTTTATCTTTTATTTAGAATAATAAAAGACTAAGAATTAGTAAATGTCACTTACAAAAATTGAAAAAGGATGGAGGTCTTGCTTTGTCTAATCTAAGAATGTATTATTGGGCTGTTAATGTGCGATACATGTCTTTTTGGTTATACTGGGTTGATAAGAGTGATCGGCCAATTTGGGTAGACCTGGAACTGAAAGTTGTAAAACAGTTTTATTTAACCTCGTTATTGGAGCTCCTTTACCGATGCAATTAGTTAAAGTTGTTAATTTAAACCTATCTCCTGTGATTAAGTATTCTTTACAAATTTGGCTCCAGTTCTGCAATTTTTTTAATCTTAAAAAATTTAAACTTTGTAGTTTAATTTGTCAAAATTACTTTTTTAAGCCTTCTTTGAGTGATCCAATATTTTTACTTTGGAAAAATAAAGGTATTATTTCTTTATTGGATTTATTTAAAGAAGATATATTGATGTCTTTTGAACAATTAATTGATAAATATTCTCTTTCATACTTACACTTTCTGCAATACCTTCAAGTTAGACATTTTTTACAAAAATATTTAAGTAATTTTCCTTACATATTAGAGGCTGACCTGTTAGATACTATTATGAGTATGAATCCTTTGATTAAGGGTTCTATTGGAAGAACTTATAATTTATTATTATAATGGGATAAGCATCCTTTATCTAAGATTAAACAGGATTGGGAAAAGGAACCTAATTTGACTTTTATGATAGAGGACTGGATGCGGATTTTGAAGTTGGTTAACTCTTCTTCAATTTGTGCTAACCATTCATTGATTCAATTTAAAATTGTATATCCTTATCATTTGACAAAGGAGAGACTTTCTAAAATCTTTCCTAATGTTGATAGTCATTGTGATAGATGTAAAACTGAGATAGCTACACTGACACATATGTTTTGGTCTTGTTCTATATTGGAACAGTTCTGGAAGTCGGTTTTTTCAACAATTTCTAAAGCACTTAAAATTAATCTACAACCTAACAAATTAACTGTGCTTTTTGGAGTAATTCCTCAAAATATTCATGGTATTTCTGTGTCTGACCATTATGTTATTGCATTTGTTACATTGATAGCTAGGAGGGCAATTTTGTTGCAGTGGAAGGATACATCAGCTCCCACTTTGTCACAATGGTTCTCTCAAGTGATGCTATGTCTTAGTTTGGAGAAAATTAGAAGTTGAACCTTTGAACCTTTATTTGATTTTGAGAAAAGATGGGGCTCATTTGCTCGTTATCATTTGAGCTAATTGATATAATATTTTTACGATCTAATTGTAAATTTTTTAGTATATTTTCTTTTCTTGCTGGCGGTTTGATGTTTATTTTTAGAAAATTTTTGTATGACGCATGACTCCGGGGTTGTACACCTAATGGGTTCTTTTTTTCCTCTCACTTTTCTGTTGTTATCACAAATTTTTTTTCAATCTTTAAGATAATGTCTTTTTTGAGACATTGTAAGTGTCGTTACTTCAATGTACTCGTGTTATTTTTTCTGTATAATATAACAATAAAAAGATTTGAAAAGAAAGAAAGAAAGGCTGTTAAATCAGCAAAAACACTTACAATAGTCCAGCAACTTTGATCATTTCTGGGTGTGTTCAACAGAGTGTGGTTGATTCACATGCTGAAATTGGTCAACCCCTTACTAGTCTGCTGAAAGGCAGCAAGCACTGTCCACCCTGTGATTCTTAATAAAGAACAGATGGAAGCTCTTCAAAATTTAAAGGTGATATTAAGTGCTGCACCTGCATTAGGAACCCTGTTACAGAAAAACCCTGTATGTCAACGAAAAGCATGGCCGCGTGACAGCAGTTTTAACTCAAGAACATAGAGATCAGCAGTGTCTTGTTGGGTATAACTCTGCCAAATTGGACAATTTAGCCTTAGGATGGGTTCATGTCCACAAGCAGTGCAAACAACCAACCTGCAGTCATGAATGTTTCCAACATTATGCTGGATCAGACTTTAAATGCTCAATGTCCACATTTAGTGCATACTTTACTGACTATGAACAGGGCCTCTCCAGTGACAGTTGCTCAGTGGTCCACAGTTCATAAGACAGCTAATATCATGTCCAACGAGTAAATCCAGCTACACTGTTGTCAGTGGACATGGCAGATTATGATGATCATGACTGTACAAGGGCAATAACATGTCAAGAAGATACAAATTACCATAAAATGCCTTTGTTGAACCCAGATCTGATTCTGTACCCTGATTGCTCCTCAAGCATTGAGGGAATAATTTGAATGGTTGGTTGGACTGTTGTCCCAAAAAATGAAGTGATGTCCTCAGGAATAATAAGCGGGGCACCAGCATTCTGGCAGGCAGGTTTGCCTCTGCAACATGTGTTTGTTTAAACTAAGCAGTGGGGACGAACTGGAAACATAAGGATAGAGATAAAGGGAAAGTGAGAATAAGAAAAGTTAAGAAAGGCAGCAGAATCAACAGAGCAGAAAGCTCAAGAAGGGATTGTACAGTATGGCCAAGTGAAATAGGAATTGATATGGGAGGTGAGGGGAGTAATGAATTAAAAGTATTGTATATGAATGCACGGAGTATAAGAAATAAAGTAGATGGGCTTGAGGCACATTTGGAAAATGGTAAGTATGATGTTTTGGGAATAACAGAGACATGGCTTCAAGTGGACAGGGCCTGGGAAATGAATATTCAAGGATATACGTCCTATCGAAAGGACAGACTGATGGGCAGAGGGGGTGGGGTGGCTCTGTTGCTGAGGAATGATATTCAGTCCCTTGTGAGGGGGGACATAGAATCAGGAGATGTAGAGTCAGTATGGATAGAACTGAGAAATTCTAAGGGTAGAAAGACCTTAATGGGAGTTTAGGCCCCCAAACAGTAGTCTGGATGTAGGGTGTAAGTTAAATCAAGAGTTAAAATTGGCATGTCGCAAAGATAATGCTACAGTTGTTACGGGAGACTTCAACATGCAGGTAGGCTGGAGGAATCAGGTTGGTACTGGACCCCAAGAAAGGGAGTTTGTGGAGACTCTCCGAAATGGATTCTTAGAACAGCTTGTACTGGAGCCTACCGGAGAGAACGCAATTCTAGATTTAGTGTTGTGCAATGAACCGGATTTGATCAGGGACCTCGAGGTAAAGGAGCCATTAGGAGGTAGTGACCATAATATGATAAGTTTTAATCTACAATTTGAGAGGGAGAAGGGCAACTCGGAAGTGTCAGTATTACAGTAGAACAAAGGGAACTATGGTGCTATGAGGGAGGAGCTGGCCAAAGTTCAATGGAACAATATCCTAGCAGGGATGACAGTGGAATAGCAATGGCAAGTGTTTCTGGGAATGATGCGGAAGGTGCAAGATCAGTTCATTCCAAAGAGGAAGAAAGATCCTAAGGGGAGTAAGGGGAGCCCGTGGCTGACAAGGGAAGTAATGGAAAACACAAAATACTCTGCAGATGCTGGGGTCAAAGCAACACTCACAACACACTGGAGGAACTCAGCAGATCGGGCAGCATCCATGGAAACAATGAGTCGATGTGTCCTGATGAAGGGTTCCAGCCCAAAACGTCGACGCATCATTTCCACGGATGCTGCCCGACCTGCTGAGTTCCTCCAGCGTGGTGTAAAGGAAGTAATGGACAATATAAAAATAAAAGAGAAGAATAACCTAGCAAAGATGAGTGGGAAGCCGGAGGCTTGGGAAACTTTTAAAGAGCAACAGAAGGTAACTAAAAAGGAAATACGTGGAGAAAAAATGAGGTACGAAGGTAAACTAGTCAAGAATATAAAGGAGGATAGTAAAAGCTTCTTTAGGTATGTGAAAAGGAAAAAAAAATAGTTAAGACCAAAACTGGGCCCTTGAAGACAGAAGCGGGTGAATTTATTATGGGGAACAAGGAAATGGCAGACGAGTTGAACAGGTACTTTGGATCTGTCTTCACTAGGGAAGACACAAACAATTTCCCAGATGTAATAGTGGACAAAGGACCTAGGGTAATGGATGAACTGAAGGAAATTTATATTAGGCAGGAAATGGTGTTGGATAGGCTGTTGGGTCTGAAGGCTGATAAGTCCCCAGGTCCTGATGGTCTGCATCCCACAGTACTTAAGGAGGTGGCTTTAGAAATCATGGACACATTGGTAATCATTTTCCAATGTTCTATAGATTCAGGATCAGTTCTTGTGGATTGGAGGGTGGCTAATGTTACCACTCTCTTCAAGAAGGGAGGAAGAAAGAAAACAGGGAATTATAGACCGGCTAGCCTGACGTCGGTGGTGGGAAGTATGCTGGAGTCAATTATAAAAGATGAAATTACGACACATCTGGATAGCAGTAACAGGATCGGTCCGAGTCAGCATGGATTTACGAAGGGGAAATCGTGCTTGACTAATCTTCTGGAATTTTTTTGAGGATGTAACTATGAAAATGGACAAGGGAGAGCCAGTGGATGTAGTGTACCTGGACTTTCAGAAAGCCTTTGATAAAGTCCCACATAGGAGATTAGCGGGCAAAATTAGGGCACATGGTATTGGGGGCAGTGTACTGACATGGATTGAAAATTGGCTGGCTGACAGAAAACAAAGAATAGCAATTAACGGATCCCTTTCGGAATGGCAGGCAGTGACGAGTGGGGTACCGCAGGGTTCAGTGCTGGGACCACAGCTGTTTACAATATATATTAATGATTTAGATGAGGGAATTAAAAGTAACATTAGCAAATTTGCCGATGACGCAAAGCTGGGTGGCAGTGTGAAACGTGAGGAGGAGGTTATGAGAATGCAGGGTGATTTGGACAGGCTGGGTGAGTGGGCAGATGCAGTTTTATGTGGATAAATGTGAGGTTATCCACTTTGGTGGTAAGAACAGGAAGGCAGATTATTATCTAAATGGAGGCAAGTTAGGAATAGGGGAAGCACAACGAGATCTGGGTGTTCTTGTACGTCAGTCACTGAAAGCAAGCATGCAAGTACAGCAGGCAGTGAAGAAAGCTAATGGCATGCTGGCCTCCATAACAAGGGGAATTGAGTATAAGAGCAAAGAGGTCCTTCTGCAGCTGTACAGGGCCCTGGTGAGACCACACCTGGAGAACTGTGTGCAGTTTTGGTCTCCAAATTTGAGGAAGGACATTCTTGCTATTGAGGGAGTGCAGCGTAGGTTCACAAGGTTAATTCCTGGGATGGTGGGACTGTCATATGTCGAAAGATTGGAGCGTCTGGGCTTGTATACTCTGGAATTTAGAAGGCTGAGAGGGGATCTTATTGAAAAATATAAGATTATTAAGGGATTGGACACGCTGGAGGCAGGAAGCATGTTCCCGCTGATGGGTGAGTCCAGAACCAGAGGCCACAGTTCAAGAATAAGGGGTAGGCCATTTACAACGGAGTTGAGGAAAAACTTTTTCACCCAGAGACTGGTGGATATATGGAATGCTCTGCCCCAGAAGGCTGTGGAGGCCAAGTCTCTGGATGCTTTCAAGAAAGAGATGGATAGAGCTCTTAAAAATAACAGAATCAAAGGTTATGGGGATAAGGCAGGAACTGGATACTGATTGTGGATGATCAGCCATGATCACAGTGAATGGTGGTGCTGGCTCGAAGGGCCGAATAGCTTACTCCTGCACCTATTGTCTATTGAAACATGGCTTCTGGTACCTCTGCACAACAGGCAGCACAGAAAGCTTTGATTGAAGCCTGTAAGCTAGCTGAAAGACGATCAGCTATTATCTACATATCGAAAATCCATGGAGTCATTCATGATTTTGGAAATTTGTAGTGACGAAGATGATTTCTTACAGCAGCAGGAATTCCAATCAAGAATTATGTCAACCGATGATCATCGAATGGTCTTTTCATTACCTACGTCGTCCAGAGTCGTTTGTTCAAGTTGAAAGAATGATTGGCATCATTAAACAATGACTGACTAAGTATCACGAGGAAGGCATACTATGGCCTACAGCTCTTCCTTTGGTTTTATGCAGCATCAGGGCAAACCCAAAGAAGAAAACAAAACTAAGTTCTTTTGAAGTGGCAACAGGGCGACCTACAGTATGTCACTACCAGGATCTCTCGATCTCAGAGAGCTGATATACATCTTATATCAGATAGTTTAGTTGATTATTGTGTAAAACTAACACAAGCTGTTCAGTCTGCTTCTCAACAGGCTTCTGCTACATGGAGTGGTCCATCAGCAGGACATACTTGGATTCTTGGCGAATGGGTCCTAGTCAAGAAACTGCATACGGAACCCTTGGGAGCTCGATGAGAAGGTCCTCAGCAAGTACTGTTAATTACCAATTCAGCAGTTAAGGTAGAAGGTAAAAGTAAGTGGATACACTCCAGTCACTGCAAGTGAGCTAAAGTGAATCCAGATTAAGACAAGTACTGTGAGAAGCACAAATATAATTATTCAACATTATTATTGGACATCATGGACTTTATTTTGATGCTTGTTGTTATATTTTTGCCTATTTCCCTTACTCATGATGTGCCAGTCAAAATGACTCACAATGCTTTTAAGAAGTAGATTTTGATTACTCTGTAACATAGATACTTTAAGATTTTCCAGTTCTGAATTTTCAGATGTGATTCTGCCAGGGTCCTTATAGAATCAAAGGGGGGACTGTTGGAACCCACTGTTTTTTTTAATACTTTTTATAAGACATTAAATGAATTAATGAAAGACTAGAGTCATAGTTTAATCATAACTTGTACTTCTTTTAATCAACTCATGTATTTTTCACAGTATGTGGTGGTTTGTCCCCAGTTACATAATGGTTTATCAACTTCCTAATTTTTCATTGGCTAAGTGTTAGCACATTACCCAAATGATGTAATTGTGCAACCGTTGGTTGGTTTATACTTATCTAAAGAATTTCTGTTATCTGGATTATAAAAGTGATGGATTTTTCAGAGGTGCCATCTTTTCATTGAATCTATTGAATTTGCTTCTCAGCTCTTCACTTTGTATCAAATGTCTGTACGTTTGTTTAAACTTTAAAATAAATGATCGTTAAGAATTAAATCCTCACCATTCTTAACTGCCAGAAGAACCCCAAGGATCAGAAAAAAGGGAGACCCAGCTCTCTCTCTCTCTCCTACACAGTAATCTGTTCTTTGAATGCTAACATGTTGAGCAATCAGGCAACAGCATTACTGGCTAAAAAAGCCACGTTGTCCAACATTCGTCCTTTCTAGCATTCATTCTTCTGGACAGAAATGTGAGTTATGTGTAAGATGCACCACAATGCAATGATACTTTTTCCAAAATGCTGGCTGAGCACCCATCAGTGAAGATAATGATTTCACTAAGAGATCACACCAGTCAGCAGCAAAGACCACATCTGATCCTCTCTACTTCTCCTTCCAACCCAACCATCAAATCTTCATGGGAACGTCAATTAAGATGATAAAACATGAGAGCAGAATTAGGGCATTCAGCCCATTAAGGATGCTCCGCCATTCCACAATGGCTGACATTATGTTCCTCAACCCCATTCTCTCCGTAACCTTTGACACCCTTAATAATTAAGAACCTATCATTCTCTATTTTAAATATACCCAATAATTTGGACTCCACAGCCATCTGTGGCAAGGAATTCCACAGATTCACCACCCTCTGGCTAAATAAATTCCTCATCTCTGTTCCAAAGGGACATCCTTCTATTCTTAGGCTGTATCCTCTGGTCCTAGACTCCCCCACTATAGGAAACATCCTCTTAACATTCACTCCACTTATGCCTTTCAATATTTGATATGTTTCAATGAGATCCTTCCCCCATTCTTCTAAGTTCTAGCAAGTACAGGCCCAGAGTCAAACACTCCAGAATACATTAACTCTTTCCTTCCCGGAATCATTCTTGCGAACATCTACTGGACCCTCTTCAATGACATATCTTTTCTTAAATAAGGGGTCCAAAATTGCTCACGATACTCAAAAAGTGTGGTCTGACCAATTAAATGTAGCTTCTGCCTTACATTCAGGAAATTTCCAGGGACTTGCTAATAATATTGATAGATTTAATTCAAATGACACAGAATAAATAAATATATTTGTAAGTCCTCAACCATTTCCAAAAAAAAGTTACACATTTTTGATAACACATTTTCAATACAAAGAACTTGAAAATGTAAGTTAGCATTAAATTAACTTTTAATCATAATGCTTTTACTTTTACAATTTAGGTCCAAACTTATTATTTCTTAGTGGAAAACCCCTCTGACTATATACTGAATGATGGTTTCAGGGCTACCTGCCGATTTCCCACTGCTTAAATCAGTACTATTTTGATTGCTTCATCTGAGTGTTGATCGAGGTCTGTGATTTCCAGTTGGCTTAGTTTAACACTACATTCAACAAACATTTTGCAGAGATCAATTACATCTTCAGAATTTTGTCAGAACAACAAAAGCAGGCAAAACTACTCATCTGTACAGTGAAGTACATAAAACTGCCAATGCCACTATGGCACCTCCTCTAAATAATCCGCTACGTCACTGCAGTTCGATATGGTGTGGTCCTGTGTAAAGTCATCAAGCTGCAAAAAAAAGCAAGGAATTAGTCAAAATAATGAAAAATAAAGATACCAATGTCCATAGTTTATGGAATCACTGAAGCATGTGTCCCTGATCTCATCCTCTCCTCCGGGTCTGAGCAAAGTTAGAAGTCCTCAAATTCCATCCCACCAATGTCCACATTCAACAGACCTATTTTTAAAATTTATGATACTTTTAACAAGAGTAGACCAAAGGACATGGCTTCCCTCATCCTTAAGCTGACTAAGCGGTAGTCTCCTTCATCCTTATTTACTCTCATATCTCTTCTTCATGCAATACCTCTCCATCCTTTTACCTCTTCCCTCTGCACAATCTCAGGACCCAAAGACATGGAGGTATGACATTAAAAAAACTGTAGATGCTGTAAATCTAAAATTTAAAAAAGCAAATAATGGAAATACTGAGCAGGTCAGAGTTAATGCTTCAAGTTGAAGATCTTTCACCAGAATCGGAAGGGAGACAAAAGAAGCCTGTGAGCTGCTGGGAGAATGGGAAAGATATCTGATCAGATAAAAATAGGTGACAATGGGAATAAACTGTAAACAAGGTTATCTGGTTAATGAGACAAAAGAACAATGACAAAAGAATGTGAAAATGACATGTCCATCCTGTTTATAGTTTATCCTCACGTCCACTGTTTTTTCCTGACCCACCCTCCCTGCAGCTTAACAAGCTTCTTTTTTTTGTCCTTTACCAAATCTGATGAAGGGTCTTTGACTTGAGAGGTTAACTCTGTCTCTTTTCACACTGATGCTGCCTGACTTACTGGGTATTCATTTACCAGGTGAAGTGATTCATTTACATTTCCTTCAGTGCAGTTTGGGGGGGGGGGAGGGGGGCACAATATGACCTGCTCTACTTTGGAGACATTAAACACCTGTGACTAGTTCCTGTCATATAAGGGCAAGGATGATTTTCTTGTTGCCTGGCAGTTTAGTTCTCCATCCCACTCCCATTCTGACCCATCTCTGCCCTCCTACACAGTTCTAACAATCCCCAATAATTTCAGGTGACTCATTTTTTCTGTATCTGAACTGGTCAATCCTACTGTAGAATCCAACAGGTCAGGTAGCATCTATGGAAAGAGAAACAGTTAACATTTCAGTTCAAAGGCCATTTGTTAGAACTGACAATTGTTTACTCTATTTCATTTTCCACAGATGCTGCCTGACCTTTTGAGTGTTTCTAGCATTTTTGCATATTATCTGAATATAAAGGGAATGGAGGAATATGAATATGACACAAGAGGAAAACATTTAGTATTATAAACTGCATCAAGATTGGGAAAGCATCTTCAGCTGAATGGACTGCCAGTGCTGTACTGTTCCATACATAATATGGTAGTCTAATCCTCCTGTTAGTACTCCAAAAGGTGTACAAACCTTATCACTGGCACAAAGATCTTCTCCCTCTAAAGAAATTTCCTCTTCAATCTCCTCACCAATGCTCACTTCACTCTTTGTTTTATCCGAACGTTGACTACCACTGAAACAGAGACATTTATATTTATGACACAACTTATAAATCTTACAAAAGGTAGATACTATTCGATATTAATATTATGAAGGTGCAAGTGACTCCAATCAATTAAGAACAGACAGAAGATAAAGCCCACAGTATCCAGCTCTCTAGCTCTGGATCTTTTAGAAAGACATACAAAAAGGGAGACAGAAATTAGAGATTAAAGTGAAGGCTGTTGGCACAATATGCCCAACATATTGCTGCAGTTGCGAAGATGGCACAACAGCAGCTATATTTCATTAGGAGTTTAAGAAGATTTGGTACGTCACCAAAGATACTTGCAAATTTCTACAGATGTACTGCACAGAGCATTTGAATTGGCTGCATCGCCGTCTGGTGGTGGTGGGGGGTGCACTTCACAGATCAAAATAAGCTGCAGAAAGCTGTAAAAACAGACAGCCCCATCAAGAGCACTAGACTCCCCAGCATTCAGGACTTCTCCAAGAAGCGATGCCTCACAAAGGCAGCATCCATCACCACCCTGGACAAGCCATGTTCTCATTGCTACCATCAGGGAGGAGGTACCAGAGCCTGAAGGCTCACACTCAACAATTCAGGAACAGCTTCTTCCCCTCTGCCATCCAGTTTCTGAATGCATAATAAACTCATGAACACAACCTACCTACTTTTTTGCACTACTTATTTATTTAACTTTAACATTTACTGTAATTCAGCTTTTATTATTATGTATTGCATTGTACTGCTGCTCCATAACAACAAATTTCATCAACATATGCTGGTACTGTAATATTAAACCTGATTCAGATTCTGAACCTTCCCACTTTTCTGCCCGCAAGCATCCTTTGTCTACAGGGAATGATCAGTCATACCGAACAATAATCACCTCTTACCGAACAAAAAACAGGAGGCCAGCTATGACTATTGAATCTCAATAATTACTTCTATCAAGTGGATGTGATCCTTTGTTAGTATACAATAAAAAAAAACAAAGATCTGTTGATGCTGGAAATTTGGAACATAAGCATAAAATGCTGATGGGTCAAGGCACGTATGGAAAAAAGAAAAGCACACTTTATCTAAGGTAGGAAGAAGTGATAACAAAATGTAGAGAGCATGGAAGAGGAATGGTCGAGATAGAGGAATGTCTTGAATGAAGTGAGGTCAGGATAAACAACAAAGATGGTCATCCGGTCATTGGGTTAATGGGAGGGAGAACATAATCTTTGATTGATGAGCTTTCAGTACAACATCAATTCACACAAAGCCTATTCTCACCATAAGTCATTTGGCCCATCGCGTCTGCTCCACCATTCAATCATGGCTGATCCTTTCCTCCCCTCCTTAGCACCACTCCCAGCCTTCTCCTTGTAACCTTTAATGCCGTGTACAATCAACAACCTAATAATCTCTGCCTTAAATACACCCAATGACCTGGCCTCCACAACTTCCTGTGGTAATAAATTCCACCAATTAATTCACCACCCTCTGGCTAAAGAAATTTCTCTGCATCTCTGTTTTAAAAGGACGCCCCTCTATCCTGAGGCTGTGCCCTCTTGTCCTTGACACCCCCACCATGGGAAATATCCTTTCTACATCTACTCTGTCCAGGCTTTTCAACATGCAAAAGGTTTCAATGAGATCCTCCCTCATCCTTCTAACTTCCAGTGAGTACAGACCCGGAGTTATCAAACGTTCCTCGTATGATAACCCTTTCATTCCCTGAATCATCCTGTGAACTTCCTCTGAACCCTCTTCAATGCCAGCACATCTTTTCTTAGATGAGGAGACCAAAACCGTTTACAACACTCAAGATGAGACTTTACCAGTGCCTTATAAAGCCTCAGCATCACATCCCTGCTTTTGTATACTAGACCTCTTGAAATGAATGCTAACATTGCATTTGCCTTCTTCACTACTGGCTCTACCTACAAGTTAACCTTTAGGATATTCTGCACGAAGACTCACAAGTTCTTTTGCATCTCAGAGTTTTGGATTTTCTCCCCGATTAGAAAAATCCGCACATTTATTTTTACTACCAAAGTCCGTGACCATGCGTTTTCCAACACTGTATTTAATTTGCCACTTTCTTGCCCATTCTCCTAATCCAAGTCCTTCTGCAGCCTACCTCAACCCTATCTGCCCCTTCTCCAATCTTCATATCATCTGAAAACTTGGCAACAAAGCCATCTATTCCATCTGGATCATTGATATACAGGATAAAACACCAACCCTGTGGAACAGCACTAGCCACTGGCAGCTAGAAAAGGATCCTTTTATTCCCACTTGCTGCCTCCTGCCAATCATCCAATGGTCTAACTATGCCAGTAACTTTCCTGCAATGATATGGGCTCCTAACTTCGTAAGCAGCCTCATGTATGGCACCTTGTTAAAGGCCTTCTGAAAATCCAGGTAACCAACATGCACTAACTCTTCTTTGATTATGCTGCCTGTTATTTCCTCAAAGAATACCAACCGATCTCTGAGGCAAGATTTCCCCTGAAGGACACCACACTGACTTTGGCCTACTTTATCATGCATCAGCTATCACTGGAATTTAACACTTACTTTTCCAAGACAAAGGGCTTGAAGGAGGATCTTTAACTTGACAAACATAAACAAAATATTGGAAGAACTCAGCAAGTCAGGCAGTATTCATGGAGGTGAATGTTTTGGGATGAGACCTTTCATTAAGACTGCAAAAGGAAGAGGATAAAAGCCTCCAGTAAGGTGGGGAGAGGATGAGGAGTACAAACTGGCAGGTGATTGGTGACACCAGATGAGAGGGAAGGTGGGTTAGTAGGTAGGGGTGAGAAAATGAAGAAAGATGCTAGAAGGGGAAAGGTGGAACAATTAAAGGGCTGAAGATGTCAGTGGATCATGGAAAGAGGACAGGATGAGTAAAAGCAGATGGAGCTAACAGGTAGGTGAGGAAACAGAAGGGGGAGAGGGTAACCAGAATGGGGAATGGGAAATGAAGTGAGGTGGTGGGGAGTAATTGCCAAACATCAGAGGAGTTCATGTTCATGCTATCAAATTGGAGGCTATCAAGAAGATATATGAGGTCTTGCTCCTCAAACCTGAGCTTGGCCCCATCATGGTAGCAGAGCAAGAAATGGACAGACATGTTGGTGTGGGCAACACTCACAACATGCTGGAGGAACTCAGCAGGTCGGGCAGCATCCGTGGAAACAATCAGTCAACGTTTTGGGCCGGAACCCTTTGTCAAGACTGAAGAGGGAAGGGGCGGAGGCCCTATAAAGAAGGTGGGGGGAGGGTGGGAAGGAGAAGGCTGGTAGGTTCCAGGTGAAAAACCAGTAAGGGGAAAGATAAAGGGGTGGGGGAGGGGAAGTAGGGAGGTGATAGGCAGGAAAGGTGAAGAAGGAATGGGGGAAAACACAAAGGGTAGTAAAAGGAGGTAGAACCATGAGGGAGGTGATAGGCAGCTGGGGGAGGGGGCAGAGTGACATATGGATAGAGGAAGGGAGGGGGAGGGAATTACCGGAAGTTTGAGAATTCTATGTTCATACCAAGGGGCTGGAGACTACCTAGACGGTATATGAGGTGTTGCTCCTCCAACCTGAGTTTAGTCTCATCATGGCAGTAGAGGAGGCCGTGAATGTTAATATCTGAAAGGGAGTGGGAAGCAGAGTTAAAGTGGGTGGCTACTGGGAGATCCTGTCTGTTGTGGAAAGATGTTGGTGTGGGAATGGGAAGTTAAATTGAAAAGGGTAGTCACCAGTGGATCCTGCCTTAAAGTGGCAGACAGAGTGAAGGTGCTCGATGAAGCAGTCTCTGATCACTGATGCAGTGGAGGCTGCACCAGGAGTACTGGATACTGGATAGAGTAGTTGACCCTGACAGACTCACTGGAGAAGCATCGTCTAAGATCGTAGGGAGGAATGAGTGGACAAGAGCTACTTAGAAATTGGGGGGGGGGGGGGGGAGGGAAAGACTTTCTCAGTGCTAGCATACCACTGAAAATGGCGGAAGTTATGGAGAATTATATGCTGGATACAGAGGTTCGTGGTGTGGTCGGTAAAGATAATTCAGGATCTAAACAGTCCTTCCAGATATTTGACCTGCAAGTTTGTTGGGGTCATCACTTGTATCCAGTTCTCCTAGTGTGGCCTCCTTTACATCGGTGTGACCTAATGAAGCACAGTACTAGGGTTGTAGATAGGGCTTTAAAGTACATAGTAGGAGAGTTGACCAACAGCTTGGAAATATGTGGATAAAGTAAACGGGAAGAATGCAGGAGAGGTTACTGAAGTCTCCAAAATAAAGAATAAGACAAAAAGTTTAGAAAGGGCCTAGAATTTAACTTCAGGCACCATGGAGATAAAATTGAAAGGAAGAGTGGTGCATACAGGACTGATGGTATTATATTTGAATACATACAGCATACAAAATCAGGTGGATGATCTTGTAGTGCAGTTAGAAAATGGCAGCTTTGTTGCTTTTGAGCACCTCTAAAGAAGATCGCAGCTGGGAGCTTAACATCATATCAAAAGAAGAGGCAGGTGGGTAGAGGTAGAGTGGTCTTGTTGGTTAAGAAATCAAATCCTTAGAAAGAAGTGACATAAGGTGAGAAGACCTAGAATTCTTGTGGGTAGAGTTGAGAAACTACAAAAAAAAAGACCCTAATGTGAGTTATGTACAGGCCTCCAATCTGTAGCCTGGAAGTGGGATACAAAATACAATGGAAAACTAAAATGGCATGTATAAATGGCTGTGTTATAATCTCCATGGGGTTTTCAATATGTAAGTAGATTGGGAAAATCAGGATGATGTTGGGTCTCAAGAGAAGGAATATATAGAATCCCTATGAGATGGATTTTTAGTGCAGCTTGTTGTTGAGCCCACTAAGGAAAAGGCTATTCAGATTGGGTGTTGTGTAATGAAACAGATTTGATTAGGGAGCTTGAGCTTAAGGTAAATGAAATCTTATAAAACAGTGATCATAACCAGAGGCATGGGAGGACAGGCCTAAGCTGGTTGGAAGGGGACACCAACAGGGATGATGGTAGATCAGCAATGTCTGGGATTTCGGGGACTAATTCAAAAGAGCAGGATTGTTTTATCCTGTAGAAGCAGAAACATTCTAAAGAGAGGAAATCCTTGGGGCCAGTTGCATTCCCGAATTCAGAATTTTTCTCATTTCAGACCACCCCCCCACCCCCTCCCCGATACCAAAAAACATGTATGCTCAAGTCCCTTATTTAACCTGTTTCAGTGTAGTGGACTTTAGGACCCAGCGGCGCACCAAACCTACGCACATCCTCCCGTATACTTTAAATCATCTCTAGATTACTTATAATACCTAATACAATGTAAATGCTATGTAAATAATTGTTATACTGTATTGTTTAGGGAATAATGACAAGAAGAAATTTTATTTCCAACAAAAACATTCAATAAAACATCAAAATATACAGCTTCAAACGAACCAAATCAAACACATGGTAAATGACTTACTGGAATAAATGTAGAATGTCACTGTCACTATAAAACTTCAGTAACTTGTCTTTCTGTTTATTTAAATCATATACAGTGGTAGCTCCAACACTATTTTCTTCACTAAGACACTGCACAGGCACACCACGATCAAGCTTCTGCAATAACTCCACTTTCTGAGTTATTGATAGAGAAGATTCCTTCTCTTCTTCTCATTGTTACCCATAGGGGTATCTGCAGCTCTTTTTGACATTTTCATTGTGAAATTAAACACAAAGTCAATAGTGAACACAAAATATCAGTGAACAGCAAAT
Organism: Mobula birostris; assembly: GCF_030028105.1. Classification (NCBI taxonomy): domain Eukaryota; kingdom Metazoa; phylum Chordata; class Chondrichthyes; order Myliobatiformes; family Myliobatidae; genus Mobula; species Mobula birostris. The sequence goes on from NC_092377.1 coordinate 104,393,527, forward strand.
GCACGTGTAACCAGTACGAGCGCAGAGCCACAACTGATATCTGGCGGCCTCTGCTAGCGCTACCATGTCACACCTGAGTGACCTCAGCTGTTGGCGAAAAAAACTTTGGTTTTCGGAGCTTTTTGGATTTCAGAATTTCAGATAAAGGAATGTGCACCTGTGTGTGTGTGTGTGTGTGTGTGTGTGTGTGTGTGTGTGTGTGTATGTATATATATTATAATATAATAAATATATATTAATGACTTAGATGAGAAAATTAAATGCAGCATCTCCAAGTTTGCGGATGACACAAAGCTGGGCGGCAGTGTTAGCTGTGAGGAGGATGCTGAGAGGATGCAGGGTGACTTGGATAGGTTAGGTGAGTGGGCAAATTCATGGCAGATGCAATTTAATGTGGATAAATGTGAGGTTATCCACTTTGGTGGCAAAAACAGGAAACAGATTATTACCTGAATGGTGGCCGATTAGGAAAAGGGGAGGAGCAACGAGACCTGGGTGTCATTGTACACCAGTCATTGAAAGTGGGCATGCAGGTACAGCAGGTGGTGAAAAAGGCGAATGGTATGCTGGCATTCATAGCAAGAGGATTCGAGTACAGGAGCAGGGAGATACTACTGCAGTTATACAAGGGCTTGGTGAGACCACACCTGGAGTATTGTGTGTAGTTTTGGTCCCCTGATCTGAGGAAAGACATTCTTGCCATAGAGGGAGTCCAAAGAAGGTTCACCAGGTTGATTCCTGGGATGGCAGGACTTTCATATGATGAAAGACTGGATCGACTAGGCTTATACTCGCTGGAATTTAGAAGATTGAGGGGGGGATCTTATTGAAACGTATAAAATTCTAAAGAGATTGGACAGGCTAGATGCAGGAAGATTGTTCCCGATGTAGGAGGTGCCTTTTAGGACCGAGATGAGGAAAGACTTCTTCACACAGTGAGTGATAAATCTGTGGAATTCTCTGCCACAGGAAACAGTTGAGGCCAGTTCATTGGCTATATTTAAGAGGGAGTTAGATATGGCCCTTGTAGCTAAAGGGATCGGTGGTATGGAGAGAAGGCAGATACAGGGTTCTCTGTTGGATGATCAGCCATGATCATACTGAATGGCGGTGCAGGCTCGAAGGGCTGAATGGCCTACTCCTGCACCTATTTTCTATGTTTTTATTTTTTATATATATATATATACACACACACACACACAAAATATAGTAAAAATTAGTGGGAAGCTTTAACACCAACAGAAGGCAACTAAAAAATGCAATTATAAAGGAGAGAAACAATAAATCTAACCAATAATCTAAAAAAAGGATACAAAAATTATTTTTAGATTATATATAAAGATCAAAAGAGAGGCAAGAGTGGACATCAGACTGTTGGAAAATGATGCTGGAGAGGTAGTAACATAAAATAAATGAATGACAGATGATCCAAATATGTATTTTGTGTCAGTCTGCATTATGGAAGATACCAGCATCATGCCAGAAATTCGGAAGTGTCAAGGGATGGAAGTAAATGTAGTTCCTATGACTAAGGAGAAGAAGCTTGGGAATTAGAAAGTTCTGAAGGTAGATAAGTCACCTAAACTAGATGGACTACTCCTCAGGATGGAAAGAGGAACTGAAGAGATTGTGGAGGAATTAGTAATGATCTTTCAAGAATCACTAGGTTCTAGAACAGTTTCAGAAGACTGGAAAACCACAAACGTCACTCCACTTTTTAAGAAGGAAAGGAGGCAAAAGACATGAAATTATAGGACAGTTAGTCTAATTTCAGTGGTTGTGAAGACATTGGAGTCCATTATTAGGGTAAATGTTTCAGAGTATTTCAAAACATATGATAAAATATGCCAAAGTCAGCATGGTTTTCTTAAAGGGAAATTTTACCTGACAAATCTGTTGGAGTTCTTTGAAGAAGTAACAAGCAGGATAGAGGCTAGACAAAGGAGAGTCACTAGATGCTGTTTACTTGGATTTTCAGGAGGCCTTTGACAAGATGCCATACATCGAGGCTGCTAAAAAAGGTAAGAGCCCTTGTTTTACAGGAAAGGTACTAGTATACAGTTAACCATAGATTGCATGGATAGAAGACTGGCTGACTGGCAGAAGGCAAAGAGTGGGAATGAAGGGGCCCTTTTCTGGTTGGCTGCCGGTGACTAGTAGTGTTCCAAAGGCAACAATGTTGGGTCCACTACATTTATCGTTATATGTTAATGATTTAGACGATGGTATTGATGTCCTTGTTGCCAAGTTCTCAGATGATATAAATTAATGGAAGAGCAGGTAGTGCTGAGGAAGCATGGAGCCTACAGAAGCACTTGGACAGGTTAGAAGAATGGGCAGAGAAGTGGCAGATGGAATAAAGTGTAGAGAAGTGTATGATTACACACTTTGGCAGGAAGAATAAAAGTGTAGTCTATTTTCTAAATGCAGAACAAATTCAGGTGCAAAGGTACTTGGGAGTTCTCATGCAGGATTCCCTGAAGGTTAACGTGCAGGTTGAGTCAGTAGTAAGAAAGGCAAATACAACGTTAGCAATCATTTCAAGAGGACTAGAAAAAAATGATTTTAAAAAGATGTAATACTGTGGTTTTAAAAGGGCATTGATTAGACCACATAGCAGAACAAAGATGAGGAGGTATTTCTTCAGCCAGAGGATAGTGAATATGGGGAATTAATTGCCACAGATGTCTGTGGAGGCCATGTCACTGGATATATTTGAAGCAGAGGCTAATACGCTTTTGACTAGTAAGGGTGTCAAAGGTTATAGGGAGAAGGTAAGAGAATGGGGTTAAGAAGGAAAATAAATTATCAATGATCAAATGGTTTAGTGGGTTCAATGGCCAAATGACCTAATTCTACCATTTTGTCTATGATCTTATGGACAAGGTGAAAGAACACTTGTCCCTGTTACAATGCCCGGACTATGAGGTAAAGGCAGATGTGCAGGAATGGAGGAGATGCCTGTGAGGGGATCACTGATAGTAGTGGAAGGGAAACACCATTCTTTGTACAAGGAAGACAACTCAGAATTATTTTACTTTCTCAGCACAAGGGATCACTCGGGAACTCCTGCAATTTAAACTTAATGTAAAGACTTTACAGCATTAAGAAAGTAATTGCAATGAGTAACATCCCAGTAGCTGAGCCCTAAGACATGAAAGTCTCAGTACTGTTGTCTACATGGACTTCAATAAGGCCTTTGACAAGGTCTCGCATGGGAGGTTAGTTAGGAAAATTCAGTCCCTAGGTATACATGGAGAGGTGGTAAATTGGAATAGACATTGGCTCAATGGAAGAAGCCAAAGAGTGGTAGTAGAGAATTGCTTCTCCGAGTGGAGGTCTGTGACAAGAGGTGTGCCACAGGGATCAGTGCTGGGTCCATTGTTATTTGTCATCTATATCAATCATCTGGATGATAATGTGGTAAATTGGATCAGCAAATTTGCTGATGATACAAAGATTGGAGGTGTAGTGGACACTGAGGAAGGTTTTCAAAGCTTGTAGAGGGACTTGGACCAGCTGGTAAAATGGGCTGAGAAATGGCAGATGGAGTTTAGTACAGACAAGTGTGAGGTATTGCACTTTGGAAGGACAAACCAAGGTAGAACATACAGGGTTAATGGTAAGGCACTGAGGAGTGCAGTAGAACAGAAGGATCTGGGAATAAAGATACAATATTCGCTAAAAGTGGTGTCACAGGTAGATAGGGTCGTAAAGAGAGCTTTTGGTACATTGACCTTTATTAATCAGAGTACTGAGTATAAGAGCTGGAATGTTATGATGAGGTTGTATAAGGCATTGGTGAGGCCGAATCTGGAGTACTGTGTTCAGTTTTGGTCACCAAATTACAGGAAGGATATTAATAAGGTTGAAAGAGTACAGAGAAGGCTTTTTCCACTGAGGCAAGGGGAGAAAAAAACCAGAGGACATGGGTTAAGGGTGAGGGGGGAAAAGTTTAAAGGGAACATTAGGGGGGGCTTCTTCACACAGAGAGTGGTGGGAGTGTGGAATAAGCTGTCAGATGAGGTGGTAAATGCGGGTTCTTTTTTAACATTTAAGAATAAATTGGACAGATACATGGATGGGAGGTGTATGGAGGGATATGGTCCGTGCGCAGGTCAGTGGGACTAGGCAGAAAATGGTTTGACACAGCCAAGAAGGGCCTGTTTCTGTGCTGTAGTTTTTCTATGGTTTCTATGATCAAATTAATTACTTATCATCTGAAAAAAATCAGTATGCATTTTAAACATATTTCAATGATAAAGATCCTTTTACCTGATAAAATCATCATCGTAATACTCTTCTTCATCACCTGTTCCAAAGAGATCAGAGATAATAGCATGTATTAGAAATTACTTTACATATTGTCTCTCCTCTAACACTGGATGACATTGTTGTATTGTTCATATTCCTTTTACTTGTTTTACTTGGCTAGTGAAGAGATTTTGAAGTGATGGGATATACAAAGAATAGTAGAAGAAAGAAAATTAGATCTACACATAGCCCAGGCTTAAAGGATAAATAAAAGGAATAATTAAGGATGTTACATTGAAAAAAAATGCTCACCTTTCACAAGATAGCACGCTTAAATATTTAAAATGGATTATAAATGATTTTTAACTAACCTTTTAAATCAGTTTCTTTTAATGCTGGCTCTCCTGCCAGTGTACCGAGGTCTGCTGTTAGAGGAGGAGCATCTGAAAGGGACGTCAGACCACCCAAAGGTTTACTTTTCAAATCAGTCCGCCTATACATGTAAAAAAAAATCTCTTTCAAACCTGAGTGTTGGAGCTCCTCAAATCTGAGAATCTGAGGTGCAATATGAGAAATGCAGTATTAAACAAAATCAGAATAAGGTTTTATATAAAACCAAAAAAAAACCTCATTTGTAAATAGCCCAAACTAGCTATCCAAAGTACAGGTGGTTAAATCAAAGTGATATCTGAACCAACTACATAATCTAATTACCATTGGTCTAAATAAACGGTTTGTTATCTCAAGGCTTGTGTCTAAAAGAATGTCAGTATTTGAATGGAATGGTGGCATGATGGCTAATCCACTAGACGAATAATTCTGAGTCCTGGACAAATAATTAAAGAAAATACTAAAGTAACTGGTAAATTTAAATGTAGTTAAATGAATGATCTGGAATGAAAAGCTATTATCTGTAACAATGACCATTAAACTAAAAGGCTGTTATAAAAGCACAGTTTGCTTTCCAATATGCTTCAACCTTTTACAGTCTGTGTGTGACATCATTCTAGTTAATCAGTCTCTGAAAGCAATGTGCAAAATTCTCCACTTGTTTAATTAAACTACAAAGTCTTACTCACAGCATCATACTTTTCAGCCATCATTTCAAACACTTCCACCACAAATCTTGGAAAGGTTGCCTAACCATTAACCCAGCTATCTAACTTCTAATGATCAGAGCTCCCACAATGTGCCTGCAGCAAGCTGTGAGAGAAGATCTAAACCTACTTGAACTCATCCTCACCAAGATCTGTTGCAGAAGCACCTAAAGCTGATGGAAGTGATTACATCACTGCCTACGTGGAGACAGCCTCACCTCTCTATTCTCTTGTGTGGCTTCCAAATAGGTTCATTCATACCTGAGCAATCTGAGCAGTGTAAAACTTGACATCTATAGGAGGCCACAGGCAATCCATAACGAAACTATGTATATTCCCACACAATATACAAACACATGATTCTGCTTGTCAATCATTCTATCATCAACATCATTCTTGGATACAGATTGTTCCAGGTTCCAAAGGTTGAATCAGCGGACAGTAGCTTCAGATTATAAAGCTCAGACAAGCTTTACAGAAAAGAAAATAATTTCCCCCTGTAATAAACCTCCAAGTACTTTGATAGAATAATTTCTACCAGTGTTAGCCAATTTAAAGAATGAAATATATCAGAGAATATTTACAATTTTAAACATGATTTAAAACAAAAAGAAAATTTAACAGATATGAATTTACTTTTCCAACTCTGAACTTTGAATTTAAGAACATAAATAGTAGGAGCAGGAGTAAGACATCTGGCTCGTCAAACCTGTTCCGCCATTCAATAAGATCATAGCCAATCTCGCCATGGACTCATCTCCACCTACCTGATTTTTCCCTGTAACCCTTAGTTCCCCTACTATGCAAAAATCTATCCAACCTTGTCTTAAAAAATATTAACTGAGACAGCCTCCACTGCTTCATTGGGCAGAGAATTCTACAGATTCACCCGAACTCTGGGAAAAGCAGTTCCTCCTCATCTCTGTTCTAAATCTACTCCCCCAAATCTTGAGGCTATGTCCCCTAGCTCTTGTCTCACCTACCAAAAGAAACAACTTTCCTGCCTCTATCTTATCTATCCCTTTCATAATTTCATGTTTCTATAAGCTCTCCTCTCATTTTCTGAATTCCAGCATGTACAGTCCCAGGAGACTCAATCTGTCCTCATAATCTAATTCCCTCATCTCTGGAATCAACCTGGTACTCGCTGGAGTTCAGAAGAATGAGGGGGGAATCTCATTGAAACCAATCAAATACTGAAATGCCCAGATAGACTGGATGTGCAGAGGATGTTTCCTATAGTGGGTGAGTCTAGGACCAGAGAGCACAACCTCAGAATAGAGGTCCCTTTAGAACACAGATGAGGAGGAATTTCTTTAGCCAGAAGGTGGTGAAGCTGCGGAATTCACTGCAACGGATAGCTGTGGAGGCCAGTCACTGGGTATAGTTAAAGCAGAAGCTGATAGTTCCTTGATTAGTCAGGGCAGCGAAAGTTACGGAGAGAAGGCAGGAGAATGGGGTAGACAGGGATAATAAATCAGACATGATGGAATGGCAGAACAGAGTCAATGGGCCAAATGGCCTAATTCTGCTGCTATGTCTTCTTATTACATCATGCAGTTGTTAGGACACATTCCTCAGATTATTGACAAACTACATTGATGGACAAGTGCAGTTTTGGTCCCCTAATCTAAGGAAAGACATTCTTGCCATAGAGGGAGTACAAAGAAGGTTCACCAGATTGATTCCTGGGATGGCAGGACTTTCATATGATGAAAGACTAGATCGGCTAGGCTTATACTCGTTGGAATTTAGAAGATTGAGGGGGGATCTTATTGAAATGTATAAAATCCTAAACGGATTGAACAGGCTAGATGCAGGAAGATTGTTCCCGATGTTGGGAAAGTCCAGAACGAGGGGTCACAGTTTGAGGATAAAGGGGAAGCCTTTTAGGACTGAGATGAGGAAAAACTTCTTCACACAAAGTGTGGTGAATCTGTGGAATTCTCTGCCACAGGAAACAGTTGAGGCCAGTTCATTGGCTATATTTAAGAGGGAGTTAGATATGGCCCTTGTGGCTAAAGGGATCGGGGGTATGGAGAGAAGGCAGGTACAGGGTTCTGAGTTGGATGATCAGCCATGATCATACTGAATGGCGGTGCAGGCTCAAAGGGCCAAATGGCTTACTCCTGCACCTATTTTCTATGTTTCTATGTAAGAATTTCACTGAAGGTCAATATATGCAGTCCTTCACGATATATTAAAAAAACTATATTCTGAATGAACCACACAATACACGTTTAAGACATTGAAAAGAGCATATTGTGATACATGCACACCATACCTGCAAACAGCCCTTTCATAATTTCCTCACAGAATTAAATGCAATCCACACTTTGTAAACTTGAGCTCATCTAAATGTCTTCCACTCACATCTCAACTCACTCCCATTCCACTGAACTATCACCCAGATGCTCACAGATTTGTACTGCCTTTTAACCTGGCAATGCCTCAGTTTCAAGATTCTTTTCTTAGAGGTTCAAGCTTACCACTGTCTCTTCTCTCTACATTTTCCTTCAGTCATACCCACCATTCTGCCCCATCTCATAGCTACAGCTCTGGTTCTGATATTTGAGTACATTAAATGATACTAAATAAATTCAAACTGTCATATTAAATATACAAATCTCTTGCCTTACCACCCATAGGTTTTCATTTGCTCAGGCAAAGGGTCATCAAAGAATGAATCTTCATCTTCACCGAAATATAGCTTTTCATTCTTCTCTGGGAGGCTGCTGGGCGCGTTAGATAATAACTCTTGCTTCGGCTCTCCAGGATTCAGATTAGCTGCAGTTTTTATATCACCTGAGGCCATACTGGTATCTCCAAGATTTGTGTCAATGACCTTTGAAAATGCAAATACAAGTGGTACAATTTTAAAAGAGGACTAAGGATTGAATACATTAGATCAAATCTGTAGAATTATCAATAAAGAATCATAGTGAGTCACTGAACAGATGGAATGAATCAATCTAAATCAGAAAATGACATTCAGATATTAAATATTCTATGATCTATCACTCCTGAAATAACACAATAATGCTGTAATAAATAAATTTAGTAAACATTCCAAATGTTAATGATTGCTACATATTATAGCATGCAAGTTCACAATTATTTCATCAGCATATAAGTTACAAGGCTTGGATAGCCAGTAAGAAAATACTAGAGCCCTACACATTTTAGCTTAGTTACAGAGATAGTGCAGAATGATAGCGAATTTGTGAACAAATTTTCACGCAACCTACTGATCTTAAGCCTTTATGGAATGAGGGATGGAATAAGGAACAATACTGAATTCAGACTAAGATCCACAAACTAATATAACTATTACTGCATGAATTCAGCTTTTCCTTAACTTTAAAATTACCCATTACAAATTTTACAGTACTTCGCAGTTCAAAAATAAAGATCAACTCTGACTTATTCCAGCATTGTTTTGGTTTAAATCAGTATATTGTTATATATTCTCAATGTAAAAATCTATCCAATTGAAGGAGGAATGCAATAGCATACTAAGCATTTTACTTACTAGCTATTGTTATCCATGTAACTCAAACATCACTTCAGTTCTGTCAACATAATGTGCAATAGCACAGGACACACACAACTATACATACCATTGTTAGCTTACAAAGATGCCTTGTTAGAGTCAAAAAGCATCATTAATATATAACTTTATGCAAATGATTAAATATTAGAAAAGGCAAACTACTCAATATCTATAAAATTAGAAAGAAGAGGCAATGGTATGTTAAGCTATATAATAACCATCAGTAGCAGGCTATATGTTTACAGTTGTGCATTAACCATTAGCACAGATTAGCACACAATATCAAACTGGCCTGGAAACTAAATATAACAGATGAAAGTAACTCAATAACCTCAACATCAAACACTATCTCACTGACATAAGGAATTTAAGAAATAATGTAATTTTTATGACACTACACAGATTTAGCAGAATAGTATTTCCACAAATATACAATGCTGCAAGAGACTAATTAAACTTATTTGTAGCATCAAATAAATAAAAGGCATTAAAGCTGCTTATTCAGAAATATAGCTAATACAACTGCATTAGAGGGATTTCCAAAACCACAGCAACCCAATAAAATTGATAGAGAAAGTTGTGTAATTTTTAAGATTTCCTGTATGCATTATCTATGTGCTGTGTCTGTGCTAAAGGCAATGCTTGCACCATCACCAGCTTGTGCCACATGGAATTACCTTCGCACCAGCTTTCTCCTCGCTCTCTTTAACTTTACCAGTTCCTTTGTATCTAGGTATCTGAACATGAACATAAAAACAATCATTTAACTGGTGCTATATCTAGCATGGAACCACTGATTTCAAGTAGTCAGTAGATAGGTGAAGTCTTTGGTAATGCATTCTAACCTCATTAAAGTATTCTTCTAAGAAGTGTGTTCACATGAAAGAAAGGCACTTGATTAAATATGATCAGGCAAGAAATTATTTAAATGAAATGGTATGAATTATACATTGTAAGTCTAATATTTATCCACTGAACATTATACAGAATCCACTGCAAAGTGTCAACCCTCAGAGAACATGGATTTATCTTTCCTCAGATGCTGCCTGGCCTGCAAAGTGTTTCTAGCAGTTTCAGTTTTCATTTCAGATTTCCAACATCTGTAGTTTTTTTTGGTGATCAGAACAACACTTAGCTTGATTATTGCACCAGATCTGAGTTTAAACATTAATCAATACATATTAAAATATAAAATAAAACAGTATCATGTGGTCAGTAAGAATACTGACATGCTAAGAGCATTTTTAGTAAAAAAAAAGACAAACATGATTGACATATAAAATTGTCATTCAGCAAAAGAAATAAGGCAAGATAGAATGTAACACTGACCTCCTCATCCTCCATAGGAATGCAAGGAAATAATATTGGAAAGTCAATGAAAAGAGTCTCTAAATGTACATAAAGATGCACACAGATACTAATAATTCAATAGTTATAAAGGCTTGAAAAAAGAGAAAAGATTCATAATTATTTACAATAGATTCCTCTGCATCTTGCCATTTGTCAGTTTCCTTTCCACCACCATCAACCCATTTCTCAAATTTGCTTTAGACGCAGATGCCATGTTCTCCTTTCACACTGTTCAGTAGAGCCTGAGCTCATTGTTACTTAGCCGGTAACTTATGCAAGTAGTGACTATATAATGCACCTACTTGGATGTATTACAATTTCCAGCCTTCTCTTCCTTAAGTTTCAAACAAGGAAAATCAGGGATAACATTCTGAAGAAAAATTATATACTAGATTCTTGTTTTTGGGGTAGTAGAGGTATAATTTGTCCATCAGTACTGATCACCCCATCCTTGACCAAGCTGTTCCACCGTGAACACGATCTGTCATGAGTCAACATGATGCTTTCAGATCAGGTCATGCATAGCACATACCTGTGCCGCACCGGTCAGGTTTGTTTCTGGGTTACAGGGGTTAGAGACCCTTGTACCTGTTCTATGTACTTGCTACGAGCTATCGCTGAGCAGCAGTGTACCATCTGATTGGCCTATCAGAGTTCTCTTTGAGAACTAGTTGACTTGATCAGCATTTCTGATCTGGCTATTGTTCACAATTGCAGTTAAATAAAAAAAAATAAAATAAATTTTCTCTTTCCTTACCCACCTCATATTCCACAACATGCTACCCCTTGGCATTTCAACTAGAAACAGAGCATGATTTCCCACATGTAAAATGACAATATCCATCTCCATCTGATTTAGACGACCTTCTACTAGGCACAATGAAGGGGTGTTTAAGTTAAATAGAGGTGGCTAAGATTCTGAATAATTAATTTCCTCCAACTAAATATTGGGAAGACTGCACTATCTTTGATTGTCAACCCCAAATGATTCTGGTACTGACTCCATTCATCATCCTGGCAAACTAACCATCCTGAACCATGCTTAGTACTTTTGTCTCATGTCGAATTCTGGAATAAACTTCACACCAATTACTTCCTGAACCGAATCAAATACTTAACCCCAACATGAAGTTCAGACCAAATATCTGCACTTGACTAGTCTTATGTTTTGAATTTTCTAATAGCTAAATTGGCTTATTATTCTCATTTGTTGAATTTCCCTTTTAATAAATCTCTCCCTTCCTGAAAATTATGAATAATACCAAACACAGCTCCAAACGTGGCAGGAACAATCTAGCATGCCTGGAAAGTGTACATTTACATACCGAATCATGGGTGCCTGGGTACTGTTCAAAACTGGTCTCATTGATTACCAAGGGCATTCATTCAATTGAAAGTAATCACATGTGGAAATGGTTAATTTTTTCTCTCTCTCAATAGATATTAACTAATATACAATCCATGTTTGGTTAACTCAATAAGAGACTGGAATGAAATCTTCCCAACATGTGCTTCCCCCTTACATAATCACAATAACTTATTCACGCAACATCTTCCTTCCCAATATCAATCTGTTATGAACATAAAACCTTGGTCGCACAAAATGTTTCCTTCCTGGAACATTTAAATCAATGTTAAAAACCTGTTGAAAGTTTTGGTTCCGAGATTAAAAATTGAGCAGAATCACTGGGATGGATGTTTTGGAAGAAGGAAGAGAAAGCAAGAAGATCAGGAAAAACAAACAAACCTTTCAAACAAAAAACTTCAGTTGGCAGATTCAACCTCTACTTTACAAATTAACATGGCTGCTATGATCAAACTTTGCTACTTACATGCTGCCTATTGGTCTAACGCATTGTGTAGCATAGCTTGTGACTATAGTTAAACAAGATGAAATCACCTTGTGTATCCACAAAATTTTCGTAAAGACATGGAGGCATACAGTATACGAACTGCACTGACCATCGAACAATACCATTTAGACAAATTTCAATTTATTCACCCCATACACCTATCAATCTTCCCCGCCTTCTAAATTCTATTATGCATGTACACACAAGATGCAACTTACATTTGGTGAATTAACTATCTACTGGCACTTTTAAGATGTTGGAGACTTCAGTAGTCACAAGGAGAATGCACAAACTGCACACAGACAGCACCCAAGGTCAGGACCAAAGCTGGGCCCTTGGAGTTTCAAAGCAGCTTCCCTATTAGTTCTGCCAACTTTTAAAGAAACATCACATTTAAAAATTGCCAAGGGGGAAAAAAAAAAGAGGTAGAGGCAGCCTCATTTTCTACTTCAGTGATCACATCCTTTTTCATTCTGCAATAAAGCAGCTGTTTCCTCAAAAGGAAGAACTGCTTCTGAAAGAGCTCTGAACATAAATGAGGTAAAGCAAGCTTTTGTGAGTACTCTAAAGCCACAATGTGCTTTTATAAGAAAAAATACACCAGATTACACTTTTTCCCATTACACTTCTATTCATTTATTGCTTAAATCTAGTTCTCACCATATATACATTTTAAGATGTTGGAAACTTGAGAAGTCACAAGGAGAATCCCTTTGGTCTATCTCGTCCAAAGTAGTGTTATAGTGCACTATAACACTATTCTAAAATGTTCTTTCATCTATTTTCCTTTGTCTGGAAAGAAACCAATTTGTGAATCTAGAAGGTGACAGTTACAGTTAGGATCAACAGCTTAAAAATTAATGCATTTTGCCCGAATTTACAAACATAAAACAGCTTTGGAAATGGGAAGGAGAAGAGTGGTGTACAAGCACCTAAGCCATAATCATAGAGCCCAGGCTTTACAAAGACTGCTGTAACTTAAAGTACTGTATCGTGATGAAATACAGTACAGGTTTCCCCCGCCATCCGAAGGTACAGTGTTCCTATGAAACGGTTCGTAAGCTGAAATGTCGTAAAGCGAAGAAGCAATTACCATTTATTTATATGGGAAAAATCTGCGAGCGTTCGCAGACCCAGAAATAACCTACCAAATCATGCCAAATAACACATAAAACCTAAAATAACAGTAACATATAGTAAAAGCAGGAATGATATGATAAATACACAGCCTATATAAAGTAGAAATACTTTTTCACAATCATTGCCTGCACTGTCCACTGTAGTGAAAATCTCACGCAAACGCCGTCGGCAGGAAATCTCAGGCAAGCGCAAGCGCTCTCCAGTAACCTTTAAGCTATGAAGCTGCCAAATCATACCAAATAACACATAAAAATACACAGCCTATATAAAGTAGAAATAATGTATGCACAGCGTAGTATCACTTACAGGAATCTGGACAGTGCCGAGCACACTGATGATGGTGTGTTAGGTTGAGTCGTCGCAGGTTGGGTGGTGCAGTGGCCCCACCCTCCAGGTCGCCGACAGATACCGAACCTCGAAGCATGCACGGGTGCAGCGGTAGCCGGGAGACATACAGCACATCTTTAAGAAAAAAGCTGAAATAAACATGCTAATTAACTATGTGTCCGGTGGCACCTAATTAATTAGCATGTTTATTTTGGCTTTTTTCTTAAAGATGTGCTGTGTGCCTCCTGGCTACCGCTGCATTCTCCGCGAATCGCGGTGTGGTGGGACACTAGGGTGTCATCTCGTCGTCTGTTTCCATTAGAGCAGGCAGGTCATCTTCTGCCATCGTCATCTGCTGTGGCTGATGCAGGCTTGCCTGACTGCTGAGCCTCGCACATTTTTCTATCATACAGTTCTTTGTAAGGACTCAAACCATCCTGCAAATATCCCCTAAACCTACGTACCCTTTCAAAATTAAAGTCGTACTTTATCATTGCAGCGAAAATCTCACGCAGTTGCTTCACGTTCAGTTCCTGGACGACTTCACTTTCGGTCCGTTCGTTACTGTATTCAGTTTCAATTGTTATCTTTCCCTCTTCCAATTGCATCAGCTCTTCATCTATCAGATCTTGGTCATGGGATGCCAAAACCTCTTCAACATCATGTTCATCAGCTTCCACAAGCCAAACTCACTTAGGCCTTACTTCGTTCACCACCATCGAAACGCTTAATTATGTCTAGTTTTACGCTAAGTGAAACACCCTTACGAGCTCTTTTAGGCTTTTCCAATACCTTAGAACTCATCTTGCAAATGGCTGTTCACAGGCACGTGTTTAAGCAATGCCGGAGAGAATGCAGTTCCGAATCCGGGGAGAGCAGCTGCTCGGGGCACGCGCTGCCTTTTATCGCGCGCTGCTTTTTTTTCATAACAGTGAAAACACCTTCTGAAAGCGAAAACAGGGTACTAATGTAGGTCTTTCATAACAGTGAGGTTTCGTAAAGCGAACGTTCGAAAAGCGGGGCCACCTGTACAGCGGTTACAGGCAGAAGGCAGGAGAATGGGGGTTGAGAAGTATAATATATCAACCATGATGGAATGGTGGAGCAGATTCAATCAGCCGAATGGCCCAATTCTGCTCCTGTGTCTTACAGTCTTATTAAGGTGCCAACTGAACTGAGATATGTAAGACTCCAATAATCTATTATCTGACCATTCAGAAAACTTGATGACTTCGCATCTGGGTCACCATCTGAAATCGCAATGATTCAGCATCTGGCTCTTGCGAATGAAAGAAAATGAGTTGAATGGATAAGTGCAGCTACCCAAACCGATGCTTTTTAAAAATAAAAGCATTATTAAAGACCATTGATTACCAAGGTGATGATTACCATGTTCCTCATCTGTTTACCAGGGCCCTGGATCTCTTTCACCCCATCCACTTGCCACAACTCTGGATCCCGTCCTTCTTTCCTTCTCATGCCATGTCTTATGCAACCTGTCCACCCTCTGAAGCCCTGAATCTCATGCTGCTTTCAGACTAATCACAACCCTAGTTCCTGAGGTACCCTTAAAATTAATAGAAAATCAACAGTAGAAAGATAAAAGTTACACACAAAATACTTCAGGAGCTCAGAAGGATCAGGCAGCATCTATGGAAAGGAATAAACAGTTGATGTTTCGGGCTGAGTCTCCTCTTCAGGACTGAAAAGGAAGGGAAAAAGTGCCAGAATAAAAAAGTAGGGGGAGGGGAAGGAGGCTATCTGGAAGGAGATAGGTGAAGCCGTGGGTGGGAAAGGTAAAGGGCTGGAGAAGTAGAATCTGATAAGAGAGGAGAGTATTCCATAGGAGAAAGGAGGGACCCAGGGGAAGTGATAGGCAGGTGAGAAGAGGTAAAAGGCCAGAGTGTGGAATAGAAGAGGGGAGGAATAGAAACATAACATTTTTAAAAAAGTGACATAAATATGTAATGAGGTATTTATACAACATTTGAGTCCGCAAAACCAGCTACTTCAGCAACAAAGTCCTGAGTGTGCTGAATTAACAGAGTTTACTATAGACACAATTCATTGAAGCACGAAATAAAGAATCTTATACTTGACATTCGCAAAATACAAGTCCTCTTGCAAATGGTTCATACGGTACAATAGCCTTTCCAACAATAAAGTCCCACAGTGAGATCCTGGAAAGAGGAGATTGCTTGTCATGTCTTGGGAACCACCTCTGAATGAAGGCATTTTTCGATGACGAAATCGACCAATACCTTAAATACTAGTAGGATAAATGAAGCAAAATCAAAGTCCTCTTCCTGGCCAACATCCCCAGCATTAAGACCCTAAGTACACTTGGTCAGCTTTGACGGACAGGTCACTTCACTCACTTGCATGCCATCAGAAACTTGAATCAGATACCGAGTCCTGCCATGACCACAATTAACCAAATGGACAAGGAAAAAGATGGAAGGCTGCTCTTAAAGCTTTCTTGACGAAGTGTAACACCGTTACCAAATTGAGTGAATACCTAACCTGTGAAGTCTCAAAATAGAGCAGCAGAATTTGGAACTGCTCTGAGTCAGGAGTAGAAATGTCAAAAAGGGGAGGAGCGCACCATAACACTAAGCAGCCACACAACTTGTTGAGAACCTCTAGCCCCAACTGTGGCACGGAGTGCAGGCTCCACATTAGCCAAACACTCCTCAGAACTGGAGTGGAAGCAAATCCTCCTCAATCTCAAAGAGACAAAGAAGATATAGAATTTCTTTGCAAACAACAGGCACCAAAGTCACAGGTTAGAAACACAACATGAATAAAGTAAACACAGGCATATTTTCACTAAAGCTGTTGAGCTGTATATGCAGTCTGACTTTATTACCCACAAGCAGGCTAGTTTTGAAATTACAAGATTCAGTATTCGAAACAAGCGTTTGTCTTCATCGACCTACACTTCTTTCTAATCTCCTGTTACCTCAGATCCAAAACTCCTTTAATGTCATAAACATCACAAGGCAATTCACAGGGACACTATCAAAAGTAATTTTACATCTAGGGAAAACAAAATAAACATTATTGCATTGTCTAAGGAGGAAGTGCACAAGGAGGGGCAAGAAATGCTAATGCCTGTAGTTTAGACAACTGAAAGCATGGTCAACAATACTAGTGTGATTAAAATTATGGATGTGCAGAGTTTCAGAGGATTCTAGAGTTAGCGATTATAAGACCATAAAACATAGGAGCAGAATTAGGCAATTTGGCCAATTGAGACTACTCTGCTAATTGATTACCCCTCTCAGCCCCATTCTCTGGTCTTCTCCTCATAACCTTTGACACCCTTACTAATCAAGAACCTATTAACCTCAAAGTTCAAAGCAAATTTATTGTCAAAGTACATATATGTCACAATATACAACCCTGAATTTCGTTTTCTTGCACGCATACAAAGCAAATCCAAGAAATACAATAGAAAGACCACATCCAACAGGGCTGACAAACAATGTGCAAAAGACAACAAACTGTGCGAAAGTACAAAAGAAAAAAAAACGAACAATAAATATCGAGAACATGAAATGAAAAGTCCTTGAAAGTGAGATCATGTGGAAACAGTTCAGTGATGGGGCAAGTGAAGTTGACTGAAGTTATCTCCTCTGATTCAAGAGTCCGATGGTTGAGCAGTAGTAACTGCTCCTGGACCTGGTGGTGTGGGTCCCCGAGGCTCCTGCACTTTCTTCAAGATGGCAGCGGCGAGAAGGGAGTATGACCTGGGTCCCTGATGATGGATGCTGCTTTCCTACAACAGAGCTCCATATAGATGTTCTCAATGATGGGGAGGGCTTAACCCGTGGTGGATTGGACCATATCCACTACTTTTTCAGGAGTTTTCTGTTCAAGGGCATTGTTGTTTCCATACCAGCCTGTGATGCAACCAGTCAATATCTACCACACATCTATAGAAATTTGTCAAAGTTTCAGATGACATGCCAAATCTTTGCAAACTTGTAAGGAAGTCTGACATGACTTTTTTCGTGATGGCACTTACGTGTTGGGCCCGAAGAATTTAAAGTTGCTGACCCTCTCCAGCTCTGACCTCCCAATGAGGATTGGCTCATGGACCACAGGTTTCCTCCTCCTAAAATCAATAATCAGCTTCTTGATCTTGCTGACATTGAGTAAGAGACTGTTCTGGCACCATTCAACCAGATTTTCAATCTCCCTCCTATATGTTGATCTGTCTCCAGCCAACATCAGTGGTGTCATCAGCAAACTTAAATATGGCATTGGAGAGGTGCTTAGCCTCACAGTCATAAGTATAAAGTGGGTAGAACAGGGGCTAAGTACACAGCCTTATGGTGCACCTGTGCTGATGGAAACTGAGGATCCAATTGCATAAGTAGGTATTGAGGCCAAGATCTAGAAGCTTATTGATTAGTTCTGAGGGGATGATAGTATTGAATGCCAAGCTGTAGTCGATAAAGAGCACCCTAATGTATGCATCCGAAACATATTTATATATGCGCTTTAAATGTACCCAATGACTCTGCTTCCACAGCTGTCTATGGCAACTAATTCCACAGATTCACCACTCCCTGGCTAAAGAATTTACTCTTCATCTCAGTTCTAAAGGAACCTCCCTCTATTCTGAGGCTGTGCCCTCAGGTCCTAGACTATAGGAAACATCTTCTCCATATCCACTCTGTCTGGGTCTTTCAATATTTGATAGGTTTCCCCCTCCTGCCATTGTTCTAAACTCCAGTGAGTACAAACCCAGAGCCATCAAACTCTCCTCATACATTAAGTCTTTCATTCACAGGATCATTTTTGTGAACATCTTCTGGATACTCTCCACCACATCCTTTCGTAGATAAGGGGCAAGAACGATGAGACAAAGTCATGGAAATTTGGTGTGCAGCTCAGGACGAAACCTTCACATAGTGGATGCATCAATGTGTCTGTAATTTTTTTTCACCTTAGTGATAGAAGTCACAGAGTTCAGAGGGGCTATCTGAGTACAGATCAGTTACAGATGTAGGAAGAGAACTAGCTGATGGAATTTAATTCAGGCATGTTGGAAGATCAAATGAAAGGTGAAAGTACACATTTAAAAGGTAGATTTCTTAATAGCAATGAGGTAGCACTGAAGCCCAGATCCATAGTTAACTGAAAATAGCACCTCAGGTGGATAAGGTGGTAAAGAAAGTGTATGGCATGTTTGCCTTCATTGGTGGGAGAGTTGAGTAGAAGAGTAAAGGAAGTCATATTGCAGAATCGGAGGATTACTTGGCGGCGTGGCTCCAAGGGCCAGAAGGGCCTATTCTGCACTGTATCTCAATGAAATAAAAATAAAAAATATATAAAGCTTCTGTCAGATGCACTTGCTTGTAATTTTGGCCATCCTCTTATTGGAAGGATGTGGAGACTGTGGAGAGAGTGCAGAAGAAGTTTACCAAGATGCAATGAAATCTTGGAGCCAATTTATTTACTAATTGAAGACTAGATCATATTTGATAAGACCATTCTTACTGTAAACGTAAATATTATATCTTAACTGTGGTCAGTCTTAGTATCCACTTACATTTTTCTATAAATTTATCTTATTGCGTGCTAAAACTCCTTTAATATCCCCTTTTTACAACTATACCAAATAAAATAAATTCAGAAATGTCCATATATCACCGCAAAGTTAAAATTTCCTACACTAAATGAAAGTACAAAAAAAAATCATTCAACTATAACTTTGAGTTATACCATTACTTTTCCCTTCTTTAAGTTTAACCCCATCAAACAAAACTTGATACATGGTAGTAGCCCATCAACCTTAGAGAATCTTCAAGCCCAATGCAAGACAAGTATGAGTAGGACACCATGCACTTTTCCAGCACAATGGAATATTCAGTTATCTTGTTTTTGTTAGATAATTCATCAAAGAAAACAACCAAACTGGTTAAGCAATAATCAAGTAACAACTTCATCAAAGCCATAAGGAGCACTATTTTTTATGTTTGAATTCTTTTTACACAGAGGCAACAATAGAGACTTATTTATACTTGGTGCGTGTTTGTCCAGTTACAGACTAGAAAAACTTAAAAGGAAATTGCCAAATGAAAGACTTGGTGCGCGTTTGTCCAGAAACATTTCCTACAGCCCTAGTCTCTTCACCGATGAAAAGGACAACAGCTACAACTAAATGCAATAAGGCTTGTTACTGGGCAAAAGTGAAATTTGCTGTTACCTCATTTGTTTGCCTTTACTTTTGCCATGATTTTGTGTATTATTTTGCTGTATTTAACATGTGCAATAAAATGAGTTACTGGGCAAAAGTGACAATTGCATTTACTGAATGTTTGCATAAGCAATACATTAATAAAGCACCTTGTTAAATGTATAAAACATGTCTGCACCAGTGTTATCTTGTACTTCCATACAATGTTACATTAGGCTGTTACACATCTATTGTCAGATATTGTTGTTGTGGTGTTGGAGGTTGTGTTCAAGAAAACAATGAAATACCGCGCTGCCGCCACCATTTGTTCCGGCACGTCATGACAGCGTTTTTAAAATTAGCCGGTTACCCCATACACACTACAACGGCCAACTGGCGTTCTCAGATTTAAACACTCTGGAGAATGTTTTAGAAAAGCTCCATTTTCGGGGGAGGAAAACAACGTTTCAGTGTGAACGGAGGGTCAAAACGAAGAGAAAAAGCTTCAGTTACGGATTTATCTGGTCTAGTGTGGACGCAGCCCCAGTTGTCATTGTCTCCCCTCCACCTCCATTTTGTGGACTCTGAACTAATTCTTGCTCTTGGATAATGTAATCAGAGCACTGAATGTGGACACAGAAAGCTTCAGGTGATGACCTGCTAAACCTGAGACCATTCTCAAACAAGTAACTATTTGTTATGAAAACAGCGTGGACGCTGTACTGATTTTTGACTCTGGGACAATTTAATCAGAGCAACTGAATGTGGACACAAGAAATTTCACATAATGACCTGCTAAATCTGAGACCATTCTCAGAGGAGTAACTACTTACTATGTAAGATGCCAGACATACCAAAGAAGCAATTTGTAATCTCATTGGACTCGGTCTGGGTTGCCTCATTTAACTGGCTTGGACCAGCCAGAGTTAAAAGACACTAATACACAAGGAAAAGGTGGGAACAGCCATGAAACATTGTTAGTTGTAGCCCTGTAAAATGACCAGTAAGAAGGTGACCTTGAGCAATGGGATGGAGATGCAACAGTTCAATTGATGAGGAACAGTATAAGAGTTAGCAAGGCGATGACTCTCCAGCAACCAGAGACCAACTATCGCTGATAAGGAGGACCCCATGGACACGTGGAGATCGGTACCACGAGGAATGCCTGGCCAGCGTAGACTCCTTTCCCGGGCAATACTTTTCTCTTCATTGACTGTTCATGGAGGACCAAGGATTCTAGTAGGGTGCACACAGGTAGATAGTTTGTGAACTCACATACTTTTTAGTTGAAACAAGTCGGTAAATACAGATCCTCTGTACCTTACTGGTCATTATTACAAGGGGTGATTCTTGTAACGGAATATTTAACTCTAACTAGAAAGCTGATGATTTCATTTTGAATGTTGACTTTAATATGGAGATATTGCATATAGGATTTAAAAAACAATGATTGAATATAGTCAGGTCGGATGGTAACTGAATTCTTTCTGAACATGTGGGAACAGTCGAGTAATGACTGAATGTCTGTCAGTGGGATGATAACCGGACTGTTTCTGAACTCAACTACGTAAGCCCAAGGAATGTTTTGTCACAGAGATTAATGAACGAGATAGCAAGAAGTAATCATTAAAATGTCTAGTTGGTGTATGAGGGTGTGCTGAGGATTTGTTTGAAAGAAACCAGACAAGTGCTGGTATGAAAACAAAGGAATTGTCTGTCCCTTGATGACCCTGCACTTGTGAAACTTATATACAAATAGGAACTTCCCAGACTTCGTAGGAACTTTACTCAGACCAGAAACACATTCAGTACCTGGGACCACGGGCTGTTCTCACTAATCGGCATCGGAGATGCCCCGACAACAACCAAGTGATGGTTTGGAGACTAGAAATCCTTGTGACTTGATACGTAGCATCTGATATGATTTATTTGTACTATCTATTCTGATAATAAACTATGCTTAAGTTACTTTGTTGTACTTGTACACTTATTACTACATCTTTTGGATACTCGAATAATTAGGTCTACCCAGCCTGTTACAATGAAAAATGGAGCGGCAGCACTAGTAACCCAATGGCAGTCCTTTTCAGATCAGTAAGCAGGATAGGCTCACAGAAGAAACTTTACCGCCACTCAGTGGAAGGAGTCAGTAAGAAAGCAAACGGATCTGTTTGGGGTTGTTTGCCTGGCGATGAGCTTTACATGATCTGTAGTTTTAATACTACAGTTTTGGAAAAAGTGCTTCAGTCACATGCACAACAGTGAGAAAGTCAAGCTTGAAGATTCTGCTGAGCAAACATCAGCTCAATTAAACAAACAGCAAGGTTGCGAACTAAGCAAGTGGCATACATGTCTTATTACACCAGTTCTTTTAAAATATTAATGAACCAATTCTGAAAGACTGTGCTGTGGATTCATGTATTCAATTACCTTAATTAAGAAGTGCTTCAAAACAGTTAGTAATTCAGTCTTCAGAACTGAAAATTCTGACTGACTTTATAGATGGCAATTAAATTTAATTTGAAGAATTATGTGAAACCCTTTAGTGCTTCCTAATAACAAATTTGGAGTATTCTTGACAATTCAGTCATTTTGTTGAGATGTTGAGATAAACAATCCCAATAATTTGAAGGAAAGAATATAATTTATGCAGCAAAGAATTACTGATTAAAACTGAATTCTAGTGGATTATATCAGCGGTCCCCAACCACTGAGCCGCAGAGCATGTGCTACCGGGCCGCGAGGAAACGATATGATTTGGCAATATGAGTCAGCTGCACCTTTCCTCATTCCCTGTCACAGCCACTGTTGAGCTTGAACGCATGTGAGGTCATTACCCGCGCATCATCCATTTCAGCGCGGGAAGAAGATCAACTCCTCGAGCTTGCAAATGACGGCGGGCTGAAAAGTATGTTTGACATAACATCTCTGCCGGCATTATGGATCAAAGTCAAGGCTAAATATCCTGAGATAGCCACGAAAGCACTGAAAACGTTGCTTCCATTTCCAACGTATCTCTGCAATGAATGCAACGAAAACTAAATTGTGGAATAGACTGGACATTAGGAACCCCGTTCGAGTATCGCTGCCTCTCGTCACCCTTCGATAGGACCGTCTTGTTGCAGGAAAACAATCCCAGGGCTCCCAATGATTCAGCGATATTGGTGTGTTGCAATGATTTTATATGTTCATACAGGGAAAATATGTGCTGCGTGTTTAATATCCAAACGATACTTAAAATGTTATGATGCTATTGACTTATATAACTATATAACAATTACAGCATGGAAACAGGCCATCTCTGCCCTTCTAGTCCGTGCTGAATGCTACTCTCACCTAGTCCCACCGACCTGCACTCAGCCCATAACCTTCCATTCCTTTCCTGTCCATATACCTATCCAATTTTTCTTTAAATGATAATATCAAACCTGTCTCTACCACTTCTACTGGAAGTTCGTTCAACACTTACTTCAAGCTCCCCTGTCCTCCCCTGATAATTGACTTATCACTATATTCATGCGAGGAAAGTATGCGCTGTGTGTTTAATATTAAATTCGTTAGATAAACCCTTTTAGAAACGAAATTGAGTGTATTAGCTAATTATCATCTATATTCCGGTCGTGATTAACACCCCCCCCCCCACCGAACAGAATCGCTGAAAACAGTTTGTAGAAAAAAATCGTACATGCATGCGCACTGGTGCCTGCGCAAGGCTTCATGGTCATTGTAGTCTTTCTCAGGGAAAACCCAGCGTATTTGACTGCTACTCTTGTCCGTTGACAACCCTACCCCCTACCCTGCGCCCCCCCCCCCCCCAGTCCGCAAGAATATTGTCAATATGAAACTGGTCCGCAGTGCGAAAAAGGTTGTGGACCCCTGGATTATATCAGAGAATTCTGAATTAAAAGCAATTAACTCTATACCACGGGTCAATTGCATACTGGAATTTCTTCTGAAGTCAAACCACACAACAATTCATATTTTAAAACCCAATTAAGATAACAGCACTCCATTTTTAATTTAGTAAAACTTACTGATATTGGATATTTTTCATGAGCACAAATGGCACTCAAATGACATGAGCAGAATACAGGTTGAAACTCTCTAGTCTACTTCCCTCAGGACCTGACCAGGTGCTGGAAAACAGAAAATGCCACTCCCCCAATCATCTCCCTGAGCAGAACTGTTCTTTTAGACAATCATGTGGATACACAGGGTTCTGAGAACCCAAATTCCATGACTTTGAAATATTGTTGGCCAAAATTACAAAAGTTGCACTGGTAGTTTAATTAAGCTACAGATTAGTACAAATCATAGTTAATTTTGAATCTAAGTTAGAATTAGTTAAGCAGTATACATCTGAACTACTGATCTGAGACATGTTGAACCACAGGAACTGGCAGACAACAAAGTATCAAACTGTGATGTATACCATCCGTACAAAAGAAATGCAACAGTGCTTGTACGGTATCATTGCAACTAGGCAAAATCTTTTACAAATGATGAAAGTTGCCAACAAAGATAATGAATTTAATGATTTCCCACTGTATGGATGTAGATACAGCAAGCCCCACTTTCTTACCTTACTGCCTACATTCTGCCTCCCTTCTGGAATCTTACGTGGAGATTGCACCATACCAGAAATATCTTGAACTACCTGTAATAAAAATCTTCATAGTCAATCTTCATAGCATCTCTCTATGGCAAACACACCCATGCTTGGATAAGGACACCAAATCTGTTCAAGGTACTCAAGGAAGAAATGACCAGTACTGAAAACTGTAATACTTGTTATAATACATGCTATAATATTAACCTCAGAATAATAAACCATATTCCTTTCTGGATATTGAAGGTAATATCATGCCTCCAAAGGTGAATATAACATTAAACGGTATTAAAAGAAACATTCCAAAATATCACATGGCAAATTATCCAGGGTTCCCAGGGTTTTAATGTTATAACCTTAAATAGCATTGAAGAGACATATTGAAATAATCACATGGTAAATTATCTACCTTATACAGAATACAGAAGCTTCTAGTAAAATGGACGCAGTGGCCTCTCTGGTCCAAAACAAAGATGTAATTGTTCGTGCTTTATCTCTGCATTACAGTCACAAGGCACAGCTGGCTATTAAGAACATCCAGTTCATCAGGTCCATCCCACTAGCTAGTTGCTAAATAGCAATGGAGCTGGACTTTTTTCATACTGCTTTGTAGCCTGCTTCAGTCACCCAAGGAAAAAAGCATCCAAGATGGTGCGTGATCCAACAAACGGTTGGAATGATTGGTTTAGACGTTTTTCTTGTGATTGCAATACCCTTTTGGACATTGGCAATAGTCCGATTCACTGGTTCATTGGTGAGACTGAAGAGCTACATTGCCTTGCTTGTTGTGCACACACAGCACATATACCTTGGCCTCATCTATTGCAGGCGCTGCTGAAATAAATACCAGAGTTGGCTGTGTGCCACTGGATTCCACACTAGGTTGGGGGCTGGCCCCTCCCGTCAGTCTGCTCTCCAGGTTTAGTCCCAGGAAGACAAGCTGGAATGTGTTAGTCTATGGCTGTACTTGCACAAGATGAGGAACTGCTTCAGCATTTTCTTGCAGAGGTGCGAGTTCAGGACAACATCCATACACTCAGGAATATGGGATACAATTTTTGTAACTGTATGTTTTTTGATCTATCATAATTATATGGGCTATATGTGCAATGTGCTGTGTATGACTGTTGGTACTGTGATTTTCACCTTTGCACCAGAGAAATGCTGCTTCATTTGGCTGTATTCTCGTGTATGGTTAAATGACAATTAAATTTAAACTTGAACTTAATGTTAAAACATTAAATGGTATTAAAGTGACATACTGAAATATCACAAGGTAAATTATCTACCTTATTCAGAATAAAATAAGATATAACAAGATCAAAATAACGGTTGAACTCATGTGTCCCACTATGAGAAATTATCTAGTAGCCAATCAGTTAGATGATTAAAAGAATAGTGACCAGTTGATTTTCTCATCCAAGGTATGCAAGAAATGACAGTGGAATGAAATCATTTTAGAAATGAAACACTATCATTTTCAAAACAAAAATCTACTTACCACACTTCTACATTGGATGAATAGACTTCTATACATTCCCAGAAATTCATCATAATCAATTGCTAATTAAACAAGGAAGAAAAAGAGCACTTACATTAAAGCTTTACCTGAATAAACAAAATGTATTTGTTTTTATTAAGTGAGAATTAAGTTTCAAATTAAGGACGGTATAACAAATTATAACAACAAGACAAGCGCTTTGTTGATTCTTCAATATTATGTTGAACTCTTTGTTACCTTACTTTTATACACTTACTTATAACTTCATTGTTGCGAAGACTTGAGGTTTCCCTTAGTCTTTTAACCTGCCTTTTTGCAACATGCTGGAATATAGATCTGCACCAAGGCAATAAGCAACCCAACTGTTAATAGTTGGATGTCAAGATGACATTAAGATGATAACGCCATGCATCTGTGAGCTTCCACACCCGATCAAATGGATTCTGACAAATCAAACAAGTTCTTATTTTCCAGCACAAACCAATTTAGCTTCCAGAGTCTCAAAGTAGAGGGCAGCAATTTAAGAAAAAGCAATTCCGGGTGAAGTTAAAATTCAAAGTTTGAAATAAATTTATTATCAAAGTACACATGTCACCCTATACAACCCAAAGATTCATTTTCTTACAGCATACTCAAAAAATCCATAATTGAATCAATGAATAACCTCACCAATTTGTATGTATGTTTAACCCATGTACAAAAGACAAACTGTTCAAATACAAAAAAGAAAGAAATATTAATAATAAACAAGTATGCAATAAATATTGAGAACATGAAATGAAGAGTCCTTGAAAGTGAGTCCTTAGGTTGTGGGAACATTTCAATGATGGGGCAAGTGAAGCTGAGAGAAGTTATCCTCTCTGGAGACAGAATCAGAGGTATGTCAGCCATAGCAGGGTTAGCAAGCTATTACTTCGTACAAGGCAAAACCTAGCATCATAAATAACTATGATGCTTCACTTTCAGATAAGCTCAATGCCGTTCATGCACGCTTTGTAAGGGAGAATAAAACTGTACTGGTGCAAGTCCCTGCAGCATCTGGTGACCCTGTGATACCTCTCTCAAAGGCCAATGTCAGAGCATCTTTCAAGATCAAGGCACCTGGGCCAATGGTTTACCTGGCGAGGCACTGAAAAACATTGCCAACCAGATAGCTGGAGAGGTCGAGGGCATTTTCAATCTCTCACTGCTGCAGTCGAAGGTTCAAAAGAACATCAATCATACTGGTGACCAAGAAGAACAGGGTGAGTTGCTTCAATGACAATCACTCAGTACAGTCACATCTACAGTGCTGAAGTGCTTTAAGAGGTTGGTCATGGCTAGAAATTACTCCTGCTGAAGCGAAGACCTGGACCCACTGAAATTTGCCTACTGCCACAATAGATCTTCAGTAGATGCAATCTCACTGGCTCTGCATTCAGCTTTGGATCACCTGGACAACAGGAATATCCATGTCAGGCTGCTGTTTATTGATTATAGCTCAGCATTCAGCACCATAATCCCATCAGTACTAATGAACAAACATCAAAATCTGGGCCTCTGTACTTGCCTCTGCAACTGCATCCTTGACTTGCATATCGGGAGATCAGTCAGTGTGGATCGGAATAAGAGCTGCTCCTCACTGACAATCAACACTGGCACACCTCAAGAATGTGTGCTTTAGCACACTACTCTACTCTCTCTACACCATGACTGTTGGTTAGGCACAGTTCAAATACCATCTATAAATAAGCTGATCACACAACTGTTGTTGGCAGATTTTCAAATGGTGACAAGGAGTACAGGAGTGAGATAGATTGGCTGGTGAATGGTGTTGAGACAACAACTTTGCACCTAACATACAAAAGCAATTACAAAAAAGGCATGTCAATGGTTATATTTCACGGAGAATCTGAAATTTGGCACGTTAACAAAGACTCCAGTAAATTTCTACAAATGTACTGTGGAGAGCATTCTCGCAGGTTGCATTAGCATCTGGTATGGAGGCACTAATGCACAGGATTGGAAAAAGCTGCAGAGGGCTGTAAACACAGCATCATCATCATGGACACTAGCCTCTCCACCAAAGACATCTTCAATAGATGATGCCTGAAAAGGAACATCCATCATTAACCCCCCACCATCCAGGACATGCCCTCCTCTTCTTATTGCTACCATCAATATTTATTGATGTAATTTATAGTACTTTTTATGTATTGTACTGCTGCCACAAAACAATTTTATGAAATATGTCTACGATAATAATCCTGATACTGATTTAGAACTGGACTGAGCAGAAACCAAGTAAACATTGGAAATTGGTACCCGTGTAGGATAGAAATGTTCTGTTGATAAGAACAGTCAGATTAAGAATAAACGTATTCAAACACTTTGTAAACTATTAATTCAATGTGGAAGCTGTTGTGGACTTTTGAAAGGTACTTGTGGACTAGTGTGTCCACACAAAATCATTCAGAATCTTTCCCACCAGAAGCTCTGGATGAACCAAGAGACTGACAATCTGCTGAAGACTAGATTAGTGGCGTTTAGGACAGGATATCCAAAGTACAAGTCATCCAGGCATGGTCTCTGAAAATCCATCTCACATGCAAAGTAGTAATTCTGGGCTAAACCTGAATCACAAAAGAATGCAAAGCTTGAATGCCATCAACTCCTACAAGGCAAAAACCAAGCAACATAAATAACAAGGTTTCACTACCAAGTAAGCTCAAAGCCATTTATGCTCGCTTTGACCGACAGAACATGGAGGCTTCTTCACAAACCCCCACAGCTCCCAACAACCCTGTGATTTTAGTGTCTGAGGTCAACGTGAGCGCATCCTTCAAGAGGGTGAATCCACAGAAAACATATGGTCCAGGGAGCATAACTGGCCAAGTATAGAAGACGTGCTAATCAGTTGACTGGAATATTTATGGACATTTCCAACCTCTGGCTTTGGCAGTCTGAAGTACCCACCTATTTCAAGCAGGTTTCATTCATACCAGTGCCCAAGAAGAGAATAGTAACCTGTCTAAATGACTATTGTCAGTAGCACTTACATCCTCTATGATGCAGTGCTTTGAGAGGTTGATCATGAAACATATCAACTCCTGCCTTAGGAGTTACCTGGACCTGCCTATCGTTGCAACAGATCAACAACAGATATAATTTCATTGGCACTTCACTCAGCACTGGAACAACAAAACAATGAAGGTGCATACAGCAGGATGCTCCTCAATGACTATAGTCAATATTTAACACAAGTCTGCGTGTTTAGCTCCTTGCCCTACTTGTTTTATACCTATAAATGTTTGGCTAAGTACAGCTTCAAAGTCAAAGTTGTTGTTGACAACACTGTTGTTGGCTGGATCAAAGGTGGTGATGAATTGACATACAGTGCCTTGAAAAAGCATTCAGCCCCGCAACTATTTTCACATTTTACTATCTCATTTTCTAAATTTAAAATATATTGAAGTAGGATTCTTTGAGCTAATTTACAAAACATTGTGCATCATGCCAAATCAAAAGAATAATTCCAAAAACTGTCAAAAATTTGCTAAAAATTAAAAACCGAAATTGAGAGGATGAAAAAGTATTCATCCCCTTCGTAATTACTACGTTAACATTCCTCAAGTGCAATACTGTATATTACCTTAACAACTCATCTAATATGTTGATGTAGAAAATTGGAGGATCACCTGAATAAATGCCCCCTCTCTCTGCAAGGTCCAACAGTATGGTAGATTTTCAACAGACCAAATCAAAATGAAGGCAAAAGAGTGTTCAAGGCAAATCAGGGAAATGATAATAGAGATGCATAAATCTGGCAAACGGTACAAGACCATCTCAAAGACACTGAACATACCTTGGAGCTCAGTGCAGTCCATCATGAAAAGTGGCAAAAATATGAAACCACAACCACACTGTCTAGGTCAGGCCATCCACGAAACTTAGCCACTGGAGAAGAATGGCACTTGTAGAAGAGTGGCTACCGTGATGCCAACGGTCACTCTGAGTGAGCTGTAGAAGGCAGTGGCTGCAACTGGAGATGAAGTTCATAGCTCCACAATCTCTAAGGCTTTGCACAAAAAGGGCACTTATGGACAACAATGACAATGACACTTATGACAACAAAGAAGCCTTGGCAAAAAAAAACTTGGCTCGTTTGTAAAGACTTTGCAAAGTGTCACTAGATGATACTTTAAAGACGGAGAAGAAGGTCTTGTGGTCAGATGAGTCTAAAGTGGAACTTCCTGGCCTCAACACTAGGCAGTACGTGTAATGTAAATCTAATACTGCACATCAGCCAGGTAACACCATCCCTACTGTAACGTATGGTGGAGCTAGCATCATGCTATGGGGATGCTTTTCAGCAGCAGGGACAGGAAATCTGGTGGGAAGATTAATGTTGCTAAATAATAGAGAGAACCTGGATAAAACTTGCTAGCCTTTGCCAGAAAGCTTAAACTGGAGAGGAAGTTCATCGTTCAGCAGGACAATAACCCAAAGCACACTGACAGAGCAACCATGGAGTAGCTTCATATGGAGAAAACTGATGTCCTTCAGTGGCTCAGTAAGAGTCCTAACTTTAACCTGATTGAACATCTCTAGCAAAACCTCAAGAATACTGTCCACCACCATTCACCAGCTAACCTGGCACAGCTTAAGCAATTTTGTAAGGTGGAATGGGCAAATCTTGCTCCATCTTGCTGTGGAAAGCTAATAGAGACTTCTGCAAGTAGTGGTTCAACGAAGCAGAGAGTAAAGCGGGAATGAATACTGTTGAACTGCTGACATTCCAGTTTTTGAATTTTTAGTTTCTCATGCTTTTCAATTTTCTCTGTATATTGGACTCTATTGTGGGAAAAAAAGAGAGCATGTGATTCACAAATATAAAAATTCTCCATTAAATTGATCAAAATCCCTGGTTGTAATACTTACTATGATAAAGGATTGGGGGCTAAATCCTTTAACAAGGCACTGTATACAAGGGAGATTGAAAGTCAGGTTGAATGGTGCTCCAATAACAACCTCTCAATGTCAGCAAAACAAGGAACTGATTATTGACTGTAGGAGAACGAAACCAGAGATCTACGAGTTAGTCCTCAGTAGGGAGGTGGAGGTGGAGAGGGTCAGTAACTTCAATAGGGCTTCTATATCAAATCTGTTTCAGGACCAGTACATACGTGCTATCACCTCTACTCTCTTAGAATTTGCACAAATTTGGCATGTCATTTAAACTTAAAAACTTCTATAGATGCACAGTGGAGAGTATCCTGACTGGTTGCATCATGGCCTGGAATGTAAACACCAATACCTGGGAACAAAAAGTCAACAGAACGTGGTACATACAGCCCAGTCCATCACAGCACAAGCTCCCTTCACCATTGAGACCATTTACAAGGTGCACTGCCACAAGAAGGCAGCATCCATCATTGAGGACCCCCACCATCAAGGTCATAGAACATAAACAGTACAGCACAGTACGGGCCCTTCGGTCCACAATGTTGTGCCGACCCTCAAACCCTGCCTCCCATATAAGCCCCCACATTAAATTCCTCCATATACCTGTCTAGTAGTCTCTTAAATTTCACTAATGTATCTGCCTCCACCACTGACTCAGGCAGTGCATTCCACGCACCAACCACTCTCTGAGTAAAAAACCTTCCTCTAATATCCCCCTTGAACTTCCCACCCCTTACCTTAAAGCCATGTCCTCTTGTATTGAGCAGTGGTACCCTGGGGAAAAGGCGCTGGCTATCCACTCTGTCTATTCCTCTTATTATCTTGTACACCTCTATCATGTCTCCTCTCATCCTCCTTCTCTCCAAAGAGTAAAGCCCTAGCTCCCTTAATTCATGCTCTCTTATTGCCTCTACCATCTGGCGGGAGGTACAGAAGCCTTAGTCCCCACACCACCAGGTTCAGGTAGTTTTTAACCCTACAAAAATCAGGTTTTTGAGCCAACATGGATAACTTTACTCACTTCAATTCTGAACTGATTCCATAACCTACATTGAAGGACTCTAAAATTCATGTTCCTAGTATTAATTTTTATTATTTGCACAATGTCTTTTTTGCACATTAGTTGTTGTCAGTCTTTTCATAAATGTGTGTATTTCTTTATTTTCCTGAAATATCTGCAAAAAAATCAATCTCAAGGTAGAATATGCTGACATATATATTCTTTGATCATAAATTTACCTTGATTTTAAATTGCCCTCCAAGTCACATACCATCCTCACGTGGGACTATATCGCTGTTCCTTCACCATCACTGAGTAAAAGTCCTGGAACTGTCTCCCTAACAACATCATGGATACACTCACATCAAGGACTGTAGTGGTTCAAGAAGGCAGCCATCCACGACATGCTAAAGGGCAACTAGGGATGGGCAATTAAACACTGGCTCAGCCTGTGAGCCCACATCCTTTGAACAAATAAAAGAAACTTTGTGAGTGAAGTGATGCTGCTGATTTTGAGCCTGATCTTGCTGACTGGCACAGTGGGCTTCAGGGATCATAAGGCTTGCCTCAGCCACTGTTTCTCATGAAAATATATATTTTATCATGTTTTCCAATGACTACCATGATCAGAAGGTCCTTTTGTTAAAAAGTGATAATTTATTCCTTTGCAGTATTTGGACTTTTACTAACAATTACAGTAGAATTAAAGGAAACAAGCAGGAATGATAAAATGTATTGGTACCCCTCAGAGAACTAGACATAAAGCCCCTTTACCACAAACGCACACTTACCATTACTAAAATCTTTATCCACTGCTTTAACTTCATCATTTACATAAATGTCCATCATATTCCTATCAGTGAAACAATTTGTGATGATTAGAGACAAAGGCGGCTTCCATCAAAGTAATTTATAAGTATTCACTTTTACAGTAGTTAATGTTTGCTTACTTGTTAAAATGAGGGAAGAGATCTAGGAATAGTTCTTTCAATTCTTCTTTACTTATTTTACCATTCTTGTCCTAAAATCAAGTCAAACCATGGAGATAAATACTTTTGAAAATGTTGCCACTAAAATCATACAAGGGCACAGTTTTGAAATTTAAACTTCTATAAATGAAATGCATTTTAAAAATTTCTGTCCCTGTGCATTAAAATAGCTAATACGATAGGAAACGGATTAAATGGTCAGATTATGATTTCTTGCAGTGGCTAACGATCCAAGAGACTACATGACTTCCATTCTTAAAAACCAAGGAAATTTTGTAATAATTTATACCTGTTAACAAAATTGCTTTGTGTAAGCATTTGTTGAGGATAACAATAAAAAAAACGCCAAACTGATGTTGTGTTATCACTTATACAGGTCAAAAGGCCAGTAAGAATAAGAGAAACAACACACACTATTAAAATCAAAAATCACTGTCTAGTTCTAGTCATTGAGACATGTAGGAATTTCAAACTATAAATTAAGTGAGAAAATCATGTAACGAAGAATTAAACTTGCCAATCCCAAACGGTGTGACAGAGGAAAATGAGAACAACAATCACTTAGAAAATCAAATTCAAATTTTGTATTGGAACGCAGGTTTAAACCACTGAAACTTAAATTTAGAATTTAAGGTTTCTCTTTATGGGAGGTGTCAGCAATGTAAGAATTTATTTCCTAATTTTATATTTCTGCCTTGAGGATAAAATGATTTAACAAATGCTATGGGTCCAAGGTCACAACATTTTTTGATTATTAAAATATCTGAACATTCTATCAAGTACCTTATCACCTGCAAATGCTGCAATTTCTGGCCTCAACATTGAATTCTACACCTTCAGGTTACTTGATTCCTTGGCATATATCAGTTACCTATTTTCAACTTGTTCTCCCTCTGTTTTTTTCCTATCCGTGAAAGAACAACATGCACAGCCTGTCCTGGCAGGAGTATCCTTATGCTCTGTACTTCGAAACCCCTACATTGTTTTTATTTTATGCTCGCACTTCCAATGCTCCCATTCAGTCACTGGTCTCAGCCTGAAACATCAATACTTGATTCCTTTCCATAAATGGATGACCTACTGAAGCCCTCCAGAATGTTGTGTGTGTTACTCTGGATTTCCAGCATCTATAGAATCCTGTTTTTACAATTTATTGTTTATCCCAGTGGTCAACCTAGTTTCCTTGTATCAGAGACACCATACCCCCATTCACCATCTGTGCAGCTTAGTGAACAGCTTTTCACTCCTACCCAGTTGTGACAAAGGGGTTTTTGATCCAAAATGTTAACTCTGTCTCTTCTCACACTCAAAACCTGACCTGCTGAGCATTCCTAGCTTTTTCTGATTTTATTTTAGATTTTGAACATCTGCAATTTTCTGGGCTTCACTGAAAAAAAACTAGTTTCATGGTACATGATTATCCATTCCTTAAAATCAGTGTCACAAAATCCTGAGATAAAAACTTGCGATTTCATTGTCAGCTCTCCCAAAGCCATTTGCTAGGACTGCCCAATCACTTTAAAAAAAAATCCTTTCAGCATTTAGGACCCAACAACTTCAATTTGTGTCATAAAACATCTTTATACTTAGCACATGAAAATTAAATTTTAGACTTATTTTAACATAAATTGACAATTGCAGTTCCATTGGTGAAAAATTTAAACTCACTTTATCATAAAATTCAAACTTTTTCTTCGCTTCTGCTATGTGCTTTGCTGTTAATTCCTAAAAAGAAATGAAACATTAGTATTGAACCTGAAAACAGATGATACAAAAAAAACCTCATAAAATGGAGATTGTTGGACATTTGTAACATCCTGTCATTTACCCTCTTTTACTGTGCATTACTAGCTTCATGACATATATTATATGACTAAAACTCAAAACTACGATACTCCACTAACACACATTTATAGTGTACTAACAGAAAACTGTTTGGCAGTAATAACAAAGACAGTACATTCAGTCCAGTTACTCTTTATTAGCTCTTGTGCAGAACAATCCGGCTAGCTGTTATCCCCTGTGTATTCTCCTTATTGCTGCAATTTTACTTCAAGTATTTATCTGGACTGCCACAGAAGTAGACTACTGAATCAGCACTCACCCTCCGAACAAGAAGGAGCATTCCAAAATTTAACAACACCTCACATCATCAATCACTTTAAAATTGTGGTTTCTAATTATTCATTCCTCAACTATTTTAAGTGATGCTTTAAAATTATCCCACCACAGTGCTTGTGCCCTCCCTATTTACAACATATTCAGTAGCCACTTTATTAGGTACACCTATATACCTGTAAATACTTTATCAGCCTATCATGTGGCAGCAACTCAACGTAAAAAAGAATGCAGATATAGTGAAAAGGTTCAGTTGTTGTTCAGATCTGTGGGATTAGACTGTATAATTGTTATTTTCTTTGTAGTTTAACTTTCTTATGGCTGTTTGTTCTTTTTATAATTGCCTAGGCGTATGCAATTGTTCAGTGTGTCTCTTAGTGGTTACAGTTCTTTGTATTATCCTGGAAATTTCTTGGGTATTGCATTACTTGAATAGGGACTATCTGGTTAATTTATCTACAAATTTGAATGGAATGTCTGTTGCCTATGGTATAAGAGTGGAGCACATTGACTTGCCATCTTTTTCTTCTCTTTGTTCTTTTTCCCTGTTCACTTTTCTTGCTTCTTTCCATTTCCAATCTTTTGTTCTCTTAGCACTTAATAAAATGATTATGAAGCAACTTAGTTTATGCCTCATCCTTGACTCCTAAAAGAACCCTCACTCAAAAATATCCGAATCCAAAAACATGGCATAATTGGCAAGATGACTGCAAAAATTTAAGGACTTGGAAGAATCGAAGATGAAGTGGAAACTTTTGCGCAAACTTAAAAGGAGGTAGGAGCTTCCCCTATAAATTTCAAATCATCTGAGAAAAATGCCTAGTTCATGCTTCAATACACCATCTAGTACAGGTTTAAGAGTGAGGAAACAATATTACACATTTCTATTCCGAAGAAAAAAGATCTGCAAAGATCAGACCAGCACTGAAATTAATATCATGCTCAAATTAAATTCGTACAAGCTGGTACAAAATTACGAAATTTTCCACTTGCAATTTAGTGCTTAAGAAAACATTTAAATTGCAATCCAGTAAGGATAACTTCATTTGCGAAACAAATATATTGATTGCAAGCCCACTGAATTTCAGTCGGAGTCCTAAAATATCAATTGCAATCCTATAAATTTCAGTTGCAGTCTGATAAGATTTTGACACAATCCCACAATATTTAGGTTGCAAGATTGCAATCTGATATTTCAGATCATAGTCCAACTGCCAAAAAAAAACATACAAATAAGTGTGGCAAAAGATTGAATTAAGACGATGGACAAGTCCTGAAACCTACTACAGAATCTCCAGTGATGTGTGAACAGATGACTGAGGATTTGAGTTCTTACTGAATAAAACATCTTAGTTTGTTAAGATTAATGAAAAATCCAGATCAAAAATATCAATGTTAAGTCAATTAAGAAGGCATGTGACAAGATCCAGAGAATGCCTGTGGTAAAAGGGGAAAAAAAACTGGAAAATGTAAGTTGAAGTAACCATAGAAACCATAGAAACTACAGCACAGAAACAGGCCTTTTGGCCCTTCTTGGCTGTGCCGAACCGTTTTCTGCCTAGTCCTACTGACCTGCACAAGGACCATATTCCTCCATACATCTCCCATCCATGTATCTGTCCAATTTATTCTTAAATGTTAAAAAAGAACCCGCATTTACCACCTCGTCTGGCAGCTCATTCCATACTCCCACCACTCTCTGTGTGAAGAAGCCCCATTAACGTTCCCTTTAAACTTTTCCCCCCTCACCCTTAACCCATGTCCTCTGGTTTTTTTCTCTCCTTGCCTCAGTGGAAAAAGCCTGCTTGCATTCACTCTATCTATACCCATCATAATTTTATATACCTCTATCAAATCTCCCCTCATTCTTCTACGCTCCAGGGAATAAAGTCCTAACCTATTCAACCTTTCTCCGTAACTGAGTTTCTCAAGTCCCGGCAACATCCTTGTAAACTTTCTCTGCACTCTTTCAACTTTATTTATATCCTTCCTGTAATTTGGTGACCAAAACTGAACACAATACTCCAGATTCGGCCTCACCAATGCCTTATACAACCTCATCATAACATTCCAGCTCTTATACTCAATCCTTTGATTAATAAAGGCCAATGTACCAAAAGCTCTCTTTACGACCCTATCTACCTCTGACGCCACTTTTAGAGAATTTTGTATCTGTATTCCCAGATCCCTCTGTTCCACTGCACTCCTCAGTGCCTTACCATTAACCTTGTAAGTTCTACCTTGGTTTGTCCTTCCAACGTGCAATACCTCACACTTGTCTGCATTAAACTCCATCTGCCATTTTTCAGCCCATTTTTCCAGCTGGTCCAAGTCCCTCTGCAGGCTCTGAAAACCTTCCTCGCTGTCTACTACACCTCCAATCTTTGTATCATCAGCAAATTTGCTGATCCAATTTACCACATTATCATCCAGATCATTGATATAGATGACAAATAACAATGGACCCAGCACTGATCCCTGTGGCACACCACTAGTCACAGGCCTCCACTCGGAGAAGCAATTCTCTACTACCACTCTTTGGCTTCTTCCATTGAGCCAAGGTCTGATCCAATTTACGATCCAATTTACCACCTCTCCATGTATACCTAGCAACTGAATTTTCCTAACTAACCTCCCATGCGGGACCTTGTCAAAGGCCTTACTGAAGTCCATGTAGACAATATCCACTGCCTTCCCTTCATCCACTTTCCTGGTAACCTCCTCGAAAAACTCCAATAGATTGGTCAAACATGACCTACCACGCACAAAGCCATGTTGACTCTCCCTAATAAGTCCCTGTCTATCCAAATGCTTGTAGATTCTGTCTCTTAGTACTCCCTCCAATAACTTACCTACTACCGACGTTAAACTTACCAGCCTATAATTTCCCGGATTACTTTTTGATCCTTTTTTAAACAACGGAACAACATGAGCCACTCTCCAATCCTCCAGCACCTCACCTGTAGACAGCGACATTTTAAATATTTCTGCCAGGGCCCCTGCAATTTCAACACTAGTCTCCTTCAAGGTCCGAGGGAACACCCTGTCAGGTCCCGGGGATTTATCCACTTTAATTTTCACAAGACAGCAAGGACCTCCTCCTTTTCGATCTGTATAGTTTCCATGATCTCACTACTTGTTTCCCCTAATTCCATAGACTTCATGCCAGTTTCCTTAGTAAATACAGACGCAAAAAACCCATTTAAGATCTCCCCCATTTCCTTTGGTTCCGCACATAACCGACCACTCTGATCTTCAAGAGGATCAATTTTATCCCTTACAATCCTTTTGCTCTTAATTTACCTGTAAAAGCTCTTCGGATTATCCTTCACTTTGACTGCCAAGGCAACCTCATGTCTTCTTTTAGCCCTCCTGATTTCTTTCTGAAGTATTTTCTTGCACTTCTTATACTCCTCATGCACCTTATTTACTCCCTGCTTCCTATACATGTCATACAACTCCCTCTTCTTCTTTATCAGAGTTGCAATATCCCTTGAGAACCAAAGTTCCTTATTCCTATTCACTTTGCCTTTAATCCTGACAGGAACATACATACAAATTTGCACTCTCAAAATTTCTCCTTTGAAGGCTTCCCACCTACTGATCACATCCTTGCCGGAGAACAACCTGTCCCAATCCACGTTTTTTAGATCCTTTCTCATTTCTTCAAATTTGGCCTTCTTCCAATTAAGAACCTCAACCCTAGGACCAGATCTATCCTTGTCCATGATCAAGTTGAAACTAATGGTGTTATGATCACTGGAACCAAAGTGCTCCCCTACACAGACTTCCTTCACTTGTCCTAACTCGTTTCCTAACAGGAGATCCAATATTGCATCCCCTCTAGTTGGTCCCTCAATATATTGATTTAGAAGACTTTCCTGAACACATTTTACAAACTCTAAACTATCTAGACCCCTAACAGTATGGGAGTCCCAATCAATATATGGAAAATTAAAATCCCCTACCACCACAACTTTATGTTTCCTGCAGTTGCCTGTTATCTCCCTGCAGATTTGCTTTTCCAATTCTCGTTGACTATTGGGTGGTCTGTAATACAATCCCACTAATGTGGCCATACCTTTCCTGTTTCTCAGCTCCACCCATAAGGACTCAGTAGACAAGCCCTCTAATCTGTCCTGCCTGAGCACTGCTGTAATATTTTCCCTAACAAGCAATGCTACTCCCCCACCTTTCATTCCTCTGCCTCGATCACATCTGAAACATCGGAACCCTGGAATATCAAGCTGCCAGTCCTGCCCCTCCTGTAGCCAAGTTTCACTAATTGCTATAACATCATAATTCCACGTGTCAATCCACACCCTCAACTCATCCGCCTTCCCTGCAATACTCCTAGCATTGAAATATATACACCTCAGAAGATTTTTACCACCACTCACAACCTATTAGCGGATTTGCTTGAACTTTTAACAACTTTTATTTTCACCTCAGCCACACTGTCAGCTCTGGCACTCTGGTTCCCATCCCCCTGCAAATCTAGTTTAAAGCCTCCCCAATAGCACTAACAAACCTCCCTGAAAGGATATTGGTCCCCCTGTAGTTCAAGTGTAACCCGTCTCTCTTGTACAGGTCCCACCTGCCCCAGAAGAGGTCCCAATTATCCTGAAATCTGAAACCCTGCCCCCTACACCAGTTCCTCAGCCACTTGTTCATCCTCCAGAGCATCCTATTCCTACCCTCACTGGCACGTAGCACAGGTAGCAATCCTGAGATTATCACCCTCGAGGTCCTGCTTTTCAACTTCCTACCAAGCTCTCTATACTCACTCTCCAGGACCTCCTCACTCTTCCTTGCTATGTCATTGGTACCGATGTGCACCTCGACACCTGGCTGATCACCCTCCCACTTCAGAATGTCATGCAAGCGATCAGAGACATCCTTGACCCTGGCACTCGGGAGGCAACAAACCATCCTGGATTCTCTGTCACGACCACAGAACCTCCTATCTGCACCTCTAATTATCGAGTGCCCCATCACTACCGCTCTCCTTCTTTTCCCCCCTCTCTTCTGCACTGCAGAGCCAGACTCAGTGCCAGAGATCCGGCTACTGCAGCTTGTCCCAGGTAAGTCATTCCCCCCAACAGTATCCAATGCAGTATACTTGTTGTTGAGGGGAATGGCCACAGAGGAACCCTGCTCTGCCTGCCCTTTCCTCTTCCCTCGCCTGACAGCGACCCAATTTCCTGTCCTCTGCTCCTTTGGCGTAACTACCTCCCTGTAGCTACTATCTATAATCTCCTCATTCTCCCGAATGATCCGCAGGTCATCCAGCTCCTGCTCCAGTTCCCTAACGCGGTTTGTTGGGAGCTGCAGCTGGATGCACCTCTTGCAGGTGTCGTTGTCAGGGACACCGGAGGGCTCCCTGACTTCCCACATCCTGCAAGAGGAGCATTCCAACATCCTGCCTGCCATTCTCTTTACGCTAGACAATCTGAACAAAAAACTTACCGGAACCTACCCTGGCATCTGCCTGTTCTCGCCGAAGCCTGTTGAGCCAAAGCCGTCCCACTCTGACTCAGTCCACTCCGACGATGGCCGCTACAATGATGGCCGCTGTATATGGTGGTCTGCTTTTAAACCGTGGCGCACTACGTCACGCGCCTGCGCAGTGCAGACCCTTCTCCCCGAGCAGTGTTTAAAAAAAAACGACTTTTTCTACCCGATTTCTTCCACTCCCTTCTTCAGCTGCTTGCTTCGACTGAAACAAGAACCGTTGAAATTTTCTCTTTTTAAACCTTGGCGCGCTACGTCATGCGCCTGCGCAGTGCAGACCCTTCTCCCCGAGCAGTATTTAAAAAAAAACGACTTTTTCTACCCGATTTCTTCCACTCCCTTCTTCAGCTGCTTACTTCGACTGAAACGAACATATGGTCAGTTTTATCAAATGTGTGAGCAAGTGAGAAAGTTAATAATGTAAAGAAATTAACTAAACAATTCAGAAAGAAAAGGAAAACGTGATAAACTACAGAAGACATTATGAGAGAGACTGTAAAACTTCTAAAGAGCAAATTTCTGCATTAACTGAATGAATAAATAAACAACATAAGTGTAATCAAATTGAAATGTATTATGTAGAGCTTCAAAACAGACTGAAGCAGATGTGAAAGCTTCGCAGGGACTTCAAAGGGACGCTCCAACCAATGAAGCTTCTTCTTGGGAAACACCCAAGAAGCATGTGGACAGTCATCCAAAATGGTACCACCATCCAACTCCGAGAAATTACAGCATGAACATGACAGGGACTCTACAGTGGCCTCTAGCAACTAAAGTGAGCATGACAGGTATGAAACAATAGGACTAGCAGCTATATCATAGCTTGCTCCAATAAAGACCAAGGGAGTACAGACATGCAGGACTCAAGATGAAACCTATGAAAGGAGACTGACAGTGGATTACTGGGTGGCTAATCAATGTATGACAATCTACCACCTCTAGTGGAAGATCCATCAACTATTTTCAATGCCCTGAAGCCATCACACAAGTGGTTTACAGTTACTAATATACCAAATAGATTTTGGCCCTTATTACTGAAGTCTGAATGTCAACTATGGTTGGTTTTCACAACTGATGGTCAACAATAGCTGTGGCTATATCAGGGCTCCACAATCAAGTTCAAAGTACATTATCAAAGTAAGTATACGTTATACAAGCTTGAGATTTGTCTCCTTACAGGCAGCCACAAAAGAAAGAAACCCAAGAGAACCCATTAAAAAAAAGACCCAATGTGCAGAGAAAACAAACAAGACAAATCTTGCAAACATAAAAGCAAGCAAACAGCATTCAGAACTGAACATTTTATGCATGACACAAAGCTAGGCATCACTGCAATTGGAGCTGGTCACAGCCTCAGTTCAGTGCAGAGCTGAGTAAACATTGCTGTACCACTGACACGAAGCCAGGCACTACTGCTGCCAGAACAGGCCATAGCCTCAGTTCAGCGCAGAATAAGGCATAATTGCACAAGAGGAAATAATTTACTTGGGGCAGAAAATTTCCCAAGATAAGCAGGAAATCACTGAGGACTGTACAGAAGCCATTGAGTCAGCAAAGCCGCTTACAACAGTCCAGCAACTCCGATAATTTCTGAGTTTGTGTAACTACAATAGAGCATGGGTCAATTCATATGCTGAAAGTGCTCAACTACTCAACAATCTGCTGAAGGGCAATAAGAGCTCAGATGACCCTGTGACTCTTCATGAAGAACACATGGAAACTTTTCAAACTTTAAAGGTAACAAAGTGTACTGAACCTGCATTAGGAATCCCTGATACAGGTAAACCATTAATACTGTGTATTTATGAGAAACGCATGACGGCAGTCTTAATTCGTGAACGTAGAGACTGACAGAGTCCTGTTGGTTATTACTCTGACAAAGATCTGATTCTGAAGACTCTTTAAATGGTTGACAAAAGAATTTGAATGGCTGGATGGGCTACTATCCCTGAAACTTAAGTGCTGGCATCAGGAAACGGCTCCTGGTATTT
Source organism: Mobula birostris (assembly GCF_030028105.1). NCBI lineage: Eukaryota > Metazoa > Chordata > Chondrichthyes > Myliobatiformes > Myliobatidae > Mobula > Mobula birostris. Next base: position 104,435,957 of record NC_092377.1, read on the forward strand.
CTGCCCAACAGACAGGACTGAAAGCTTTGATTGAAACCTGAGGGGATGGCAGAAAAAAAGATCAGCTAATATCTATTCTGATTCTTGATATGCTTTTGGAGTTATTATTTTGGAAACTTATGGAGACAAAGGGGATTTCTCACAGCTGTAAGAACCCCAATCAAGAACTAGTACAAAACCTCATGAATGTCATACAATTGTATCAGAAGTTGCTGTATTAAAATGAAGAAGTCACTGCAAAATGACTACAATGGAAAGCCATGGAAATGCATTCACAGATGTAAGTGCAAAAAGGGCAGCAATGTGAAGGGGTAAAAGAAAGAAAAGGAGTAAAAGTAAAAAAGGTTAAAGAATTAAAAGAAGCACCAAGAACCTGCATAGTGAATCCAAATACTGAAATTATGGAAGCAAAGTTGGACTCTGTATTTGGGAGTTGCAAGCTCAATGCACTACTTGGAAAAGTGGTTCAGAGGTACCTAATAAAAGTTGCTATTGAGTGTATACAGGTATATGCCAATGATCTGAATGAGGAAACTGAATGCAAATAGTTCTTTAAGTTTGCGCATAACAAGAAACAGGGTAAGGTTCAATTGTGAGGAAGCCTAACTTGCCCTTTGCTTGAAGCCAATTTCGACAAGTGAGTGAGAAAATACAAGATAGATGCAATACAATGGGAATAAATGTGAAATTATCCACTTCAGTAGGAAAAGCAGAAAATTATTATTTAAATGGTGATGATCAGAAAAAAAATTCAAAATGAACCTAGATGCCCTTGTACATCAGCAATAAAACAAATTACAGAAACAGAAAATACCTATGGTATATCAGCCTTCACTGAAAGAGATTTTGAATACAAGAGCAAGGATGACATGCAACAATTGTACAAAGTTTCGGCAACCCCGCACGTGACCCAAGACTGACGAAGAGTCTCGGCCCGAAACGTACTGTACTTCTTCCTATAGATGCTGCCTGGCCTGCTGCGTTCCACCAGCATTTTGTGTGTGTTGCTTGAATTTCCAGCATCTGCAGATTTTCTCGTGTTTGCTTTGTAATGAGGTGTCACATTCTTAGGATACATGGCTAGACGGTTAGGATTAAGGTAAGGAGAAATCTCCTCACACAGATGATAAACACTGTAAAATTCTGTAACACCAGGGCTGTAGTATTCACATTGCTAAATGGGTTCAAGAAACAGACAGTTCGATCTCATGACACAAAAGCAAAAATGCATTTGTGAAGAGAGTGGGAATATGGTACTGAGGTAAATAATAATTATGTTGAATGGTCAAGCAGGGTCAAAGGGCAGAATGGCCTCTTTCTGCACCGATTCTTCTGCTTCCTAAACTCAGTATTTGTATTAGTTATCTGTGCTTCCTTGCCTTCTCCACTCTTCGAGTAACTGCAGATTATCCCCTCTAACCAACAAATGAACCCTTCATTTCAGCAACATTTCTAAGAAATTGATTTTGGACTCTCCTCAAAGTCTTCCAAAGTAAACTGCCAAGAACTGAACATTATGCCAACTTGGAGTGATCTGGTGTATTTGAAATAGATTTTACACAATCTTTTTTATTTTATGTCCCTCCATATAAAGTACAGAATCCCAGCTGGGTTTAGTAAATGCTTTTTTAATAAACCAGTTCTGCTGCTAAGATTTGTGAACACAACAAGTCCTTTCATCCCATTTATAACAGTTTAATTTTGCATGCGTTGTCACTTTGCATGACTTTACACTCTTCCAAAATGACTGTTTACTACAGTGAGTTTTATAGCATCTGCAAGTTATGCCTGTATACTTACAGCATCAGCACACATCAAAAAATGATCCTTGCAAATACACGTTTCTATAACTGCTTCTCAACTGTCTCTTCAACATAATCTTCAAAATTAAAATTAGTTTGCAACTCTACAAGTGATGTGATATTTAAAATATAATTTTCTTGCAATATTCAAAATGGTTTCCCAAAAAAAACTAGAGATTGGTTAAATATATTTTTTACATTACAAAAATTTCAAACCCTAATGCGAGGGCAGACTGACCATAAATTCAAAATTATTTAATTTTAACAAAAAAAAACCTCAATGTCATGAGAGAAACTATTTATATAATATGACATAGTTATGAATCCAGTAGAAGGAAGACCAGATTGCAATGGAAATTAGTAAATTGTAACAAACATTAATGCCATCACCAATTCATCAGAAAGAAATAAGCAAGAAATTATTCAGTACCTTTGGAATAGAAGTGACATGATCTCCCTGTAACAAGAGCAAACTATTATTGTGTCATATTAAGATTATTAGCAATCTTACTGGTAGAAATAGGTATTCAGGCTTCTGTTTCTCTTCCTTTCCCATTGTTCAGCAAATATATTTGTTTTACATATCATAGTTGCATTCATTGGCAAAACAAACTAGCTGGACCAGGTCATGGTTTTTTAGTTACCTTAGTTTTCACACTACCTACGAAAATACCCCACAAATCTATAAACTTGTTTCCCATAATGATTGGTGGTGTATTTAAGAAGCCTCAGTGTGCTACATAGGATGGAAATTCCACAGTATCAAAGCTTCAGACATATACATATTTCAAGTAAACATCTGCATAGTAGTGCTACATTATTAAATTCAGCACAAGTGACAGAAAATAATTAGTCAAACAAGTATTATCTATATATTAAGTTACGTACTTCAGAAAGACTATGACCTTTCTCCTTTTGTCGATTTCTTTGCATCACCTCCAATAATATAGGTACTCCTTTCAAGCCATCACCTTCATGAATTCCTAGCTCCCTTGCCAAATTTTCCCGTCCATCAAGTCCAGTGAACTATGGTCGAAACAAACAAAAGTAATGAAGATGCAAGGTTCATTATCAAGAACATTAATGATGTCAATAAAGATTACAAATGTGCAGGTTCTGTTAAAAACCTCAATTCTATGTTCCTGTCTTTCTCCTGGATAATAACACAACCATTTCTGATCATTCTATTATACAGCAAACATGCCGATGGTTTAATGGAATGTATAATGCCAATTTGTAGTTACACAAAAATTAAAAAGTACGTCAGTTCATGGTTAGACCACAAGACATACAGATGCAAGAAAAAGTTTGTGAACCTTTTGCAATTACCTGGTTTTCTCCATTACTCACTCATAAAATGTGGTCTGACTTTCATCTAAGTCACAATACTAGACAAACACAAAAAGCCTAAGCTAATAACACACAAATAATTGGAGGCAGAGCTTAGGAGGAATGATGGCACCTAACGGTAACTCCTTTCCTTGCATCTTTGGAAACAACTCTATTTCTACCTTTAATATTTTTATTTTTCCCTTTCAGAGTTCTTTTGAAGACCCTGACCTGGAGTTACACACAAGCTTCGGTTCTTTGCGGGAATGGGGCCCATTCTCAGGGGTCCACGACTGGCCGCTATTCGACATGCCAAGAGTTTGGGCTGAGAATCTCGATCGTGTTCAGAAGCCTAAGATCTCAGGGCTCTGGAGATGGATGGATTGAGTGTCGGTGTCACGCCAGGAGACTCGTGTCATCAGGGAGGCCGGAAATCTTTCGCTGTGGGCCCGATGACCCGAGGTTTTTGCGATCTTCGGACCCAGAGCTTGAAAAAAGCAACGAAATAGACTTTTAAGATCGTAAACCAGCGGGTTGTTCCGCTTGCTGTGAAAATGGGAGACACCTCCCTCTCCCTTGCCAGGGAGAGAGAGAACCTGTGGTTTGTCGAATTTCCGATGAAAGGCGAAGTTTTTGGGGTAACCTTGGTCTGTGTCTTTGTTACTGCTTAGCACATGCTTGGGCTCAGTGATCGCACTGATGAGCATTTTTTTTTACTGGTGGGGGAGGGGGGATTGTTACTCGCTACCGCTTACGTGCGGTAAGGGGGAGCTGGGGGGAACTTTGGGATTCTCACGCTTAACTGTCCTTCATTCGTTGGGTACTTCTCTGTTTTCGTGGATGTTTGTGAAGAAAGAGCATTTCAGGATGTATATTGTATACATTTCTGACATTAAATTTGACCTTTGAACTTCTTCTAGTCAATACTGAGTACACCATTTAAACGATCACAGTCCAGGTCCAAAAAAGTACGTGATCCCTCTAGAGTAATGCCTTCTTCAAAAGCTATTTGGAGCCAGGTGTTCCAATCAATGAGATGTGGGTTGTAGAGGTGCCCTGCCACATAAAAAAGACACACAAAGTCAGGTTACTGACAGAGCCTGCTCTTCTCAAGAAAGATGTATTTACGTGCACTATGCCTCGATCAAAAGAACTTTCCAAGCACCTTAGAAAAAGAATTGTAGAGATGCATGAGGTTGGAAAGGGCTACAAAAGCATTTCTTTCGAATAACGCAAGTGTTCATCAGTCCACAATAAGAGAAATTAACTACAACTGGAAGAAGTTCAGTACTGTTGCGATCTCACTAGGAGTGGGCATCCTGCAGGGATCACATCAAGAGCACAACATGCAACGTTGAAGGACGTGAAATAGAACCTGCAGAAATCTCTAGGACTTGCTAAAATCTCTGTTCATATGTACACTATAATAAAAATACTGGAGGAGAATGATGTACATGGAAGGCCACAATGGAGGAAACAACTGCTCTCCAAAAAATTCATTGCTGCATGTCTCAAGCTTGAAAAAAAAACACCTGGATATTCCACAACACTTCTGGGACAATGTTCTGTTGTCAGATGAGACAAAAGTTGAACTTTTTGGCAGAAATGCACATTGCTATGTTTGGAGAAAAAAGGGCACTGCACACCAACACCTCATCTAAACTGTGAAGGATGGTGGAAGGAACATCATGGTTTGGGGCTGCTTTGCTACCTCGGGGCTGGACAGCTTGCAATCATTGGGGTAACAATGAATTCAAAATTGTATCAACATATTTTACAGGAGAATGTCAGGGTAGTGATACGTCACCTGAAGCTTAATAGAAGTTGGACAACAAGACAATGATCTGAAACACAAGAGTAAGTCAGAAACAGAATGGTTTCATAAGAAAATTCATGTTCTGGAATGGCTAAGTCAGAGTCCAGACCTTAACCCAACTGAGATGCTGTGGCATGATCTGAAGAGGGCTGTTCATGCAAGCTATCCAGAAATACTGATTAACTGTAAACAGTCTTGTATGAAGGGATGGTCTAAAATTCCTCCTCACCATTGTGCAAGTTTGATCAGCAGCTACAGGAATCATTTGGTGGATGTTATTGCTGCTAAAGGAAGTTCTACCAGTTATTAAGTACAAGGGTTCACATACTTTTTCCAGCCTGGACCGTGAATGATTAATCAATGTGTTCAATAAAAAGATGAAAAGTACAATTGTTTGTGTGTTATTAGTTTAGGCAGATTGTATTTGTCTATTATTGTGACTTGGATGAAGATCAGACTACATATTATGAGTAATTAATGCAGAAAACCAAGTAGGGTTTCTTGCCATGGTAGGAGCAAAATTAGGACATTCAGCCCTGCAAGTCTGCTCCACCATTCCATCATGACTGATGAATTATCCTTCTCAACCTCATTCACCCACCCTCTTACGGTAACCTTTGATGCCCTGACTAATCAAGAACCTATAAACCTTCACTTGAAATATACCAAATGACTTGGCCTGCATAGCTGTCTGTGGCAATAAATTGCACAGATGTCCTTCTATTCTGAACCTGTGCTCTCTGGTCCTAGACTCCCCCACTTTAGAAAACATCCTCTGCATGCCTATTCTAACCAGGCCTTTCAATATTCATTAAGTTTCAATGAGATACTCTCTCATTCTTCCGAACTCCAGCGAGTAGAGTGGTTAATAATAAACCATCACAACTACAGTAGGTGGTACCCTGTGCTATGTTTTCCTTCACTTATGGCCTTTAATATTTTCTTGTTGATATTATATTGCTTGAACAAATATACAAAACTCATGCTGTGACTTAATGTGAATGTATCACCAAGGTGTATTTATTTGGCACCTTTCTCAAGTGATTCAGAGTTAGCACTGAGAGACTGATGCTGGATGAAAGGCAGAGATTTTGAAATGATCCAGAGATGGCTGCTTGAAGACTTCAAGAGGAGAAATGAAACCTTGTTATTTATAAGTACAGCAGTCAGAGTAAAGAGCATGCGATGTGTGTTTGTCTAAAAGGATCAAATGTGCTTGGAAGAGGAAACAAGAATGGAGAACACAGATGTAGTAATTGCAACAATAGGATAGACACAGACTCAAAGATATTTAAAGCCACAATCATTAAATTAAGAATTAAAGCAATTTGGAGACAGGTAGCTAACATAGATTGGGTGGGGTGGGAGATAAAGTGAGAAGCTTACACACAAATAGGAACACATCTGAAAGAAAACTGAGGACAGAAGTGTAAACTCTTTGATATTTAGGTTAGCTGAAGGATGAGGGAACATTATAGTAGTAAAGTCTCAAAATGATTAAGCCATCAATTAAAGTACAAATGGTAAAGGAACTAAGGCAAGATGCTGTGAGATTGTGCTACTGCCTCATAGTTCCAGCAACTCAGGTTTGTGTGGGGTCTTCGTGTTCTCCCTGTGATCATATGGGTTTCCTCTGGGTGCTCCAATTTACACTCCCATCACCAAATTGCACCTGGCATTGGTAATGGTAAGAGAATCAAGGAGAAGGATTGTAGGCACGGACGAGAAGTTAGGTTACAGGAAAATAAGTGGGAAAATGTGATTTATTAGGTTCTCAAAGAGCTAACATTGACTCAGTGAGTTCCTAGGTTGTAACAGAATTTGAAAGTACAGAAGTGGATTCCAGATAATTGGGTCATCAATTAATCAGGGAAAAAGTAATTGAGAAAATAGCAGGGATTCCTTTCATTTATTTGGGACACCATACTGACCTGTTTCTAACTAGTGTCAATAGCATGTATTTATGTGGTTGTTAGAAACTACTCCATGCCTAGAGCGAACAGTGTTTAGAACAGTATCAGTGTGTGTGCTTGTGTTACATTATCCATTTGGGCTGAAAGATGCAGATTCAAAAAACCTTGATTTTTGATCATTCTGTTTTTTACTTTGACTAAAAAATTTCAGACCCTTGCCAAGATGCCACAAAAAAGATTTAACACTGGGCAAAAAAAAAAAATTAACCTACTGGACCAACTTAATGGCAGGAAATTTATTGCTGGATTATGATATGACTTCATGCAGGAAGGCAAAGAAGGTAGTCCATTATCTGCACAAGGGGGCTGTGTTGACTCTTTATTTACAGACAATCAAAAGAACATGGCAGAGTACGCTAGATGAATTCCTCCATTGTTAACTATTAGGAACTAATGCAGTTTTATAGCACTGTAGTATTGTTCGCAGTGTTCTAATGTATTCAGTATTTAATTTAAACAATAGCTTGCCGTTTTTATACCTTTTAAAATTATTTCCATGAAACTTTGGTTAATTGGGGCAAATGCTTAATTGAGCCAAAAGCACTGCTCCCAATATGTCCCAATTAACCGGAATCCACTGTATAGTGCTTTGTAAACATCTTCAGCTTCCAACCCTTCGTTCACATAAATAAGTGCTACAACCAGGGGTTTTGATCAATTTAACTGATAATTTTAACTATGAATCATATGCTCCTTTTTCCACAGTAGAACACAAAAAAGGGAAAATTGTAAAGCACGAAAAGCTAAAAATTCAAAAACTGAAATGTCAGCAGTTCAAAAGTATTTATCCCCCTTCAGTCAGTACTTAGTTGAACCACCTCTTGCAGCTATTACAGCCAGTATTCCCTTCAGATAAGTCTTTATTAGCTTTTCTGAACGTTATGGAGCAAGATTTGTCCATTCCTGTTTGTAAATTTGTTCAAGCTACATCAGGATAGTTGGAGAGCGGTGGTGGACAGCAATCTGGAGGTCTCATCAGAGATGTTTGATTGGGTTAAGATTAGGACTCTGACTGAGTCCACATCCAAGGGAGGAGTTGTAAAGTTTGATGGCCACAGGCAGGAATGACTTCCTATGACGTTCTGTGTTGCATCTCAGTGGAATGAGTCTCTGGCTGAATGTACTCCTGTGCCCAACCAGTACATTATGTAGTGGATGGGAGACATTGTCCAAGATGGCATGCAACTTGGACAGCATCCTCTTTTCAGACACCACCGTCAGAGAGTCCAGTTCCATCCCCACAACATCACTGGCCTTACGAATGAGTTTGTTGATTCTGTTGGTGTCTGCTACCCTCAGCCTGCTGCCCCAGCACACAACAGCAAACATGATAGCATTGGCCACCACAGACTCGTAGAACATCCTCAGCATCGTCCGGCAGATGCTAAAGGACCTCAGTCTCCTCAGGAAATAGAGACGGCTCTGACCCTTCTTGTAGACAGCCTCAGTGTTCTTTGACCAGTCCATTTTATTGTCAGTTCGTATCCCCAGGTATTTGTAATCCTCCACCATGTCCATACTGACCCCCTGGATGGAAACAGGGGTCGCCGGTACCCTAGCTTTCCTCAGGTCTACCACCAGTTCCTTAGTCTTTTTCACATCAAGCTGCAGATAATTCTGCTCACACCATGTGACAAAGTTTCCTACCGTAGCCCTGTACTCAGCCTCATCTCCCTTGCTGATGCATCCAACTATGGCAGAGTCATCAGAAAACTTCTGAAGGTGACAAGACTCTGTGCAGTAGTTGAAGTCCGAGGTGTAAATGGTGAAGAGAAAGGGAGACAAGACAGTCCCCAGTGGAGCCCCAGTGCTGCTGATCACTCTGTCGGACACACAGTGTTGCAAGCACACGTACTGTGGTCTGCCAGTCAGGTAATCAAGAATCCATGACACCAGGAAAGCATCCACCTGCATCGCTGTCAGCTTCTCCCCCAGCAGAGCAGGGCGGATGGTGTTGAATGCACTGGAGAAGTCAAAAAACATGACCCTCACAGTGCTCGCTGGCTTGTCCAGGTGGTCGTAGACACGGTTCAGCAGGTAGACGATGGCATCCTCAACTCCTAGTCAGGGCTGGTAGGCGAACTGGATGGGATCTAAGCCAATAGGCTGGTCCTGGACTTATTTCCTGGCATAATTTACATATTACTATTTAACTATTTATGGTTTTATTACTACTTAATTATTTATGGTGCAACTGTAATGAAAACCAATTTCCCCCAGGATCAATAAAGTATGACTATGACATCTTTACAGTATCTGCTAAGTGACGCTTTGCAAAGTCTTTACAGGAAAGGAAATGCTTTTTTTTTTGGCCAGGGATTCTTCCTTGCTATTCTTCTATAAATACTCTTTTTGTACAAGGGTATAGAGATCAAGGAGCTATGAACTTCATCTCCAGTTGCAGCCACTGATTTCTGCAGCTCACTCAGAGTGACTGTTGGTATCACAGTAGCCTCTCTTACAAATGCCATTCTTCTCTGGTGACTAAATTTAGAGGGGCAGCCCGACCTAGGCAGTGTGACTATAGTTTCATATGTTTCCACTCTCTCACTGAGCTCCAAGGTATGTTCAGTGCCTTTGAGATGGTTTTGTACTCTTTGCCAGATTTCTGCTTCTCTATATCATTCCCTGACTTGCCTTGCATGATCTTTTGTCTTCATTTTGGTTTGGTCTGTGGAAAATCTACCATACTGTTGGACCTTACAGAGAGAGGATATATTTATTCAGGTGATTCTCAGTTTTTCTACATCATCAAATTGGGCGAGTTGGTAAGGTAACATACATATCGCATTCAAGGACGTTTAGCATAGTAATTACAAATGGGATTAATACTTTTTCAGTCTCACAATTTTGGTGTTTAATTTTTAGTAAACTGTTGACAGATCTTGGAGTATTTTTTGATTTGACATGATGCACAATGGTTTGTAGATTAGCTCAAAATTGCTTAGTCCTACTTCAATATATTTTAAATTTAGAAAATGAGACAGTAGAAATGTGAAACTACTCATAGGGGATGAATACTTTTTCAAGTCACTGTATAAGGAAATATACAGGAAAATACATGGTTTCCTAAAATATTGATGTATTTTCACAACAAATAGATACCTGTAAAGATATGCTGAAAATTGGATGAAATTAACTTACAGTGTTTGTTTCTGGCTGGAATACAGCCAAAGTAAAATCAAGGTTGAAAAACTGGAGAAATTCAGTAACAAGACCAGCTACCAAGCGCCCTGTGAAGAAAGGCCAAATTTCAATTTCGATATTAATTTACCAGTTTGTTCAAATAGTGTCATTTGTTTTGTTCTTCCTATTGGAACCTAATAAAAGCAACACTTACCATCCTCTGTGTTCAAAAAATTTTTCAAGCTCTCATTAACCAATGGTGTTTTATTCTGCAAAATAAATTAAAATTCAGTCTTTGCATCACAATTTATAACGCGCTACAGCTCTAGCTTCCTCCACATATCTTTTGTGTTAGTTTCTAATTTTCCTTCCTCCCTTTTTCTCCCAATTTTCTTTCCCCATTTTTCCTGTTTTATGCTTCCTTTCCATGTTCTCTAGACATCTTCATACTTTTTTCACAAATTTTATTTCTGATACTCTAAATTCTGTAAAAATGTGTGACAGCTGAGTCACCTTAAACTGCACAAGTATATCACAAAGAGATACAAGAAAGACAAGCATAAATTCAACAACTTTTATCTGTAAGGAGAGGTGATGAAAAGAAACAATGTTCAGATAATTTCACAGAAATTGCAACTAGATGTGAAATTGAGGAGTTTTCATCATTGAAATTCATCTCCACAATTTTGCCTATCTTTTAATTTGATGTGAAGAAAGCATTAGGTTATTCCTATTCCTTTCAGATCTGTAACAGTGAACAAAAATTTACACTAATGCACAACACTCTTCAAATTTTTAAAAAGTATAACTGCCTTGAACCAGCACAATGGATTAACTAGATATTTTGCCTAATCACTGTGGACTGCTATTATGTCTGAAGACATGCACTATCATCCTCTATAATAATTACTACTTTCTAGGTATATAATATTGTGATATTAAGAACTACACAGGAACTAAAGTCTTTCAATGCATCTGATCCCACAGATGAATCAGAATAATTGTAGTTACTGTGATAGATCTCTTTAATTGGTTTCTATTGTAATTATAGAACAAAGAGACTTAGGTTTTGAAATTTATAAAGGAGTGTTTTCTTTTTAAAAATAGAGTAGAATATATCTCCACACAGCAAAGACCAAAACTGTGGGACATACAATAAATAATCACAAACAAATTCAATAATAAAATTAGGTTATATTTTGGTAAATTGATTTATTATTGTCACATGTACCGAGGTACAATGAAAACTTGTCTTGCATACTGTACATAGAAATCAATTCACTACCATCAGTAGTGAAAGAGTTTTCCTTTGAGTTAGTACAAAGGAAAACAATAGAGTGTACAATAGTGTTCAAGTACAGACAAAATGCAATGCTGGTACAAGGTTACAACAAGATAGATTGTGAGATCAAGAGTCCATCTTATTGTATCAGGAAAACATTCAATAGTCTTATAAGAGCAGGATAGTAGCTGTCCTTGAGCCTGGTGGTGCATGCTTTTAGGCTTCGTATCTTCTGCTCAATGGAGGAGGGAAGAAGAGAGAATGCCCAGGGTGAGTGAAATATATAATTATGCTCAATCACAAACAAGAGTAAATCTGCAGATGCTGGAAATCTAAGTAACACACAGAAAATGCTGAAGGAACTTAGCACGCCAGGCAGCATCTATGGAAAAGAGTACAGTTGACGTTTCCGGCTGAAACCCTTCATCAGGTCCTGATGAATGGTCTTGGCTCGAAAAATCAATTGTGCTCTTTTCCATAGATGCTGCCTGGCCTGCTGAGTTCCTCCAGCATTTTGTGTATGCTGATATAATTATGCTGGCTGCTTTGCTGAAACAGCGAGAAATGTAGACAAAGTCCATGGAGGGGCTTGGTTTCCATGATGTGCTGAGCTGTGCCTACAACATTGCAGTTTCTTGGGGTCATGGGCAGGACAGTTGCCATACCAAGCTGTGATCTATCCAAATAGGATAGTCTCTGTGCTGCATCAATAAAAAACTGGTGAGGATCAAAAGGACACGCCAAACCTTTATAACATCCCGAAAAATTAGAGGCACTGGTGTCAACGTGGTTGGGCCAGTGCAGGTTATAGGTGACATTTACTCCGAGGCATTTGAAACTTTCACCTTCTGCGTTGATGTAAACAAGAGCATGTGCACCATAACCCCGCCTCTTGAAGCTAATTACAAGCTCTTTTGCTGAGATTGACGGAAAGATTCCTTCCATGAGACTATGTCCAATAGCTGTCTATCTCACTCCAATACTCCAACTCAACATTATTTGAGATTCGGGCCACTAAGGTAATACAGTATCTGTAAACACGTAGATGGAGATAGAACAGAATTTGCCACACAGTCATGAGCATATAGATAGAATTAAGGCTGAGGATACAGCCTTGTAGAGCACCAGCTTTGAGAATAGTCATGGCAGAGGTGTTGCTACTTATTCTTACTGATTGCTGTTAGTTGGTCAGGAAGTCAATCACCCAGTTGCAAAGGAAGGTGTTAGGCAACAGCTTTGGAAGCTTGGCAATAAGATTTCTTGGAAATATAGTACTGAAGGCAGAACTGTAGTCAATAAACAATAGACTAATACAGGTGCCTTTACTGCCCAGATGCTCCAGAGATGGGTGTAGGAACAGGGAGATGGCCAAATTCAGTGGGTCAAAGTTGTCTAGGAGACAGGAGTTAATGTGTGGCATGACAAGTCTCTTGAAGCACTTCATGATGGTGGATGTCAGTCACTGGATGGTAGTCATTAAAGCATGTTACCTTGTTTATTTTATAGGTACCAGGAAGACAGTAGTCTTCCTAAAACAGGTGGGAACCTCAGTTTGAAGCAGGGAAAGATTAAATGTGTCTGCAAATATCCCTAGACGATATATGAGGTGTTGCTCTTCCATCCTGAGTTTAGCCTCATCACGGCAGTAGAGGAGGCCATGCATGGACATATCCGAATGGGAATGTGAAGCACAGTTGAAGTGGGTGGCAATCGGGAGATCCTGTCTGTTGTGGCGGACAGAGCAGAGGTGCTCGACGAAGCAGTCCCATTCGGATATGTCCATACATGGCCTCCTCTACTGCTATGATGAGGCTAAACTCAAGTTGGAGGAGCAACACCTCACATACCGTCTAGGTAGTCTCCAGCCCCTTGGTATGAATATAGAATTCTCCAACTTCTGGTAACTCCTTCCCCCTCCTTTCCCCTATCCCTATTTCATTCTGCCCCTCCCCCAGCTGCCTATCACCTCCCTCATGGTTCCACCTCTTTCTACTACCCATTCTGTTTTCCCCTATTCCTTCTTCACCTTTCCTGCCTATCACCTCCCTGCTTCCCTTCCCCACCCCTTTATCTTTCCCCTTACTCATTTTTCGCCTGGAACCTACCAGCCTTCTCCTTCCACCCTCCTCCCACCTTCTTTATAGGGCGTCTGTCCCTTCCCTCTACAGTCCTGATGAAGGATACCAGCCCGAAACGTTGACTGATCGTTTCCACGGATGCTGCCCGACCTGCTGAATTCTTCCAGTGTGTTGTGAGTGTTGCTTTGACCCCAGCATTTGCAGAGTATTTTGTGTTTACTATTCAAATACAGTTCTGTCGTTCTGCACTCATGCTAATCTCTTCAAATTTAAGTTCATTCAAAATAAGGCTGCACAGCTCTAACCTGCCCTAAATTGTACTTATCCATCATTACTGTGTTTGTCACCCTAATTGATACATTAATCAGTGCCTCAATTTTACACTTGTCATCTTTGAAATTAAACCCTTCTATACTCTCAATCTACCCGGGATTTAGATGGAAAGACATTTCTTCTCACAGGATGGCACTCTCCACCTCAAAGAATTGTGGAACCTCACTCATTGAGAATTCAGATCATTAATTTTCTGAATATTAGGAGAAATAAGGAAAATGTAGGAAAATGGTGCAGAGGTAAAAAACAAGCCACGATTTTGATGAAAGTTCAGAAGTTCAAATCATCTATTCCTATTGCCTGTTACATTTATTCTTCCAGGGCTGCTCTTGTAATTATTCCCCAAGTCAGTGGCAAGCAAGGCTTCAGTAAACAAAGCTCCAGAATTCCTTTCATAAGTTTCATAGTCTGCTGAGGGCTAAATCTGTGGCATTTAAGTCTAGTGATCCAGGCCTGTACAAGAAAACCAGGTATGACTTGCAAAGGGCTATTTCAAGAGCAGAGGAACAATTCTAAGCGAGGTTGAAGACAACATCTGATGCATGCCAACTCTGGCAGTGCTTGCAGGATATTACTTCCAATAAAGTGAAACCCAATAGCATGAATTTGGGTGGCGATGCTTCACTACCAGATAAGCTGAATGTCCTCTATGCTCACTTTGAAAGGGAGGTATAGCTACAGCTGTGAAGATCCCTGCTGCAACCAGTGAGCCTGTAATCTCAGTCACGGAGTCTGATGTCAAGTTAGCTTTCAGAAGGGTGAACCTTTGCAAGATGGCAGGCCCCAAGAGCATACCTGGTGAAGCTCTGAAAACTTGTGCCAACCAACTGGTGGGAGTATTCAAGGTAATTTTCAACCTCTCACTGCTACGGTCAGAAGTTCCCATCTGTTTCAAAAAGGCAACAATTATACCAGAGCCCAAGAGAGTAGTGTGAGCTGCCTTACTGACCATCATCCAGGAGCACTCACATCTACGATGGATGAAATGTTTTGAGAGGTTGGTCATACCTAGAATCAACTCCTGCCTCAGCAAGGACCTGGACCCACTGCATTTTGCCTATCGTGGCGATAGGTCTACAGCAGATGCAATCTCAATCACTCTTCACAGAGCCTTGGATCACCTGGACAATACAAACACCCAAGTCAGGATGCTGTTCGTAGACTATAGCTCAGTGTTTAACACCATTATTCCCACAGTCCTGATCAATAAGCTACAGAACCTGGGCCTCTGTACCTCCCTCTGCAATTGGATCCTTGACTTCCTAACCAGAAGACCACAATCTGTATGGATTGGTAATAATATCCTCTCCTCGCTGCCGATCAACAGAGATGCACATCAGGGATGTGTACTTAGCCTACTGCTCTACTCCATCTATACCCATGACTGTGTGGCTAACTATAGCTCAAATGCCACCTATAACCTTGTTGATGATACAACCATTGTTGGTAGAATCTCGAATCTCAGAAGGAGATGAGAGGGCGTACAAGAGCGAGATATACCAGCTAGTTGAGTGGTGTTGCAGCAACAACTTGCACTCAGCGTCAATAAGACAAATGAGCTGATTGTGGACTTCAGGAGGTGTAAGATGAGAGAACATGAACTAATTGTCATAGAGGGATCAGAAGTGGAGAGAGTAAGCAATTTCAAGTTCCTAGGTGTCAAATCTCCGAGAACGCAACCTGGTCCCAACATATCAATGTAGTTGTAAAGAAGGCAAGACAACAGCTCTACTTCATTATGAGTTTGAAGAGATTTAATTTGTCACCCGAGGCACTGAAAATTTCTATAGATGTACCATGGAGAGCACTCTGACAGGCTGCATCACTATCTGGTTTTGGGGGGGTGGGGGTAGGTTGCTACTGCGCAGGACTGAAAGAGGTTACAGAAAGTTATGAAATTAGTCAGTTCCATCTTCGATACTAGCCTCTGTAGGTAGTATCCAAGCCATCTTCAAGGAGCGGTGCCTCAGAAAGGCGATGTCCATTATAAAGGACCCCCATCGCCCAGGACATGGCCTCTTTTCATTGTTACCCTCAGGAAGGAGGTACTGAAGCTTGAAGGCACACACTCAGTGATTCAGGAACAGCTTCTTCCCCTCTGCCATCTGATTCCGAAATGGACAGTGAACCCATGAAAACTAACTCACTTATAAAAAAACATTATTTCTGTTTTGCACCATTTTGATCTCACTATTTAATATACATATACTTACTGTACAAACTTTTGTAATTGATTTACTTATTTTTTTTCTTTCTATATTATCATGTATTGCACTGTACTGCTGTTACTAAGTTAACAAATTTCACGATACACGTTGGTGATAATAAACCTGATTCTGATTCTCCACTTTTATTTTCTCCTTTAAAATAACATTTTCAAAACAAAAGCAAGAGTTTGACCACCTGCCAAGCATGGGCACCATACCAAATTGCCCAATATCACACTGCAAGTATCATTTAAAGATAGTAATTAATGGGGTAGAGGAGGTGCTGTCACATGGAACATAAATACTAATATGCATGTGACCCACTTTTAGACTTTATATTCAATGTAAATATTTGCAGTGAACACTAAGTAGTCAACAAAACCCAATGCTTTGGTCAGCACTTACTTCAATTCTCTCCTGTTCTTCCAGTGCTAGGAATACAGCTGCCCGTAGTTCAGCCTGAAACAGAAAATACTCGGTTTGAATTTGTACACCTGAAATTATATATAAAACAGACACTATTGTATATATGTGATCAATAGAATTGAAAGCAGCAATACTTAATAGCATTTTTCTAAGTTAAAATAAATAAACTATACTCACAAAAGACAACTGCTTGAAGTGAAATTATAATTAAGCTTATACTATCAAATTACTGCAATAAGGGGTAATTTGTGTGGAATTTCTTCAATAATGTATACTGACATCAATCGAATGCTAGTTGCTGGAGAGTAGGTGGGGAAAAAGGGCAAGAAAACAAACAAGTAAATTCAAATCTTTTCCCAGAGAATTCAAAGTTATAAACATCAGCAGAAAACATTAGCTTTTTACATCACTACAAACAAGTTTATCCAATCAATTAAGAATCACTTTATTTTATAAACATAGTTTATTTGAATCATTATCAGTAACTGTGGTACTCTAAAATGAATGTATGACAACAAAAAGCACCATAGACACAGCACCTGCAGTGTGTCAAAAGAATTCAAAGCAGCCTCACGACAGTACTATCGAAAAATGGACACCAAACAACTTAAAGTAATATTAAGATAGATAAATACTAAGAAGGTTTGGACAAAGAGACAGGAAGAGACAGGTTTTAAGGAGCCACTGGTGTGCCTCAGGGATCTGTTCTGGGACCCTTACTCTTTGTGATTTTTATAAATGACCTGGATGAAGAAGTGGAAGGATGGATTAGTAAATCTGCTGATGACACAAAGGTTGGAGGTGTTGTGGATAGTGTGGAGGGCTGTCAGAGGTTACAGCGGGACATTGATAAGATGCAAAAATGGACTGATAAGTGGCAGATGGAGTTCAACCCAGATAAGTGTGAGGTGGTTCATTTTGGTAGATCAAATATGATGGCAGAATATAGCATTAATGGTAAGACTCTTGGCAATGTGGAGGATCAGAGGGATCTTGGGGTCTGAGTCCATAGGACACTCAAAGCTGCTATGCAGGTTGACTCTGCGGTTAAGAAAATATACAGTGCATTGGCCTTCATCAATCGTGGGATTGAGTTTAGGAGCCGAGAAGTAATGCTGCAGCTATATAGGACCCCACTTGGGAGTACTGTGCTCAGTTCTGGTCACCTCACTATAGGAAGGATGTGGAAACCATAAAAAGGGTGCAGAGGAGACTTACAAGGATGTTGCCTGGATTGGAGGGCTTGCCTTATGAGAATAGGTTGAGAAAAATTGGCCTTTTTTCCTTGGAGCGACGGAGGATGAGGGGTGACCTGATAGAGGTGTATAAGATGATGAGAGGCATTGATCACGTGGATAGTCAGAGGCTTTTTCCCAGGGCTGAAATGGCTAGCATGAGAGTGCACAGTATTAAGGTGCTTGGAAGTAGGTACAGAGGAGATGTCAGGGGTAAGTTGTTGTTGTTTGTTTGTTTTTTTTTTTACACAGAGAGTGGTGAGTGCGTGGAATGGACTGCCGGCGACGGTGGTGGAGGCGGATGTGATAGGGTCTTTTAAGAGACTCCTCATCAGGTATATGGAGCTCAGAAAAATAGAGGGCTATGGGTAACCTTAGGTAATTTCTCAGGTAACGACGGGGGGGGGGGTAGTTTTGGGGTTCTTATGTTTTTTTGTCACTGGGGTTTTTCTTCTGTTTCGAGGATGTCTGCAGAGAGTGAGAATTTCAGATTGTATATTGTATACATTCTCTGATATTAAATGGAACTATTGAAGTATTAAAGTAAAATATATTACATAGGAGATACTCAGCAGGTCATGCAGCACTTGCAGAGAGAAATAGTTATTGTTACAGTTTGATTACCTTACATTAGAATTGGAATAGCAAAATTGCACGTTCTTTAAGTTACAGAGAGCTGCAAAGGGACTGTGATGTGACAGAGACCAAGAACATCCAAATGGCACAACTACTCAAGATGCCAAATCAAGAAGGGCAATAAATAGCACCGGACAACAATGAGTTTTTCGGAAGTGTTGCTTCCTCGATTTTTTTTAAAATGAATGATAGACCGCCTGAAGCTGAACACAAATATAATTTCAGACAACTTGAATCAAGTAGAAATTTGGAGAAATAAGAAATTAACTTTTATTACATATAATGCATTCAATTGCATAATGGCCCCGATACTTTGCACTAGTTCAACTAAGCTAAAAATGATCTGTCGATGATTTTCATTTGTATTCGGTGTCTGAGGCTTCTCACTTAAGTATCCAACAATAATCAGCCAGTATTGATGGATTCCCATTGCCTAGTACCATTTCTCTATGACTGCAATGTCCTGGTGAAGCTGTTCACCATGCCTGTCACAGACAGCACCAAGATTTGTAGGGAAGGAGTCCAAATGGGAATGCAGTAAATGAATCTTCAGTGACATTTTGCACTTCATGGTTTTGTATGCTTGAAGCATGTTGTCAACCAGTTGTACGTGCTTCGGTGCTCTGTAGTTGCCAAGAAAACTTTCAACGATGTCCTCGTATCTTCCATTTTTCAACAATGTCCATGTATCTTGTACTTCCATACAATGTTACATTAGGCTGTTACATATCTATTGTCAGATATTGTTGTTGTGGTGTTGGAGGTTGTGTTCAAGAAAACAATGAAATACCGCGCTGCTGCCACCATTTGTTCCGGCACGTCATGACAGTATTTTTAAAATTAGCCGGTCACCCCATACACAGTACAACGGCCAACCAGCGTTCTCAGATTTAAACACTCTGGAGAATGTTTTAGAAAAACTCCATTTTCGGGGGAGGAAAACAACGTTTCAGTGTGAACGGAGGGTCAAAACGAAGAGAAAAAGCTTCGGTTACGGATTTATCTGGCCTAGTGTGGACGTAGCCTAAGAGAAGGAGAACTCTGATTTTAAACCTTTGCTGCCTTGCGGCCATACCCACCCATGGGCAACAGCTGGTTCTTCAAATTTTCTTGCCCAGGCTTGCGTCCTGGACAGGACACAGTCCACCAGAGGCGCAAACTCATGATCCCCTGGAATAGACGGCTGCCTACTAATTATTAGCTTAATTAGTTCGCACAACATCATGGTTCAAAGTCTCTGTTCCTGTGCTGTGCTCTTCTGTACATGATGCATATAGAACATGGAAGAGATGTAGTTTAATTCAGGATAACATTCTGTGTAGATATTGTGGGCTAAAGGGCCTGTTCCTATACTCAGTGGCCACTTTATTAGGTACACCTGCTCATTAACGCAAATATCTAATCAGCCAATCATGGCACAGCAACTCAACGCATAAAAGCATGCAGACATGGTCAAGTGATTCAGTTGGGGGAGGATTGATGTGCTGGCCAGTTGGGAGTGGGAGTGGGAGTGGGAGTGGGAGTGGGAGTGGGAGTGGGAGTGGGAGTGGGAGTGGGAGTGGGAGTGGGAGTGGGAGTGGGAGTGGCTGAGTTGGCTTGACTGGAAGCTGGCTGTGTTTTGATTGATGCGTGAGTGTGTTTTGGAACCTGTTGAGGGAAAGAGAGTGAGGAAGGAACAGAAATTGCTGGGAGGGGGTCGTGTGGGTCCGGTAATGACGGACAAGATAAGAGGTGGGGTTGAGGGAAAGAAAGTGGAGAAGGAGAGGGATAGAGACTTGGGACCAGAGGTAGGCAGCTGGGGAGAGGTGGATTATTGTGAAGGGAGAAATAAAGGGAATGAGGAGGTAGTGAGGGGTCGGATGAATAAAAACCAAGACAAAGGGAATAAAAGAATAAGAAATGATAGTGGAGAAAGCTCTGAAAGTGAGGAAGATGAACAAGCTCAGAGAGGAGGTGTTGTCATAATTAGGTTTAATGAGAAGACTCAGGGACATATGAAGAAAATTAACCCGTTTGTGCTAACAACAACTCTGACAAATAAGATAGGGGAAATAGTATTTGCAAAAGTCCTTAATGATGGCAACTTATTGGTAAGATGTGTGAATGAGGAACAACTTGAGAAAGCACTCAAGCTAAAAGAGATAGGAAAATGCAAGGTGGAATACACTGGGAGGGTGGGAGCACAAAACAGCGGTTGTAAAGGAGTGATCACGGGGATACCAATGAGTATAAATATGGAGGAAATAAAGAGGAATATCAAAGGAGGGAAAGTAATGAATGTTCAAAGACTGAAAACAACAAAGGAGGGAGTGAAGAAGGAAAGTGAATCTGTATTGATTGAATTTGAAGAAGAAAGAGTGCCAAGGAAGGTGTTCCTGGGTTTCATGAGTTACCCAGTAAGGGTGTATGTGCCAAAGCCATTGAGGTGCTATAATTGTCAAAGGTTTGGACATGTGGCTAAAAACTGTAAAAGGCAGAGGAGATGTGCTAGATGTGGGGGTGATCATGAATATGGAAAGTGCGGAACAGGAGTTCAACCAAAATGCTGCAATTGTGGAGGAGCTCATAATGTTGCATATAGTGGGTGTGAGGTTGTGAGACGGGAGGCTAAAATTCAAGAAATAAGAGTGAAAAGAAAGATCACTTATGCAGAAGCTGTAAGAATGTCAAGAGAACAGAATAATGTTCCTAATGAACAGGGAGCAATAGGGATACGAGAGATGCAACAAAGAACAAATGACAGGATTTATGTAGACAAAAGGGCTCTAGTAACATTCATTGCAGGAGTGATTAATAGTACTGCTGAGGTAAAGTCAAAAAGTGACAAAATTCAGCTGGTGGTAAAAGCAGCAGTAAACCATTTAGGGTTAGTAGGACTGACATGGGAGGAAGTGAGGGAGAACCTCACTAATCAGTCAAGCCAGGAAGTGTCATGTGTTGGTTAATACTAATTATGGTGATTCTTTTACAATGGAATGCAAGGAGCTTACTGGCCAATAGCCAGGAATTCAAGCACTTTATTAAAGAAATGGTTGTAAAACCGGATGTAGTGTGTATTCAGGAAACTTGGTTGAAACCAACTTTAGACTTTGTGGTATATGGGTATACAATGATAAGGAAAGATAGAAATCTAGGGGGAGGAGGGGGTTGTGCTATGTTAATCAAGCAAGGTATACCATATAGGGTACTGGAAAAAGGAGATGATCAGGAATACATAGTGGTGGAAGTGTGGGAGAGAGGAGAGGGAGTGGTTATAATTAACTACTACAATCCATGTAAAAGGTTGGATTTGGACAGCCAATTAAAGATACACGGACAAAACAGACAAAGTAGTGTGGTGTGCAGATTTCAATGCTCATAGCACAATATGGGGGGATCAGATTACAGATCCAAATGGAAAGGTAATTGAAGATTTGATGGAAGAAAGGGATTTGGTGTGTATGAATAATGGTAGCGGCACAAGGATAGATATAACAACAGGAACTGAGTCAGTGTTAGATATTACGTTAGTGTCTAATACCTTGGCTGGCATTAGTAACTGGGGAGTTTGGACTGCTTCAACAGTAGGCAGTGATCATTACCCAGTTTTGTGTTCAGTGGGTGAAAGAGTTGAAGTAAGACCAGGTGGCGGAACCCCAAAGTGGGTGTTTGTAAAAGCTGATTGGGGTAAGTTCCAGAAGTTGAGTGAAGAAGGGTTGACAAAGATTGATATTTCTGGAAATGTAGATGAATTAAACAGTCAGGTGACTTCAGCAATTATCAAGGCAGCAGAAAGATCTATACCTAGGAGTAAAAATAGGATGAATAGAAAACTGGTACCATGGTGGACAGAGGAATGTTGTCAGGCTGTAAAAAAACAGAAATAGAGCATTCAGGCTAGTTAAAAGAACCCATAATATGCAGCATTTGGTTCAATATAAGAAAGCACAGGCAGTGGTGAGAAGAACTATACATCAAGCTAAAAGGGCAAGTTAGAGGAGTTTTTGCGACAAGGTAGGAAGAACAACACCTGTGGGAGAGATATGGGGAATGATTAAGAGGATGGGACGAGATAGAAGGGAATGGGAATATCCAGTAATGATATCTGAGGAGGAAACTGCAGTCTCCAGTAGGGATAAGGCTGAGGTCATGGCCAAGTCATTTGTACTGATACACAGTTCAGAAAATTTGTCTGAAGAAGGGAGAAGAAGAAGGGAAAGAATAATGAGCCAACACCCAGGTGTGTTAAGCAGGAGGGAAGGAACAGATGATAAAATTGATGATCCATTTACATTAGCAGAAATGGTGAGAGCAATAAAGAGATCGAGACCAACCTCCCCAGGGAAAGATCTGATATGCTCTGTGATGCTAAAAAATCTAGGAGAAGGAGCACTCTTGAAGTTGCTGCATTTTTATAACAGAGTGTGGGAGGAGGGAAGATTACCAAGTGCATGGAAAGAAGCAGTAGTAATTCCAATAAGGAAGCCTGGCAAGGATCTGTCAAAACCCACTAGCTACAGACCAATTGCATTAACATCAAGTATATGTAAGATAATGGAAAGGATGATAACAGAAAGGTTATCATATGAGCTTGAGAAAAGGGGAATGCTGGCAAGTTATCAGAGTGGTTTTAGAAAGGGAAGGAATTCCATGGACTCAGTGATAAGGTTAGAGACTGAAATAAGGAAGGCCCAGGCAAATAGAGAGTCAGTAGTGGCAGTGTTCTTTGACATTGAAAAAGCCTATGATATGATGTGGAAGGAAGGATTATTAATTAAACTGCACAAGATGGGGGTTGGTGGGAGAGTTTTTAATTGGATTAAAGATTGTTTGTTTGGTAGAAAAATTCAAGTTCGGATTGGATCAGAATTATCAAAACAGTACATAGTGGAAAATGGCACACCTCAAGGTAGTGTGATTAGCCCGTTACTTTTCATCATTATGATCAATGATGTCTTCACAAAGGTACCAGTGGATATAGGTAGGTCACTGTTTGCGGATGATGGGGCCTTGTGGAAAAGAGGCAGGAACATGGACCATATAATCAGGAAACTACAAGAAGCAATTGATGCAGTGGTGGAGTGGGGTTATGATTGGGGACGTAGATTTTCAGTAGATAAAACTCAAACTGTATTTTTTTTTACCAGGAAAAGGGTTGAGGTAGGGAAGAACTTAAGAATGTATGGGGTTGAATTAGAAAGGGTTGCATCATTTAAATTTCTGGGAGTTATATTTGATTCACGATTAACATGGGCAGACCATATCAGGAAAGTTGAGGAGAAATGTAAAAAAGTAACAAATGTGATGAGATGTTTGACTGGTAGGGAATGGGGAGCAAGTTGTTCAGCTTTGAAGGGAATGTATGTGGCTTTACTGAGATCTGTATTGGATTATGGAAATATAGTATATGGATCAGCAGCCAGGTCTCTTATAAGGAAACTGGATGTGATTCAGGCTCAAGCCTTGAGAGTGTGCAGTGGGGCTTTTAAAACGTCACCAGTGTCAGCCCTACAGGTAGAAATGGGAATAATGCCTTTGGAACTAAGAAGGATGCAACTGATGGCAAACTACTGGGCTAACGTGCAGGGGCACAATGATTCTCACCCTACTAAAGGAGTGTTGCAGGAGTGCTGGGAAAATGGGAGGTTTCAGAGGGATACCTTTAGTCGGGTAGGGAATGATATTGCGAAAGAATGTGGAATATTTGATCTGACGATAAGTCCTTCAGTAGTTTATCCGGTTGTAGCTCCATGGAAGCTTGTATGGCCTGACATAGACTGGCATTTGTTAGAGGTAAAAAGAAAAGAAAGATATAAAACAGATTTGGTAAATGCATTTAACTGTCATGTGATGGAAAAGTATAGTGATTATACTCACATTTATACGGATGGTGCGAAGGAACCTGAAACAGGAGTGACAGGGTTTAGGGTGGTAATACCAGCAAAAGAAATTGGAATCAGTAGAAGAACATCTAATAAGTTAGGGGTGTTTACAGTGGAGATGCTGGCAGTGTTGGTTGCATTGCAATGGGTGCAGAAAGCCAGACAAGCCAAAGCATTGATATGTTCAGATTCATCCTCAGTTCTAGCAAGTTTAAGGTCTTTTCACACAAACAGTTGGCAAGATGTACTTTATGAAGTCCTTCAGTTAGTTACAAGAATTGCAAATCAGGGAGGTCAGGTAAAATTTCTATGGGTTCCAACACATGTAGGGGTGAAGGGGAATGAGAGGGTGGATGAGTTGGCAAAGAGGGCGTTAAAAGAAAGAAAATGTGGAAATGCACATTAGTATCAGTAAAGCAGAGATTAAGTGTGTAATCTGGGAAAAAGTCAACCGAATGTGGCAAGAAAGATGGGACAGGGAGGGGAAAGGGAGGCATTTATATCAAATACAAAAGAGTGTTGCAGTTACTAGGGTAGGTAATGGAAACAGAAGAGAGGAAATTGTGTGGACTAGGTTAAGGCTGGGGCATTGTGCATTAAACATTGAAAATGTTAGGGAAACACCAGACAGGATTGTGTGAGGAATGTCAGGAAGAGGAGTCAGTAGAACATGTAGTTTTGTGTTGCAGGAAGTATGGGATAGAGAGAGAGATGATGAGAAATAAATTAAGGGAGTTGGGGATGCAGGAATTCATATTAAAAGGGTTGCTGGGCATGGGTGAGAGAGCACAAGTCCGGGTATTTTTAGC
Source organism: Mobula birostris (assembly GCF_030028105.1). Lineage (NCBI taxonomy): Eukaryota > Metazoa > Chordata > Chondrichthyes > Myliobatiformes > Myliobatidae > Mobula > Mobula birostris. The sequence continues at coordinate 104,460,870 of NC_092377.1, forward strand.
GTTTTTAAGGGGTAAGGGTTTTTTTTTATATATAGAATATGACGAATAAACAGGAATAGGATACTAGGATGGTCAAAGATGGGAGGGTGAAGTGTAGGTTTGTGTATGTGTATATATGTATGTATATATATGTGTGTGTGTGATTGGGTGAAGGGATTTAGAATGTATGTCTAGTGCACATTCTGGAGCAGAGGGTGGCGGTAATGCACCATTAAGCAGGATGCCAACCGCCGTAAAACAAGATACAGACAGACAGACAGAAGTGATTCAGTTAATCAAATCAAACATCACAATGTGGAAGATCTAAGTGACTTTGACCATGGAATGACTGGTGGTGCCAGATGGAGAGTGGTGTGAGTATCTCAGAATCTGCTTTGACTATCAAGCACAACAGTATCTAGGGTTTACAGAGAATGGTGTGGAAAACAAAAAAAAAATGTCCTTCCTGTGAGCAGTAATTGTGCAGGTGAAAACCCTTTCTTAAAGACAGAGGAGAATGGCTAGACTGGTTCAAGATGACAAGAAGGTGATAGCAACTCAAATAAGCATGATAAAGTATGTAAAGGGTTAATACGGCCAGTTAAACATAGCAGGCTGTTTTCTCTGAAAGAAACCGTTGATTATCAACAGATGTTCTATTCAATGTTGAGAAATATTTCTTCTTGAAGTTAGCCAGCTAGTGTTTCAGGATGCTTGTCCTTGTGCAGTCATGCGTAGAGTTAAGACCGCTCCAGCCTGTTCTGTGTATAAGGCCATTATATCTATTTTGTAATTTGTCTCTCGGCACTGTCAAGCAATAGGTAAGTCTGACTTCAGCTTGGTATGTATGGGGGGTATCTGAACGACTATATTTATTTTGTAAGGGGAATTGTGAGTTAGTTGGTGGACTGAGCAAGAACAGTCACAGACTGTTCTCGTTTGAGTGACTGAGTAAGCCCCAGAGGGTTTGAATAAAGATTTTGTACTTATACGGTCTCTGAGTGACTTTATCTGGTTTCAACTTCCACAAGCAGGCATTACAACAGTGGTGTGCAGAAGGCACAATACGTCAAAACTTGAAGTGGACAGGAAGCAGAAGACCACGGACATACACTCAGTGGCCACTTTACTACGTACAGGGGTACCTAATATAATGGCCACTGAGTGTCTGTTCTACAGTACAGGACGAGCAGTTATGGCAGCCAAAAGCAGGACTTGTGTGATGCAACCATATCCGATGATGAGTGGTGAAGCCATCTTGAAGTTAAGAGAGCAAAAACTTCTGAGCATCAAAATGCTCATTGAGATAAGCTTAAATTACTGCTAACATCATAATCAGAAAACTTATCAACTAGTTTAGATACTTTTAGCAAGCATTCCAGTTAGAGTTCACATTTCCCCCCTCAAATCACTTGATTAATTTCCCTTCCAAAATTACTAGTTTTAATTACCAAAAGCAAGAGACGCACAACTTAGTTACCTACAAATAATACAAAAAGTAAAACTGCAGAATGTTGAAAAACTGCAAGATGAATTCAAGAATAGACTGCTTCAACATTCCTTTTCTTTCATAAAGATTAATAAAATGCATTTTGTAAAGCACTAATGTTCAAGTTATTCAAGGACACTACAGCGAATACATTTGATCTGGAGGGAAATTAAAGTATGGTAATTAAATCAGAGAATACTGGTTTCCTTAACTTAAGCAGATAAGAGGCAATACATTTCTAGCAATGATTGACACCAAAGATCACTGAGATATTGAGGCTAAAGTCTTCAAAGAGCTGATTTATCAAAGTGAGGCAACAAAGGAAGTGTAACTGGAAAAGTGTAACCATAGCATCCATCTTCAAACAATAACAAAAACAATCCAAACCTATCAGACAATTGTGAACAACTGGTAGTCATGGAGTCATAGAAAACACAGCACAGAAACAGATCCCTTGAATTGACTTTATTACTTACATCCTTCAAATACATGAGGAGTAAAAATCTTTACGTTACATCTCCATTCAAATATGCAACTATAGTAATTTATAATAAATATCATGTATAACAGGACAGTCAATATAATAAAGAGATACAGTGGCGTCAGCATGAATTAAGCAGTCTGATGACCTGGTGGAAGCTGTCCTGGAGCCTGTAAGCCCTGGCTTTTATGCTGTGGTACCATTTCCCGGATGGTAGCAGCTGGAATATCTTGGGGTTGACTCGGGTCTCCAATGATCCTTCGGGCCCTTTTAACATACCTGTCTTTGTAATTGTTCTGAACAGTGGGAAGTTCACATCTGCAGATGCGCTGGGCTGTCTGCACCACTCTCTGCAGAGTCCTGCGATTGAGAGAAGTACAGTTCCCATACCAGTCAGTGATGCAGCCAGTCAGGATGCTCTCAATCATGCCGCTAAAGAAAGTTCTTGGGATTTGGGGGCCCATACCAAACTTTTTTAACTGTCTGAGCTAAAAGAGGGGCTGCTGTGCCTTTTTCACCACACAGCTGGTATGTACAGACCACATGAGATCCTCAGTGATGCTTATGCCAAGGAACTTAAAGCTGTTCACCCTCTCGACCCCAGATCTATTGATGTCTATAGGGGTTAGCCTATCTCCATTCCTCCTGTAGTCCATAACCAACTCCTTTGTTTTTGCGACATTGAAGGGAGAAGTTGTATTCTTAACACCACTGTGTCAGGGTGATGATTTCCTCTCTCTAGGCTGCCTCATTATTATTTGAGATTAGGCCAATCAGTGTAGTGTTATCAGCAAATTTAATTAGCAGATTGGAGCTGTGGGTGATGACAGTCAGGATATAGAAACACAGAAAACCTACAGCACAATACAGACCCTTCGGCCCATAAAGCTATGCCGAACATGTCCCTGCCTTAGAACTACCTAGGCTTTACCCATAGCCCTCTACTCTTCCAAGCGCCATGTAGCCATCTAGGAGTCTCTTAAAAGACCCTAACGTTTCTGCCTCGACCACCGCCGCCGGCAGCCCAATCCATGCACTCACTACTCGCTGCGTAAAAAACTTACCCCTGACATCTCTGTACCCACTTCCAAGCACCTTAAAACTGTGCCCTCTCGTGCTAGTCATTTCAGCCCTGGGGCAAAGCCTCTGACTATCCACATGATCAATGCCTCTTATTATCTTGTACACCTCTGTCAAGTCACCTCTCATCCTCCGTCGCTCCAAGAAAAGGCCGAGTTCACTCAACCTATTCTCATAAGGCATGCTCCCCAATCTAGGCAACATCCTTGTAAATCTCCTTTGCACCCTTTCTATGATTTCCATGTCCTTCCTATAGTGAGGCGACCAGAATGGAGCACAGTACTCCAAGTGGGGTCTGACCAGGGTCCTATATAGCTGCAACATTACCTCTCGGCTCTTAAACTCAATCCCACGACTGATGAAGACCAATGCACCGTATGCCTTCTTAACCGCAGAGTCAACCTGTGCAGCAGCTTTATGTGTCCTAAGGACTCAGATCCCAAGATCCCTCTGATCCTCCACACTGCCAAGAGTCTTACCATTAATGCTACATTCTGCCATATTTGACTACCAAAATGAACCACTTCACACTTATCTGGGTTGAACTCCATCTGCCACTTCTCAGCCCAGTTCTGCATCCTATCGATGTCCCGTTGTAACCTCTGACAGCCCTCCACGCTATCCACAACACCCCCAACCTTTGTGTCATCAGCAAATTTACTAATCCATCCCTCCACTTCCTCATCCAGGTCATTTATAAAAATCACAAAGAGTAAGGGTCCCAGAACAGATCCCTGAGGCACACCACTGGTCACCGGCCTCCATGCAGAATATGACTTATTTGCCTTCTCTTTGCCTTCTGTGGGCAAGCCAGTTCTGGATCCACAAAGCAATGTCCCCTTGGATCCCATGCCTCCTTACTTTCTCAATAAGCCTTGCATGGGGTACCTTATCAAATACCTTGCTAAAATCCATATACAATACATCTACGGCTCTACCTTCATCAATGTGTTTAGTCATATCCTCAAAAAAATCAATCAGGCTCGTAAGGCACAACCCACCTTTAACAAAGTCATGCTGACTATTCCTAATCATATTATGCCTCTCTAAATATTCATAAATCCTGTCTTTCAGGATCTTCTCCATCAACTTACCAACCACTGAAGTAAGACATACAGAGAGTAAAGGAGAGGGCTTAGTACACAGCCCTGAGGGGCACCTGTGTTGAACGTCAGAGGTGAGGGAGCCCACTCTTACCACCTGCTGGCGATCTGACAGGAAGTCCAGGATCCAACTACACAAGGCAGGTGAAGGCCGAGGTCTCCAGGCTTCTTGTCGGACCTGGAGGGAATTATGGTGTTGAATGCTGAACTGTAGTCCAAGAACAGCATTCTCACATACACATCTGGAGAAGATGGATGCTTAAAGACAGTGTGTAGAGCTGTGGCTATTGCGTCGCCTGTCAATCGGTTTGTCAGTAGGCAAATTGTAGCAGGTCCAGTGTGGGTAGCAGCATGCTGCAGATGCAGTCCTTGAACAGCCTCTCAAAGCATTTGCTTACTATTGAGGTGCAACAGGACGCCGGTCATTCAGACATGTTACCTTGTTCTTTTTAGTTACAGGGACAATGGTGGATGTTTTGAAGCAGGAGGGCACTCTACACTGGGAAAGAGAGAGATTAAAAATATCTGTAAACACACCTAGCAGTTGTGCCGCACACATCCTGAGTATTCGCCCTGGGATGCTGTCAAGTCCCGCAGCCTTGTGACTGTCCACCCGTTGGAAACACCCGTGCACTTCGGCCTCAGAGATGACCAAACTGCTGGTCGCACCATCTGCAGGTCTCTTCAGGGGCTCAGTATTGGTGACATCGAATCAAGCGTACAAAAGATTTAGCTCATCTGGGAGAGAGGCTTTGATGTTGGAAACTTCACTGCATTTGGTCCATCTTGTCTGTGCCGAATCATTTAAACTGCCTAGTGACATTGACCTGCACCCAGGCTATAGCTATCCATAACCCTGCCATCCACATACCTATCCAAACTTTTCTTAAACATTGAAATCAAGCTTGCATGCACCATTATGCAGCTAACTCCACACTCTACCACCCCTCAGAGTGAAGAAGTTTCCCCTCATGTTTCCCTTAAACTTTTCACCTATCTCCCTTAACCCACCCAATTTATTTTGTACAAATATCAGGATTACATCTAGCAATCATTGATTACAAACATGTATCTGGACCAACAAACCCTGCCTTACCATCAACATTTTGGACCAAATATTTTCAGTCTATTTTACTGTAATAACAACTTGCAAGTGTCTGAATGTGTCAGCAGATCATTTGTTCCAGTTGATCACACTGGAGAAATTGGCACAACTTTCAGAGAGCCGAATCCATGACAACAAATCATATACACAAGAGATTCTGCCGATGCTGGGAATCCAAAGACATTGAACGTGTTATGCATGACTGTAACTATCTTTGTTAAACTACACACATATGTAAATCTTGAAGCTGCTTTCAGTGTCATTGTGTGATTATGGTGAATGCTGATACTTTTTTTATATATATTTGCAGCAGCAGCATAATTTACATAAGTATAATTTTCTATAAGCAATCCTTCCCTCATTCACAGCATGAACATTCAGTTGACCAAAGAAGAATTGTTACAGCGATTCTGCCAGCCTTCTTACCCTAACTCCTCACCATCTACCCTACCCTGCACTGATACTACTCTGGCCTTCTCCCAACGTCCTTCCTTTGGCTTTCTGGCTCACTCACTTCCCCTGCACTGCCCACTCAGACACTCCCGTATTCACACCACAACCACCACCTTGATTCCCCCACTGCTCAGGCCCTCACCATTGATTCCCTTCCTTCTACCACTCATTGACCTTCGCTGCTCCCCTTCAGAAACTTACACATATCCCTATATGTTCATTAACCTATTTCTACTGCTCTGCCCTTCAAGTCCCGTTACCCTACCCTGTTTCTACACCTTCCTCCTGCCCATCTCCCCCCCGCGCCCCTTCCTCCTGCCCATCTCCCCACTCGCACCCCTTCCTGCCCATCTCCCCCCCCCGCGCCCCTTCCTCCCGCCCATCTCCCCCGCCGCGCCCCTTCCTCCCGCCCACCTCCCCCCCCGCGCCCCTTCCTCCCGCCCACCTCCCCCCCGCGCCCCTTCCTCCCGCCCATCCCCCGCCGCGCCCCTTCCTCCCGCCCACCTCCCCCCCCGCGCCCCTTCCTCCCGCCCACCTCCCCCCCCGCGCCCCTTCCTCCCGCCCACCTCCCCCCCCGCGCCCCTTCCTCCCGCCCACCTCCCCCACCGCGCCCCTTCCTCCCGCCCATCTCCCCCCCCGCGCCCCTTCCTCCCGCCCACCTCCCCCCCCGCGCCCCTTCCTCCCGCCCATCCCCCCCGCGCCCCTTCCTGCCCACCTCCCCCCCCGCGCCCCTTCCTCCCGCCCATCTCCCCCCCCGCGCCCCTTCCTCCCGCCCATCTCCCCCCCCGCGCCCCTTCCTCCCGCCCACCTCCCCCCCCCGCGCCCCTTCCTCCTGCCCACCTCCCCCCCCGCGCCCCTTCCTCCCGCCCACCTCCCCCCCCGCGCCCCTTCCTCCCGCCCACCTCCCCCCCCGCGCCCCTTCCTCCTGCCCATCTCCCCCTCAGCCTTCCAGCAGCCCAGCACATACTTTCCCCTTCCCTCGTATTTCTCCTCCCCCTTCACTCGTCCTATGTGGACACACATTCAACGCTAAACCACTACGGCCACAAACTTCGCTGACACCTACACTGCTCCAAACCGGCACTACAGCGGGGAGTCACGGTGCGACACTGACCTTGAGCTTGTTTAATACCCCACTGTTCTCCAAAGTTTGCACCAACAGATCCCGCAGCTCAGTATCCTCCTCCGCCGACATATCGACAACAACCGGAACGAGCGCTCCGTCCTCATTCGCTCTTTCGCCACCACTGCACGCTTCCTCAGCAGTGGAAGTAAGTTAAATCAGTATCCTGGGCGAAAAGGGAGTTTTCCCAACGCTTATAGTTGATGGTTGTGATTTTTAAAAATATTATAATATCATCAACCGATAACTTTGAAATTGATCTGACGAAAAGTAAGGCTCGAATCGAACGCTAGCGATAACGGTCTCCCCGTGGAGGGGCGCGCGAGAGCGGAGCGAGAGGCGGGAACGAGGGGCGCGCTCCCGAGAACTCGCTTTCGGGTAATTTCTGCTCCTGTTATTGACATTTTCTGTTCCTGGGCCGAATTTACAGAAATTGTTTAATAGCCCATGGGCACTCACTGGTCAATAGGTAACGAGCCGGAGCTTCGTGTTGAGAATAGTGGTTTCGAGAAGGCAAGTGGAGTTGAAGAGGGAAAGCCCCCGAGTTGTCTTTTTCTCCGTGTGCTATTACCTTGTGCGTCTGACCTAGCATTGATGTGGTTCCATGATGTGAAGTTGAGATGCTTGCCAGCAAGTTAATTGACTGTTAATCTAAGTTTGGACCGTTACGTGAAGTAAACAAGCTTTTACTGTTACTTCCCCACCACCACCCCACCAAACACACACACACAAACCTTAACGCAATACCTTCTAAGAAATGACATTTCGACTCCGGGGAAAATATCCTTACATCTACGTCTCCTGTAATTTTATATACATGTCACCCCTTAGCCTCCGACGCCCTCGAGCAAACAGTCCGAGTTTTTACATCTCCTTACAAGTAATATTCTCTAATCCAGGTAACATCCTGATAAACCTCTTCAGTTTCTGTGGTTCTGAAGAAATTCAGAAAACCTCACGCCGGATTTCCATAAAACCCAGTAGCAGAATTAGTAATTAGGCTCTTCGGCCCGTCGAATCTGCTCCTTCATTCCATCATGGCTGATTTATTACCCTCTCAACCCCATTCTCTTGCCTTCTCCCCAAAACTTTTGACAACCTTACTTGTCAAGAACCTATCAACCCCCGCTTTAAATATACCCACTGACCTAGCCTGCACAGCTGTCTGTAGCAAAGAATTCTACAGATTCTCTGCCCTCTGGTGAAATAAATTCTTCCTCATCTCTGGCGGAAAGGGGCATTCTTCTAATCTGAACTGTGTCCTCTGGTCCTAGACTCTCCCTAAAAAAAAACGAGCTCCTTTTTCCATAGATGCTACTCGTTGACCTGCTGAGTTCCACTAGCAGATTGCTTGTTGCTTCAGTTCGGCAAAGGACCAGGCTCTTTGTCCCACGATGTCTTTGCTGACCATGATGCCAAATTAAACTCATCCATGTGCTTGAATAGGTATGGAAGTCTGTGTACAGTATCTCCATTCCATGTCTGTTCACATTGCCTTTATAAGTGTCTCTTAAATGTTGCTGATGTGTCTGCTTCCAGCACATCCCCGGTACTGTGTGTGTGGAGGGGCAGGGAAGGGGAAACTTGCCTGAAAAATCTTTAAACTTTCACCTCCCACTTTAAAGCTATGCTCTTTAGTATTTGACATTTCTACCTTGAGAAAAGATCTATACACTCTGCTCCCTTCCTAATCGTATATACTTATAATTGTATAAACGTATATCAAATTGCTAAATTGGTTTACTTTCATCAAGTGTACAAAAGTACAGTGAAAACATTGTCTTATATACTGTACCTACAGCTCAATTTATTGCGCAGTGCATTAAGGTAGTGCAATGTAAAACAATAACACTGCAAAGTGTCGAAGTTACAGAGAGAGTGCAATGCAGATCGACAAACAGGTCATAATGAGGTAGATTATGAAGTCAAGAGTACACTTTATCATAGTTGAGAATCATTCAATAGTTTAGGAGGGTGGTGAATATTGGTAGCTCCGGCTGAGGCGGTTGATGCTGCGGTGTTCGCCGAGCTTGGCAATTAGCTTGCAGACGTTTCATCGCAGGTCCTCAATGCAAGTTGTTTTGCTTTCACTCTGGTCGTGGTCGCCTTTATATCGCCTCGCCGCCCCGCCCTTTGCTTGCCTCGGTCCTGATTGGCTACCCCTGCAGTTGACCTTTGAACTCTATTGGCTCGCCTGTCTTTCGCTCTTAGGGGTTCATAGCCGGCGTCTATTTCGATATGTTTGTTTACGCAGTTATTTGAAGAGAACCACGCTTCTAAAAAAATCTTCACGCCTGCTTCATCCAGTTAAAGCTGTGTCCCTCTTGGTCTTCATGTACCGAGATCAGTGACAATGGATCTTGTCTCCGTACCGCCAGTTAATGTTCCTGTAAACGAGTTGAGAGCTTACGTCCAATCTGTTCGATGTAGTTCTCGTTGCAGTCTCCACAGGTGATCCTTTCACCACATTGCTTTTGTTGGTTGTTTTTACTGGTACACTGGTTCTTGAGACAAGGTTCCTTTAAAGTCGCCATTGGGTGCTAGGAATTAAAATGTTTGACCATAGGGAAATTCCGCTCTTACTGAATGGAGCGGCGTTGCTTAACAATACGTGCCCCCAATTTACGTCGGGTTTCACCAATGTAGAGGAGACCACATCGGGAGCACTGGATACAGTAGACGACCCCAACGGATTAGCTAGTAAAGTGTTGCCTCACCTGAAGGGGGCCCCTGAATAGAGGTAAAGGAGGAAGTAAATAGGTAGATGTAGCATTTTGGTCGCTTGCAGGATGAATGGATAAGGGAATCACTGAGGGAGCAATCCCTGTGGAAAGCGGAGAGTGCGGGAGGAGGTGTGACAAATGAATTTAAGGGCAGGATGGAAGTTTCAGGCAAAGTTGATGAAATTAACAAGTTCAGCATGGGTGCATGAAGCAGCAGCAATGCATTCGTCAAAGTAGCGGAGAAGTTGTGGAGTATTACCGGGGAAGACTTGGAACATGGACAGTTTTATGTAGCCAATAAATTGGCAGGCATAGCTGGGGCCTATATGGGTGTCCCTATTACCTTGAGTCTAGAGAAAGTGGGAAGAGACGAAGGAGAAATTGTTGAGGGTGAGGACCAGTTCTAGCAAACAGGAGGGTGTTGGTGGAGGGGAACTGGTTGGGTATTCTGTTTAGAAAGATGCAGAGAGCTGAAAGTCCTTCTTGATGGGGGATGGAATTGTATAGGGACTGGACATCCATGGTGAAAGTAAGGTGGTCAGGGTCAGGAAATTGAAGGTTGTTGAGAAAAATGAGAGCATGTGAAGTGTCACAGATGTAACTGGGAAGGGACTGAACTAAAGGGATAGAATGGAGTCGGGGTCTGCGAACATGAGTTCAGGGGGACAGGAGCAGGCAGGAACAATGGGCGTACCGTCATTAATGGCAGATAGTGGGACTTGCCAATCCTATACATACAGAATGTTTAAAAGGAAAATGGTGGGAAATTAAGCAGTCAGGCACCATCTGCAGAAAGAGAATCAGTTAATGTTTTAGACAAGGTTCCTTCATTTTATTTGAGAAAAATAATTTATTCTGGGTAGAGAGTTCTAAAGACTTGGAACCCTTTTGGAAAAAAATAGCACATCATCTGTTGTAAATTGGAAACCACTTGCTTCTTTTACACACAGGATTCCTACTTCTGGATGCACCCACAAGAAAAAAAACACATCATTTCTCTGTTAAGAACTGCAGGGTTTAGCATGCTTTCATCATTTCCCCTCTCTTCTAGACTCCAGTAAATACAAACCTTACTGCTCCAACGTTTCATCATAAAACATAGCACCTTTTCCAGTATTGTAAACCTCTTCCAATGATTGTCCTTCTTCACATATAGAGAGAGCTCTAATGTTTGCTTGGTTATATCAACCCTAAAGACCAAGTTGGATGCTCTGTGTACCAGAGGGGAAGGACAGCTGCTAGTGCCACCATTTGAAGAGCTGGCAATGGTGGAAAAGATTTTGAATCCCCAAAGTATACATTAGTGCCAGACAAAATGTCTTAACCTTGTACTGACAAGGTTATATTTTCTCAGGCCCATTTAAGCCAATATATGTGCAAAGTAGTAAATGAATTACAATGCCCACAGGAATGTAAATTTCCTCTAAAACGTATATTTTTATGAACAAAATTCCTTACAGGCCCTTTCCCTCAACTACCATTTCACTGTGCTATTTTGAACTTTTCTTCCAACTATCGATACATCTGGTCATGTACACAACTTGAAAACTTCCTATGAAAGGACCATCATTTTTTAATATTAGTTATAAATAGATCAATAAACTTTCACACCCCCACAAGCTGTTACTTCAACCACATCCCCTATACTTGTTGTGCCATTGATATTTCACCTGTTCTCATAGGGATTATTCTGGTCATCAGAAGCATTCATTCGATCTGGGACATTCAGAATCCAAATCAGGTTTATTCTCATTGATGTTAGACATGATCTGTTATTTTGTGGCAGCAATACTGTGCAGACATAAATTACTATAAGTTACAATCAAAAATAAATAAATAGTGCAAAAAAGGAATAGCTAGGTAGTGTTCATGGTCTGTTCAGAAATCTGATGATAGAGGGAAGGAAGGTGTTCCTAAAACATTGATTGTGGGTCATCAGGCTCCTATATTTCAACCCTGATGGTGGTAATGAGAAGAAGGCATGTTACAAATAGTGGGGGTCCTTAATGATAGATGCTACCTCTTGAGCCACTAACTTTTGAAGATATCCTCAATGTTGGGGAGGCGGGTGCACATGATGGAGCTGGCTGAGTCTACCAACCTCTAAAGCCTCTAATATTCCTCTACATCGGCACATCCACACCAGACAGTGATGTAAACAGTCTGAATCTCTCCATTTGCAGAAATTTGCCAGTCTTTGCTGACATACCAAATCTTATCAAACTCCTAATGAAGTATAGCCACTGACGTGATTATATTAATATGCAATCATAGATCCTGTGAGAGCTTAACGGCCAGGAACCTGAAACTGTTCTCCCTTTCCACTGCTGGCCCTTAATGAGGAGTGGTGTCAGTTCTCCCACCTTCCTTTCCTGAAGTCCACAGTTAATTCCTTGGTCTTGCTGATGCTGAGTGCAAGATTATTGTTATGACACCACTTGACCAGCATATCTACTTTGCTACATACTCTGCACTCTCTGCTATGGCTAGGCACAGCTCAAACAGCATCTATAAAATTGCCGATCATGCCACCATCTGAAATTCTGCCAATGAAAGTGGCGACAGCAGTGATTTTATAGATGCCGTTTGAGCTGTGCCTAGCCACAGTCAGGAGTGTAGGGAGGGCTGAGCACACATCCTTGAATTGCACCTGTGTTGATTGTCACCAAGACGTTATCACTGATTTGTCCTGACTCTGGCTTTGTGATGCCGAAGTCAAGAATGCATTTGCAGAGAGAGTTACAGAGGCCCAGGTTTTGAAGCTCATTAATTAGTTCTGAGATTATGGTGTTGAATAAACAGCAGCCTGACATAGATATCACTGTTGTCCATGTAGTCCAAAGCCCATTGGAAAACCAGTGATTTGGATCCACTGTGAACTGGTTGTAGTGAAAGGCAAATTGCAGTGGGTCCAGGTCCTTACTCAGGCAGGGGTTAATTCGAGTCATGACTAATCTCTCAAAGCAGTTCATCTCTATAGATGTGAGTTGAGGCAACTCTTCTTGGGCACTGGTATAAATGATGTCTTTTTAAAGCAGGTGGGAACCTCTACCTGCAGCAATGAGTGGTTTAAGATGTCACTCAGATTTCAAAGACACAGAGGTGTTGGCGCGCGGCCAAGTGGTTAAGGCGTCGGTCTAGTGATCTGAAGGTCACTAGTTTGAGCCTCAGCTGAGGCAGCGTGTTGTGTCCTTGAGCAAGGCACTTAACCACACATTGCTCTGCGATGACACTGGTACCAAGCTGTATCAGCCCTAGTGCCTTTCCCTTGGACAACATTGGTGACGAGAGAGGGGAGACTTGCAGAATGGGCAGCTGCTAGTCTTCCATACAACCTTGCCCAGGCCTGCACCCTAGAAATCTTCCAAGGCGCAAATCGATGGTCTCACGAGACCAACGGATGCCTATTTAACAGGTCATTAGGTTAATTAGTCACATAAGTGTAATTGGATAGCACGGGCTCGTTAGGATGGGAGGGAATGTTACCGTAAATAAAACAATAACTGTCCTTGAATACTCCAGTTAGTTGGCACTGGTTTTCGGTCCCCTGCCAGGTCGACCATCAGAACCTGATGCCTTACAAGGGTTCACCCTCTTGAAGGATGCTCTGAGACAGAGATTGAAGATTGTAAAGGCTTGTCATATGAGGAGTGTTTGATGGTTCTGGGCCTCTGCTCATTAGAATGCAGAACTGTGAGTGGGGGGGGGGAAGAGGCGGAAATCTCATTGAAACCTATAAAATGTTGAAAGGCCTCAATGGAGCGGGTGTGGAGAGGATGTTTCCTATGGTGGGGAAATCAAGACCAGAGGGCACTGCATCAGATTAGAGGAGGATCCTTTTAGAACAGAGATGAGGAGGAATTTCTTTAGCCAGAGAGGTGAATCTATGGAATTCATGCCACAGGCGGCTGTGAAGGCTAAGTCATTTGATATATTTAAGATTGTTGATTAGTCAGGACATGAAGGGATACGGGCAGAAGGTAGGGGACTGAGGCTGAGATGGAAAATGGATCAGCCACGATGAAATGGCGAAGCAGATTCCATAGCCCAAATGGCGTAATTCTATTCCTTTTTCTTATGGATTCACACAGGTGGAGTTTCAATGTGTGCATAAAAAGCACTGAGCTCATTGAGGAGTGAAACATCACTTCCATACAGGAATTACAAGTGAAGGTTTTTTTGCCTCTCATCACACTCCACTTATATTTCATATTCAGTTTTCATATGAATGCCTTCAGATGAATCAGAGATTAACTTCCAGCTTCCAGATTTGTGTTAAAGCAGGTGGGAACCTCTACCTGCGGCAATGAGTGGTTTAAGATGTCACTCAGGTGACATCTTAAATGTGGAACACAGATTCACTGTACTCGTCAAAATGCTCCACTGCTGGAGTCTGCTTAATTCCTATGGTGGAACTAAATTTTTCAGAGATTGTCCAGTGGCTGCAAAGAAAAAAAAAACATAAGTTGCCTGATCTGACTTGAATTCATGTGTTTGGATATAGTGACAACATGCAAGCAGTAAATTAACTTCCTTTCAAAATTATTTGTTTTGATTAATGTACCTGATACTTCATTGCAGAAAATTTAATCATTCATTTCTAAAATTTAAATGATCAGAAATATTAAGCACTCTTCATCTCTGGCAACTGGCAGTCTTTAGGTTCAGGATTAAATGGCCATTAAAGGTTTTCATAAAATTATACAGCATACAAACAGTCTAACTTGTTCACACTGGACAAGATTTTGGGACTAGACAGGTGGAGATTATGGTCAGCATCAACTTAGTAGGTCATAAAGCTTGTATCCATACTATATAATCGATGCTGATTCCATTTGGCTGATATCACTGAAAACTTTTTCCCATTCATATACCCGTTCAAATGTCTTTTATACTTAATTATACCTCCCTCAACTACCTTCTCTGGTAGCTCTTTCCATATACCCATTTTCTCTATTTGAAAATCCCCGTTTAATCTGTTGATCTCACTTTAAACCTATCTCTCTAGCTGCTTCATGCAACTACCATCAGGAGCCACAGAAGCCTGAAGTCCCACACCACCAAATTAAAACCAGCTTTAACTATTTGGTTCTTGAACCAACTGGCACAACCCTAATCATTATCATAATACAGCAGTGCTATGATCTCTTTACACTAAAATGTCATTGTCCTAATCTTATTCTTTCTCATAAAATTGTGTACAACTTCTCTTCTGAATGCTATAAGATACTGCAACTTAGCTTTTTATTGTGCCTGAGTATACATGTACCTGTGAGACAATTAATTCAACTTTTAGATTTCCTGAACCTGGGAAAAAGACAATCTTTCCTCTCCATGCCTAACAATTTCATAAACCTTTAAGATCTCTTCTCCATTTCCACTCAACGAATTGTTCTAGCTTATTCAATCTTGCCTTGCATCTCAATCCCTTAAAGTGAGATGAAGAGGACTAAGAAATTGGGGAATGGAAAAAGAAAGGGGAGGGTGTTGGAAAATTACCACAAGTTAGAGATGTTCATGCCACCAAGTTGGAGGCTACCAAGTGAAATAAGACCATAAAACATAGAAGAATTAAAGCAGTCGGCCCATTGAGTCTGCTCTGCCATTCCATCTTTGCTAATTTATTATCCCTCTCAACCTCATTCTCCAGCCTTCTCCCTAAAAAATCTAGCATCCTTACTAATCAAGAACATATTAAGCTCTGCTCTAAATAGACACAGTGACTTGGCTCTTCACAGCTATCTGTGGCAATAAATTCTATAGATTCATCACCCTCTGACTAAAGAAATTACTCTTTCTAATGGGACATTCTTCTATTCCGAGGTGGTACCCTCTGGTCCCAGACTCCCAAATGATGGTGGTCTTCCTCCAACCTGAGAGTGGCCGCATTGTGTCAGTAGACAAGGCCGTGGACCAACATCAGAATATGAATAATTAGTACGATTAAAATGGTCTGCCACCAGGAAATCATTCTGATGCCCCTCGTCTTTCCCTTTCTCCCACAGTCCACTGTCCTCTCTCATCAGATTCCTTCTTTAGCCCTTCACCTGTCCCACCTATCACCCCCAGTTCATTTCATCCACTCCACCCCTCCCCAACCACCCACCTGGTCTCACCCATCACCTGCCAGCTTATGCTCCTTCCTCCCGCCCCCCCCCATCTTTCAGTCCTGATAAAGGATCTCAGCCCTAAACATATACTCTATTTCTCTCCATAGATGCTGTCTGACCTGCAGAGTTCCTCCAGCATTTAGTGTGTGTTGTTCTGGATTTCCAACATCTGCAGAATCTCATGTTTATCTCTACATTAAAATTTGCCATGCTCTTGCCCATACACTTCTCGCAACTCAGTGCCATCCAGCTTTGTATCATCAGCAAACTGCGACATATTACACTTGGTCTCTTCATGCAAGTCAATGTTATAGATTGTGAATTGCTAGAGGCCCAGAGCTGATCCCCGTGGCAATCCCCTACCCTCTTCCTTAATGAACATGCATTTTTCCAATCTGTGTGAACAGTTGTAGCATTTACAGAATTTTGCTAGTTTTTAAAATGTTAATTGGAACGGTGGGACAGATGATGACTTATGAGCATTAGTGATAATTAAACCAACTTTTACCACACCCAGCTGCACAGCTTCTACATATGTAGCTGTATATATCTGAAGAGATACATAATCAACTGAATATGAAACCCTACCAAAACCTCCTCCTTCTCTAACTATGGCAACCTGAGACTAAATCAGAACATAGAACTTGCCTGGCCAAGGTTAACAAATGCTCCAAGTAGTAATTGAGTTTGGCATCAGTATATACAGCTCAGTTACACAGTAACGTGAAATAGGAAACCTTTATGAGAGTAGAAAATCAGAAAGAAATTTGCAATAAAAAAAATAACCATATAACAATTACAGTACGGAAACAGGCCACCTCTGCCCTTCTAGTCCATGCCAAACTCTTACTCACCTAGTTCCACCGACCTGCACTCAGCCCATAACCCTCCGTTCCTTTCCTGTCCATATGAGAACACTCAGTCCTCTTTTATTGTCATTTAGAAATGCATACATACATTAAGAAATGATACAATCTTTCTCCGGAGTGATATCACAGAAAACAGGACATACCAAAAACCAACACTGACAGAACAACATAATTATAACATATAGTTACAGCAGTGCAAAGCAATACCATAATTTGATAAAGAACAGACCATAGTCACAGTAAATAAAAGTCTCAAAGTCCCGAGTCAATCGATTCCCAAGTCCCCGATAGCTATCTAATTTAACTTTAAATGAGAACATCGAACCTGTCTCGACCACTTCTGCTAGAAGCTTGTTCCACACAGCTACCACTTTCTTGAGTAAAGAAGTTCCCCCTCGTTACCCCTAAACTTTTGCCCTTTAACTCTCAACTTATGTCCTCTTGTTTGAATCTCCCCCACTCTCAATGGAAAAAGCCTATCCACGTCAACTCTATCTATCCGCCTCATAATTTTAAATACCTCTATCAGGTCCTTCTATGCTCCAAAGAATAAAGACCCAACTTGTTCAACCTTTCTCTGTAACTTAGGAGATGAAACCCAGGTAACAATCTAGTAGAAAATGCTGGAAGCACTCAGCTAAAACAGTCAACATCTGTTAAAAGTCCTTTTGTCAGACCAGAATAAGAATTGTAATTTAAACCACAGTACAGATCATCCACTCATTTTGATGTCTACTGCTTTAAAAAAACACCATTAATACGTTTCTTTACAAGAATCAACAAGGCACAAAGTGAGTAACTGTGCAAAGCCCCTTTGGCATGATCATTACACTGGGTAATGCGAGGTCAGTATAAAGTGTAAATGGAAATTACAATTGCATCTTATTTGAACGATGCAAACATATTGCCTGCTCATAACAAGTAGTGCATTGCTTAAATAAAAGTTTCCATTCCATAACAATAGGAGCGCACTTGCACCCTATGGAGTAGACCAAGCTAATTAATTTGAAAAAGGAGTACATGGACAGTGAAAGTCAGCTTGGTCATACTTTAGCAGATTGAATTGAATCTCTTGAAAACAAACAGTAACCATTTTTCAAATCTTCCACAGAAGTAAAAAAAAGGGAATAAGATTAAAGTTTTTAAGAGCCGTGCCATAAAACCTGAGTTTGAGAAGCCCCTTAAACTAAAGGTGGTTTCTATGTCAACATTATTTTAAAAAACAAAATGCAGTCCTTTACATGTGATAAATTAACTTTAATTACATTCATATTACACATACATTTTTCCAACAGCTGGTGCAATACTCTGAAGCAGTTTTACTTGGCTGATTTACCCTGTGGTGTTGTATGTACATCCTTAACTACGTCATATGTTTCACGCCACCTGCACAACAAGTTCCACACTTGATGGCCAATGACAAATTGAGGAAATGGAAAGCAGGTTAATTTACTAAAGCAAAATCTCCTCTTTTGCATCACAAACAATGGAAGCATGCCAGATTAATAATGTGATATACATTCAAAAACATTAACACATTACAACTGGTAAAACTTACAACTTGCTACAAAATTTTTTTTATTCAGTATCCAGTGATATTCCCTAAAAGGAGACAAACGTATTCTCTAAATTGCTCTGGAATAGCAAAGTATGACAGACTACATGTTACAACTGTTAAGGAAGTACTTTGGTCCCTAAGGAAGTACTTTAGCTCCTCTTCAGCAGAATGTTTTTTCTCCACCTTAATAATCAGAATAATTTGAATCTGCTTCATGCTGTCCTAATTTCATTAATATTTTGCATTGCAAAATTAAATTCTTCTCAAAAATCACACCTCTCAGACTTCAACATACAATGAATGGCTTATTCTTACATGTAATGCAAATACACTGGGTAAGGACAGTTAGCAAAATAACCTGAGATTTTCAAAAGGAGAAAATTTCTCTGCAGGAAATACCAAGACATATAGGCAATTTGAGCACAGATGTGTCTTACCAAGGATGAACACGAGTGGACCACAGTTCATTAATGCTGAGCGAGGAGGCAAGAGAGTGTGAAGTGTAATCTTAAAATGCACTGAAAGTAACCTGTCTATATCCTTGCATACCATCCACAGTATTTTCATATTTAGTTTTTACTTGACAAGTAAAATCAAGAACGCACTTTACTGGTCTTAAACATTAAAAGTCATTTATACTTTTAAAAATATTAACAACCATATACACAGAATTTCAGTTTAGAGTTACTACCTTAAGTGGTATGAAAAGTGATCAAGCATTTCTGCACTACAAGGTTTCACTTGCAAATGAAAATATTCTGAGCTCATTTGGGAAGATATCAGATGCTGAAAATGTACTGAAGACAAGAGTCAAACTGCCTGCTTAGTTTTCTAAGGCTTCATCACAGAAACTTGACGGCGGCACATGCAATTACTCAGTTGCAAAAACCACTAATTAGCAATTTCAGTGCTGGTGTTACGGTTTCCATATTTGTGGTGGATGATCAACAGTACAACTCCCAGAAAGAAGCAGATAGAACCAACAGTGATGTAAGCAATCCCCAGGAATGGATTCTTTCCTCCCATCCAAGAAATGGTGCTCAAGATCATTCTTTTTCGTCCATGAAAGCTATCGACTGGATAATCTGAACATGGTATAGGAATACTTCATTGCTTTTAACTTCACACTTTCAACTCTTAAACATTAATTATTCACCTAATTTAATTGAGGTATTCTTAAACGTGCCAATATGAACAAAGCCCATGCTTATATTATTGTGTTGCAGCCTTCTATGATAAGAATACCGGCAATTGCTCTGCTTTCTAAAATATACTCACAGCTCTGTTCTATGAGTGCAGCATTGGCATTCTTGCTAAATGTACCTTCACGTGGCATCAAAACTGATAACTGAATATACTCTGAAAGAGAAGCCTGGTCAAGATAATTATAACTCAATATTTCAGCTATCACAGCACAGATGTGGAATCAAAAAAGAACTTTAAATATTCATGACACACTTTGAATATGACTACAACACATGCCATTCTTTTTCTTAAGTCAATTTCATTTGTAATGTTCTAATTATCATGTAGTACAAGAATCACAGTAGTTTATCACAATAGTCTTTTGAAGCAGTTGTTCTTATTTTCTGGCTGTACTACTTATGACTCATAATCAAGTTCTGTTCAGTGATAATCATTCTAAATCTCTCATTATTGTAATCAAAGACAGGCAGTGCACCTGACACTAATCAAACCAATGATCAGACTTAGTGCATTATATGCATGAGCTTATTTATAGAACTTCTTTTACAGCAAGTCAGCAAAAATGAATAGAAAATCAAACACAAATACTCCTCTAAAAAGGTTTCTCTAGTCCTTTGTCAAACTGAGTCAAAGCCGTTCAATAAAGTGTTGACATTAAACATGTCAAAAGATGGTCAATGCTTATTTTCCAGATGGATTCAAACTTACCATAATAATCTTCATTCCACCATAAAATCTAATATAAAAGTCTTTGAGAATATCTTTAAAATTTCAGAGCCTTGGGAAAAGGAGAAAAGCTTTTCTCACATTAACATATGTACCAACATTTTTGGAGTAGCACACAATAACGTTGATTTTGAATGTGTTATGCCTGGTGTTGATGGAATAGAACAGCCCTCAAAAAAAAGGATTAAGTTTTAAATCCAGTAACCTCGAAAGTTATAGCTAATGAAACTCAGAGGCTACCACTGGTTTGGACAAAAATCCATTTCCAAATTGAAAAATATGAACTAGAACTCACCATAGCATCTTTTTGAGTTTCATTTTTCATTGTTGGAATTGTTAATTTGGCCAATAAATTTTGGTACAACTTTCCTGTTCCCTTATCATTCCATCTATTAATAAAACGCTAAAAGTGTGAAATGAAAGACAGTAAAGGCCACTACTTAATAACAGAGGACTCCAAAGCCAATTCTGTATAAATACATTGTTAGGCGCATAATGCACAAGAATGCTACTTAAACACAAGAGATTCTGCAGATGCTGGAAATCTAGAACATCCAGTATTTTCTCCCCCCCTCCCTTTCCATTCCTCATTCTGACTTCTCTCTTACGCCTTCTCTGTTCCCCACCTGCCTATGAGCTCCTTCCCTTTCTCCCATTGTGCACTCTCCTCTTTGATCTCTGGTTTACGTTTTCTGCCTATCACCTCACAACTTCTCACTTCAACCCCTCTCACCTACCTTCTCCCTCACATGGTCTCACCTATCACCTGTCAACTTGTATGCCTCTCCCCCAACTTCATATCCTGGCTTCTGCCCCTTCATTTCCAGTCCTGATAAAGGGTCTCGGCCCAAAATGTCGATTCTTTATTCCTCCCCATAGACCTGCCAAGTTCCTCCAGCTTCTTGTGAATGCCACTTAAATGTGGTAAACCTTGATGGATTATGGGGGAAATTTGAAAATTAAAGATAAAAACTTTTGTAATACACAGAATGAAGGATACTGTAGGTAACATGCAGAGTATAATTTCCATGCTGCAGGGTAGGTGCAAATGATTCCTTTTTCTCAATAAGCCTGTACAGCTTACGGAACGTAGGCAGAGCTGCAGTGCGCATCCACACTATGAAATCTTCATTTATGAATCCATTGTTGTCCTTGTCCTCTGGATCCAGTTCATACACTGGTTTAGGCCAGTTCACAGGTTTTGTAGTATCTGTAATTCCAGAACGTTATATTGCTTTTTCACCAGTTATACAACATTAATAATTTCTACAACAAATACAAAGCATTTTTAAGTTGCCAAGAAATTTTTGAATTAAAAAATGTAAGGTAGCTTTCCATGAAGACATCCTTTTAACAACTTATTCCATTCAGAAAATTTGTAGACTGTTGATTTTAGTAAAGATTTTAGGATTTTTGTACCTTCACTGAGTGAAAAAATATATTAGTCCCACTCATTTTAAGAAAAAGAATAATTATCTCAATATGGTTGCCCTTAAACATTAGCTTTTTCTTCCTCCACAGGTAATGCCCACGGACTCTTGACAGCTACCTGGACTATTCTTCTTCCCACCCTGTCTCTTGCAAAAATGCTGTCCCCTTCTCACAATTCCTCTCAGGATGAGGCTTTTCATTCCAGGACGACGATGATGTCTTCCTTTTTTAAAGAAAGGGGCTTCCCTTCCTTCACCATCAACTCTGCCCTCAAACACATCTCTCCCATTTCACGCACATCTGCTCTCACCCCATCCTCCCGCCATCCCACTAGGAATAGGATTCCCCTTGTCCTCACCTACCACCCCACCAGCCTCCGGGTCCAACATATAATTCTCCATAACTTCTGCCACCTCCAACGGGATCCCACCACCAAGCACATCCCCCCCCCCCCCATTTCTGCTTTCTGCGGGGATCGCTCCCTACGGGACTCCCTTGTCCATTCGTTCCCCCCCCATCCCTTCCCACGGATCTCCCTCCCGGCATTTATCCTTGTAAGCGGAACTAGTGCTACACATGCCCTTACACTTCCTCCCTCACCACCATTCAGGGCCCCAGACAGTCCTTTCAGGTGAGGCAACACTTCACCTGTGAGTCGGCTGGGGTGATATACGGTGTCCAGTGCTCCCGGTGCGGCCTTCTATATATTGGCGAGACCCGATGCAGGCTGGGAGACTGTTTCGCTGAACACCTATGCTCTTTCCGCCAGAGAAAGCAGGACCTCCCAGTGGCCACACATTTAAATTCCACGTCCCATTCCCATTCTGACATGTCTATCCACAGCCTCCTCTACTGTCAAGATGAAGCCACATTCAGGTTGGAGGAACAACACCTTATATTCCGTCTGGGTAGCCGCCAACCTGATGGAATGAACATTGACTTCTCTAACTTCCCTTAATGCCCATCCTCCCCTTCGTACCCCATCCCTTATTTATTTTTCCCCCCTTTTTTCCTCTTTTTCTCCCTCTGTCCCTCTCACTACAACTTCTTGCCTGCTGTCCATCCTCTGGGCTCCCCTCCCCCTTTCTTTCTCCCTAGGCTTCCCATCCCATGATCCTCTCCCTTCTCCAGCCTTGTATCCCTCTTGCCAATCAACTTTCTAGCTCTTAGCTCCATCCCTCCCCCTCCTGTTTTCTCCTATCATTTCAGACCTCCCCCTCCCACTTTCAAATCTCCTACTATCTCTTCTTTCAGTTAGTCCTGATTAAGGGTCTTGGCCCAAAACGTTGACTGTACCTCTTCCTATAGATGCTGCCTGGCCTGCTGCGGTCCACCAGCATTTTGTGTGTAATGCCTAATCTATACTTTTTTTCATACATTTGATACTTAAAATTTTAGCAGCCATATACGTTTAATGATTGTAACAGAATGCCCTTGACTACTGTATCACCAAATTTGCAGTTGTAATTTTTAAACATCAAGTGATCACATTACAGAGAAATTGCAAACAGAAAACCACCCACATTATAATTTTCAATAATACAAACCCCTTTTCCCATTGAATTCCATTTTATAAGTGGGAATTTATATTTCATATGGGATGTTTTGAGTCTTACATCGAGTAATTTTATCAGTGATGACAAAGCAATTTATTTATTGAGATAAAGCACAGAATAGGTTCTTCTGGCCCTTCGAACTGTGCTGCCCAGCAATCCCCCAAGCCTAATCAAGGGACAATTTACAATGACCAATTAACCTACTAACTGGTACTATGGAAGGAAACCAGAGCACCCAGAAAAAGCCACATGGTCTCAGGGAGAACGTACAAATGCCTTACAAGCGATGGCAGGAATTGAACCTGGGTCACTGGTACTGCAAAGCTTTGTGCTAACTGCTACATTATCATGCCGCCCCTACCACTACTTAACAGCTGAGGCCAATTTTAGATTTGAGAGATGGACTAGGCTTGTGCAAAAGAAAAACATTCTTAAATTTAGTCACTCATAAGATATGGATATATCCATAGCCCTGTTGATTAAGTTGGCATTCACAGCTGAGTCTTTCTGCAGTCCAAGGATACGTCAATAGATGTCTCAGAATGCACCACAGTTGCACTCTTCATCTGTGGGGAATTTTCTCTGAAACACAAGGCTTATGGCTTCAGAAACAGTTTACGAACTGGAGATGTCAGGGAATGGGATGCGATTTCAGGATTGGGGTTCAGGTGCGAATAGAGGTGGAAAAGGAGTTCAGGAAGCAATGGTTAAAGTAGAAGTGGAGTAAAAGATGAGGGATTACTTTAAGGATATGGCTACCATGGCAGTGCCGCACTCAGATGTCAGTTCACATGTCCTCGAACTGGAGAGGCTGATTTTACCACCCATAGTTTTGAGTGACTAAGAATTTTAAAATATCCCAAATCCTAAAAAAACAACAAAATTATTTTTATTAACACAAGAGGCTCTGCAGATGGCGACGGAGGATGAGGGTGACCTGATAGAGGTGTACAAGATAATGCGAGGCATTGATCGTGTGGATAGTCAGAGGCTTTTCCCCAGGGCTGAAATGGCTAGCATGAGGGGGCATAGTTTTAAGGTGCTTGGAAGTAAGTACAGAGGAGATGTCAGGGGTAAGTGTTGTTTTTTTTTTTTTTTTTTTTTTTTTTAAACGCAGAGTGATGAGTGCGTGGAATGGGCTGCCGGTGGAAGCGGAAATGATGGGGTCTTTTAAGAGACTCCTGGATGGATACATGGAGCTTAGAAAAATAGAGGGCTATGGGTAAAGCCAAGGTAGTTCTAAGGTAGGGACATGTTCAGCACAGCTTTGTGGGCCAAAGGGTGTGTATTGTGCTGTATGTTTTCTATGTTCTATGTTCTAATGCATGGAAGATGTACAAAAATGCAACTCAGCAAGTCAGACAGCATCTATGGAGGGGCATAAGCTGTCAACTCTTCATCATGTCTGGAAAGAAAGGGGCAGAAGCTAGAAAAAGACGAGTAAAAATAAACTTTACCCCTACAAAAATTCCGTAAGAGCGAATTTTATTATGTATCACAAATTTATAGGTGTTGATTTGTGAATTCCACAAGGGTGAATTTCTATAACCCAAATGAATGTAATGCAGAAAAATATATTCAAAGAAATTTTTTTTAAAACAAAGTTTCTATATTTTGTTGAAGGGTTAAAAAAATAAACTGAGTAGTAATATTAAACATCTGCACATTTTAAAAAGCCTTGCATGAAATCAAGAATTAATCTAATTATTCTGAACCCATCACATAATTGGATAACTCATCAGTACCAACAGTGATCTTTATGAACCAAAATCACTAGATATTTACGAAGTTAGATTACCTCTGAAGATATAAGATAAATTGGATGCCCCAGATGGGTTCCTGAACTTAACATTCTTGTCTGTCCACCATGCAATGCCTTTCTTGATCAAAGGAATCTCCGTTTTGGTACCATTATCAACATAGTACAACTTTAGAGTATCTAGCAATGAGAAATCAAAGATCTGTCTATTAAGATGCAAAAAATACTGATACCGTGTCAAAATAAAAGCATCACAAAAGTTTAGTAACCAGTTTAAAGCTTGCAATCTGCACAGGTGACCAAAAGTTAATAGGTAGCTTGGGGAGTTATTTGATGAGAAATTTGGAAAATGAATCAAAACGAGATAAAATAACTTACCACCCTATAACTTACCAACTTATCAGTTATCTTCTGTGATAATGCGCCTTCTAAAGTAGCTCATTTTTATCATCTTTATAATAGACCAAGAAAGAATCTAATATTCAAGAATTAACAACTGCCTTGAGCATTGTAATTTAATCCCAGGTATCAGGTATAAATCAGCAAAGGGTTAGAAAAATAACTCTTCCTGATGGTTGGCGAAGATTGGATTTGATGTAATTTTGCTGCTTAACAAAATCTATTGTCTACTTTGTCTCATGAGTCACTGAAAATTAACAAGACAACAATGTTTATTTACTCATTTATTTGACAATACAGTGCAGAGTAGACCCTTCAGGCTGCACTGCCCCAGCAACTTCCTAACAATCCCAGACCTAATCTAATACCAGGAAGGATCAACATTCAGCATAGTAGCAGGGAATTAAATTGGATCAATAAATTGGAAAATTGTAACACACTATATTAAGCAAATTAACCATATGGAGTTAAATGTTAAATACGAGATAACCTTGACTGTTTTTATTACCATGGCAATTACCCAGTGCCTGGTATTCCTTCACTCAACCTACCTGGGGTCTCTTTCCCAAACCAACTTGAGGACTCACAGTATTACTACTTCAACCTCTCAGGCTTGCTGTGTCCAATTTCTCCAGGTCTAATTTCGATTCCTCTACAAGACATCTGCTTTGCTACTTCCACTAGGTCTCTATTCTGCCACTCAAGCACAACAGCCCAATGCAAAGTGCTTCAACTATTTCTGTTACATCGAAACATAGAAAATAGGTGCAGGAGTAGGCCATTCGGCCCTTCGAGCCTGCACCACCATTCAGTATGATCATGGCTGATCATCCAACTCAGAACCCTGTACCAGCCTTCTCTCCAGACCCCCTGATCCCTTTAGCCACAAGGGCCATATCTAACTCCCTCTTAAATATAACCAATGAACTGGCCTCAATTGTTTCCTGTGGCAGAGAATTCCACAGATTCACCACTCTCTGTGTGAAGAAGTTTTTCCTAATCTCAGTCCTAAAAGGCTTCCCCTCTATCCTCAAACTGTGACCCCTCATTCTGGACTTCCCCAACATCGGGAACAATCTTCCTGCATCTAGCCTGTCTAATCCCTTTAGGATTTTATACGTTTCATTAAGATCCCCCCTCAATCTTCTAAATTCTAGCCAGTATAAGCCTAGTCAATCCAATCTTTCATAATATGAAAGTCCTGCCATCCCAGGAATCAATCTGGTGAACCTTCTTTGTATCCCCTCTATGGCAAGAATGTCTTTCCTCAGATTAGGGGACCAAAACTGCACACAATACTCCAGGTCACCAGATCACACACTCGTCCATGGGTCCCGTGCACGTTGCACTGCCCTCAAGTGGCACCTAACTGACACTCAAGATCACCACCTCACCACATACATGACCTCTCAAATCTTCAATAGCTACTCTTTCAACAGATCATGAACACAAATATTCAGGTAAAATGCAGCATAAAACAAAGCAAGATTCAGATTCATGTTGCTAACTTGTAAAAGTCAGCTCCTAGAACTAGTAAAGGCAGGTCATTGTGTACCCTAATGTGTTCTTCCGGATTTCATTTTACAAGAACAAATTGCTGGGACACACTTATTTGCTAAGTGAATTCAGTATTCCTTTACAACCAACCATGTTAGATACAATCTACAGAATGTCCTTTTTCTTTGATGTTAAAGTTTCTGTACTTTTGTTTCTACGTACCATTAAAAAGGCTGTTTGCAATAGCTCCACAAGGGGCAATTGGTACATCTTTATTCATGCGATATGGTGCACATTCCTTACTGGGACTCTGTGGGGAGGGGAAAGTACAATTTATATTTTCAAGACTCTAAGCCTCAACATAACTGGAGCTACAAATTGATATCCCAAACTTATTTGATACAATAATGGATAAAAAATTGAACATTTCTGTTGCATTTACATTTCACCAAAATCTCAAATGTTTCATTTAAGAATTGGAGGGCAGATGCTGAAATAAGTATAGTAAGTTTTTTTCGTAAAGAGGAGCACACCCTAAACAGAGAGGATACAAGTGAATGGAGATTAAATAATTATGGAACAGAAATGCAAAAGTTAGGTAATAAAGAATGAACACAAATGATTATGACCAAATTATATTTACATTGTTAATGAAACAGAAAGATTAAAACAATTAAACTAGATACAAATTGAATACTGGAAAGCCGAGAAAATTCAGAAATGGGAATGAAATCTGTCAGGGTATACCATTAAAAGGTTGACAAATGGGGGATCAGTAATAAACATCTATTGTAATCAGCAGTTGCAATAGGAAAAAACATTTTAAACTAGGTTAATTAGAATACATGTAGATAATATCACTGAGATCACAAGATCTTTGTGTAGTTCTAAGATCAGCAGAGCACCATCATTTTTCAACTGAATACAAAATCGTGGAAATGGACAATCTGGAAGTATGGATATAGAATATCCATAGAATATAGATATGGAAGTTATAGGATGCAGTAAATAGACAAAGATCTGACAAAGAGACTATGATGTTAAAAAAATATGAAACTAACAACTTTGACAGGAAAAAAATAATAATTGGTCTAAACAGTGACACATACAGTGTAAAATTCATTCCGGCAAAAAAAATTGCACGAAATCTTAGTCTGAAATGGGCGACTGCTGTTTTAAAATCAGTGGCCTTAGACATTAGGGTAAAATGATTATGTAACACAATAAAATTGGATAATTATTAGTGTATTACAGGTAATTTCTTTCCATTGACACTGACAAAAGAAAGCTACAAAATAAACCTAACATTTTCAATCTACTTCATAAAACAATTGGTGAACTGTGAACGACAGGCAGAAATTTCAGTTTGAAAGTTCAACTTTGCTCAATACCAAAAGTAATCAATTCACACAACAAATCCAATGGGTAAAATAATAATCTGAAAAGCAAAGGATGGGAAAAAAATCTTTAAAAAATACATTACAGCATTCGATTTCCAGCCTGTTTATAGAATTACTTTAGTTTTTGGTAAATGCTTGTTAGAGAATGAACAATACACATCTGTAATAGTATCTTCCAAACCCTACTCCACTTATCTTACAGTCAAAGAGCCTTCATCTCCATTAAGCTGACTGTCGTCTCTTGATTTAACGTATCGCCTGTGGTTCTGGTAGAAATTTGATAATCCATAATACATGAAAACATTTCCCTGTAAAATATAATAAATGAAGATTTTTTAAGATATTGAAAAGGAGCTAAAAAATATTTAATTAGCAAAAACCACGTGGAAGCTTTGTAATATAACTCACATTGAGTGAAATTTATCAATTTTAATTGGGTAAAAAGGTATATGTACAGTTGCAAGAAAAAGTTTTTGAACCCTTTGCAATTACCTGGTTTTCTGCATTAATTATTCATAAAATATGTCTGATCTTCATTTAAGTCACAATCACAGTCTAGGTTCAAAAAGGTACGTGATGCCTTCTACAAAAGCTATTTGGAATTAGGTATTCCAATCAATGAGATGAGATTGGAGGTGTGGGTTATAGAGGAGTCCTGCCCTATAAAAAAATGCACACAAAGTCAGGTTATGACAGATCCACTTATGTGCACCATGCCTCGATCAAAACAACTTTCTGAGGACCTTAGAAGAATTGTAGAGAAGCACGAAGCTGGAAAAGGCTATAAAAGCACTTCGAAAGATTTGAGTGTTCATCAGTGCACAGTAAGAGAAATTGTTTACAAATGAAGGAAATTCAGTACTGTTGCTGCTCTTCCTAGGAGTGGGCACCCTGCAAAAGTCACACCAAGAGAACAATGTGCAATGTTGAAGGAGGTGAAAAAGAACCCAAGGGTAACAGCAAAAGACCTGCAGAGATCTAGAACTTGCTAAAGTCTCTGTTCATGTGTCCACTAAAAGAAAAACACTGAACAAGAATGGTGTTCATGGAAGGACACCACAGAGGAAACCACTGCTCTCCGGAAAAAAAACACTGCTGCACATCAAGTTTGCAAAAGACCATCTGGATGTTCCATAATGCTTCTGGGACAATGTTCTGTGGACAGGTGAAACAAAAGTTGAACTTTTTGGCAAAATGCACACTGGCTTAAAAAGAAGAAATTTTGTGTTTTGGAATGACCAAGTCACAGTCCAGACTTTAAGCCAATTGTGATACTGTGGCATCATCTGAAGAAGCCACCCCAGAAATATTGATGTATGGAAACAGTTTTCTATGTAGGAATAGTCTAAAATTCCTCCTCACTGTTGTGCAAGTCAGATCAGCAGCTGCAGGAACTGTTTGGTGGAGGTTATTGCTTCTAAAGGAGGTTCTACCTGTCATCATATATAAGGTTCACATACTTTTTCCAGCCTAGACTGTGAATGATTCATGTGTTCAATAAAGACGTGTTAAGTGCAATTGTTTGTGTGTTATTAGTTTAGGAAGACTGTTTGTCTATTATTGTGATGTAGATGAAGATCAGACCACATTTTAGAAGTAATGCATAAAACCAGGTTCACAGGCTTTGTTCTCTCGACTGTAAAAACTTGTGTGTTCACTGTAAGTGACTGATAACATTTGTTATAAAAGATTAGTTTGTGAGCTTCAGCTGGTATAGGTACAAAATTAATCAAAAGACAAGTTTGAAGTTCTGTTACCGTATACAAGTGAGCATATCACCCAAGTAATTTTTCTATTAAATAAATAACCTTCTATAAAAAAAAATTTTTGGTCCACTTACGATTTTTAATGTTCTCTAATGCTGAGTAATAGCTACAGGACATGTTTTACAAACATCAGTTTCTGGCTGCCTAATAACCATCATGATTTTCCAATGCATTCTTTCAGCAGATCTTGCATGTGCACTTCACATAAAACAAAGTTCACTCAAATGCAACTGTGTACTTCCAGTCTCAATGTCAGGCCGTAGAGGTCCCTGAACTATATCAAGTTTTACCTTCATATTCTCTGCGTCAAAATTGAAATCCAACCTGGAGGGCACGGATACTCTAAAACGTTTCCACTGAATAAGTAACCACAGCTTAAACACTTCCCATAAACATACTTCCCCTCATTCTACCATCCTCTCCTCCAAAAAGGAATTAATCTGTGTGTTTGAGTGTCTAAACCTACTAATATTTAATTTCATTAGCCAGTGACCCCTAATCTGTACTTCAAATTTAAGTTATTTCTCTTACATTCTATGTCATTAATGGCTCAGTCTCTGTTTCTATGAATACAAAAAAAAATGCCCACCACTCTTATCTGTATGCTGAGTGCACAATCAATGCTGCCTTGAAAACTGGTTTGCCCAAACTTGCTTCCGGATATTCTAAATCAGGGTTCATTGGTATCAAAGGAATACTTAATTTACTGTCCCAAAAAAACCACACACAACTTACAGACACATCTTCTCCAGCCCAATTCTCACTGTGTACAGTTCAATGGGGTTTCAGGCTAGAACTTATATAGATACCCCACTTGAAAACTCATCTTCTACATAGAAATCACCTCCAAAAGTAGTTGGCAACTCTTAGTCACTGAACACAAACACTTCAGTTAGCACTGCAGCCTCACAGATCTATGAACCCAGTTTGGATCCTGACCTTGGGTACTGTCTGGAGCTTATATGTTCTCCCTGTGACCATGATGCTTTCTCCTGGGTTGTCTACTTTTCTCCGCATGTCCCAAAGACATTCAGACAGATTAAATCATCTATTGTGGAATACTCCCAGTGTTTGCAAATGATTAAAGAAAAACACACATTAGAAAATATGCTGTAGTGCTACATAGAAATGAGCAAAATGGGGCAGAGAACCAACATAGGTCTGGTGTTGTAATAAGTAAAGAACAAGGGGTTCACTGCAAAGCTCAATCTGCGGCTGATCTGGCACCTAATTATGCAAAAGAAATCGGGGAGATGCTGATCTGAAAGCAACTAGAAAAAAAACTATATGCTTGTCCAAAGTAAAGTTTAAACACTTTTCTCACATAGGTCTGCTGTTGTCTTTGTGGCAACAGTCACTAACACCTGTAAGTTAAACTGCGCATATACGATAATAGTTGCTAGGACACTTCAAACAGCACAACACAAGGCACCTTTAAGCAGAGATGTCACACATCATGGAGCAGTAGCTCCTTGTCTCCCTGCACCATCATAGCAAATAGTGAATTCTGGCTACATAAGCCATGTTTTCAAAATTGAACACATATGCACAAGTAATAATTTCGTACCTCATACGGTTGCTCCAGCTGGAAGGGTACCACACATTCACATGTAGTGTTCCATGTCCCATTCACAGCACACTTATGACAAGGAGAATCTGACTCGGTGCCTGTGTAGTCAATCTGGTGAAATTTTAAAAAAACGTAAGTGTAAAGAAGGGCCAGGCACAATATCTGAAACACCGCTTACAGACTGGGGAGAGTTCCAAAAAATCAGTGCTCTCAGAACCAAGACTTCAAAACTGACTCAGAAAGCAAATGATTAATTAAAGAAAGAGATTTGAGTCTTGTTGTTCATTGCCAGTGAACATCCATCAGAGATGTTCTGTACAGCATACTTCTGTGGGGCAAAATACCAAACAATGACATAACAGTATTCATGGGTTAAGATAATGAAAAGCTTACACGTAACTGAACCTTCCATTACAACACACAGAAAAAAGAACTGGTATTGATAGTTGCAGCCTAATTATATAATATAGAATATATAGTATTATGAAAGTTAAAAAAATGCAGGAATTCGAACTCTGAAATGAAACAAAAAGCTGTAGATACTCAGCAGGTCCGATAGCATCTGTTAAACACCTGTGTCTAGGGCAGTAACGAAGGTCCTCCATCTCTGTCTGTATGGAAGGATTCTTCTTTGCTGTTTCCGTAACAGTTGTTTTTTGATCAGTCAAGGTTGTTAGCCCTGAGCTGAACCCCCAAACCTGGAGGACTGGTAGACCACTCTTAGTCTGGCCTCTACCTTTTGACCTACCAAGAGCCAAAGCACAAGGCTCTGATTCCAGTTAACATAGTTCTCCAGGTCACTAAGGCAGACAAGCCTCCAAACCCTACAACAAGGTTGTAATAAAATCACAAACAAGAGAATATCTGCGGATGATGGAAATCCAAGCAACTCAGGAGGTCAGGCAGCATCTATTGGAAAAAGTACAGTAGACGTTTCGGGCTGAGACCCTTCGGCAGTAATAATTTCTGTATCTACATCAAAGTCACTAGCAAATTTATTTTCTCATTTGTGATGTACTGGTAGCGATCAACTAGGCTTGGCATACCAGTTAATCCATCCGTTTCTCTGGTATTAAAACAATAATTGTGCTCCATCATCCAACTGCACAGTGTTTCCAAAATGAGTGCCAAGCCAATTGTTATCGATAAAAGGCCTGCTACTCAATGAAATATACAGACTACAGAAAGCTGGAGAACTTGATATAATT
This sequence comes from Mobula birostris, assembly GCF_030028105.1. NCBI lineage: Eukaryota > Metazoa > Chordata > Chondrichthyes > Myliobatiformes > Myliobatidae > Mobula > Mobula birostris. The sequence goes on from NC_092377.1 coordinate 104,493,461, forward strand.
CCTTTTTCGGTTATTATCAACAGTTGTTAAACATGCAAAAGAAAATGTAAAAAAATCTTCAATACTGTTTTTATTAGAATGTATGAACATGCCCTTGAATAACCAAAACTACCCTCAACTAACTCATATGATAAAATTTGAATTTTTCCATTTTCTTTGAAAAGTTGCAGCAAACCTTTCCAAATTTAACATCAATCTTTGGGGAAAATATTTCAGGACATGTTGGCACAGCTAACTACAACAATACCCTTAAAAATAAATCAAATGGTAAATTTCAATGCACAACAGGAAAAAAATAAATAAGCTATTCCATTATATAAACACTAGTGTTTAAATTGTGTTGCATCTAGTCATGAAAGTATTCCAAGTTTTTCTGCATACCCAGCTAATTAAATTTGTGGTTTTTTTGCAGACAGTGTAACAGATATTAAGGCAACCAGTTATAAGAGACACTGATTCTGTGCTTCGAAAATCAGCAACACTCCATTTTTAAAAAAATTTTCACCAATTCTGGATCTTACAAAGTAGTATACAGAGTTCATATTTTAAACAGTAAGTTCAGGTAGTTAATAATGCATCTGCCATTCAGAATATTAGTACCTGTAGTTTGAGCTGTTTCACAATGAGTTTTCAAAGTGCTCATTGCATCAAATTATAACTTAAATTTGGTCATTGGTGTTCTTGTGTTTTTTTAAAAACCTTTGCGATTCACACTCACCTATGTGAAAATAATCATTCCTAGAATTCCTATTAGTCAAAGTTTTATTTTAGTATGCGGATGATTGAACCAAAAGACAAAAAATTCAAATTCAATGCAGTGGTCATTGTACAAGAGGAATAGCTCACTGTTAGGTCAGATAAGTAAATATTGGTAGGGAGCAGAAAAAATGCTTCCCTAGATTGGTAAATTTATCCACATACTGATGAAACTATCAGAGTTGAGTGTGAGTAGTTTGCTGTTTGTTTGGAACAAAGTTCCAAAATCAGTTTTTAAAATCTGCATTTCTCTATTATTCCAAGTCTGACTGATCAAAAATATTTTTTAAAGAATAAAACAGCATAGAAAGCTTGAGTAAAACCACAACATCATCCCTTTGAAACACTGAAAATCTGAAACAGTAACACAAAGACAAGTACATAAATAGGGGAAAAAATGAATGAAACAGATTTGATATACAATCCTTTCAAAGTGGCACTAACTATCAACATGTACATTAAAACAAAGCATTTCAGAGTTTAAATGTACTTCAATTTAAAACAGAAACTTGAACAGGAGAGGAACAATGAAAAATTTAAATTTGATATTTCAAGAGTTCTCCACTATCAGATTTCTGAATGGAAAATGAATCCTCACTATTTTTCCTCCTTTTTGCACTACTTAATTTAAAGGGCTAACAAAAGAGCGCCATAATGCCACATTACTCGTAACTGAAGCCATCACTTTTTCATTTTGGAAACAGCAAAATTCTTATACTTCTCACAATGCGTTTTCTATTTGAATCATAGTCCAACACTTGGTCAGTAGAACCACATATCAGAAAGCGAGTGAACCTTGACGGGGCCCATTGTATTAACGGAAAACCGATAAATCCGTGAAAAATAGGGGGAAAAACTCTTCCCAAATGATATTGAAATAAATAAATAACAGCTTTCTTAATGTAGGTTGTAAATGTTTGCAACCAATCTTTCAATAACCAATTAGGTTAATCTATAGTAACCAAGACCCAGTCGGGATAGGTTAAAACTGGGGTCAAGTTATACATCTCAACGACCAGAAGTTAGCTTACATATCGGGTCTGCTGGACTATCAGACAAAAGGCTGTTTTGAAAAATCTTAAAATAACAGCTACGCCTTTCAAACGAAGACATCTCACGGCCGCCATCTCGCCTCGGGCTGCGACTCTCCCCGCTCCGCCATAAATACATAACACTTGATGTCCAAGAACACACCCGAGATTGCCGCTGGCGTCTTCACCTAACCCAGGGAAGGTAATGGCAGCTAGGTGAAGTACTTCTTCGACCCAGGCCGCAAACCTCGGGTTTCGCTTTCCCGGCCAGAAGTTTCGGCGGACCAGAGCTTGCGCTCCGCACTGCCGGTGCCAGCTCTCGCTCTCTAATTTATGTTGCCGGTCCCGTGCCTCAGGCTGCAGAAGCAAGCTCACCTCGATTTCCTTTATATTGTTGGAGGTGACGAAAAGGCCGATACCAATCGGGATGAAGACCAGGCCAATGATGAAGAAGGCGGGTAGCACGGTGCCAGCCGTCAGGATGGGCTGCCAGGCGGGCAGGCGCTGCTGCTTGAATGCCGTGTTATCGGGTTTCCGGCTCTTGTGCTGGTGAGCTTCGTCATCTTTGGGAGAGTAACTAGACGCCATGTCAGCCTCGGCTGTCTACCACTTCCCTGACCAGAGACCGGAAACCCAACAACAGGAACGACGTCATGTCGCCGTGACGTCACATCGGGGTGGAAGCTCAAGGCAGGGAGAATAGTTTAGCGTCCGTGTATGATCCAGTCCCATTTCGACGTAACCTCCTCTACTGCCACGATCAGACCAGTCTCAGGTAGAAGGAGCAACACCAAACCAAAGGCGTAGCCATGGGCACTCGCATAGGTCCCAGCTATGCCTTCCCTTTTGTCGGCTATGCGAACAGTCTATGCTCTAAGCCGGCACTGGTATCACTTCCCAACATTTTCTACACTTAATCGACGACTGCATTGTTGCAGCTTCCCGCACCAATGCTGAGTTCATCGACTTCAACAACTTTGCCTCCGTCTTCCACCTTGCCCTCAAATTTACCTGGTCCACTTCAGATGCCTCCCTTTTTCGATCTCTCAGTCTTATCTGTGGAGACAAACTGTGTACTGACATCTTTTTTAAACCCACCGATTCCCTATGGCTATCCTGACTATACCTCTTCCCACCCTGTCAGTTGTAAAAATACCACCCCCTTCTCTCAGTACCACCGTCTCCAACGCATTTGCTCTCAGGATGAGGTTTTTCGTTCCAGAACTAGTGAGATGTCCTCCTCCAAAGAAAGGGGCTTTCTTCCGTCCACCATTAACGCCGCCCTCACCCGCAACTCTTCCATTTCGTGCACGTCTACCCCACCCCATCCTCCCGCCATCCCACCAGAGATAGGGTTCCCCTTGTCCTCACCTACCACCCCACAAGCCTCCGCGTCCAGCACACGAATCTCCGTAACTTCCGCCATCTCCAACGGGGTCCCACCACCAAGTACATCTTACCCCCTCCCACCCCCACTACATTCCGCTTTCTGCAGGATTCGTCCCTACGCGACTCCCTTGTCCATTCATCCCTCCCCACTGATCACCTTCCTGGTACTTATCCTTGCAAGCAGAACAAATGCCACACCTTCACTACTAGTCAGGGCCCTAAACAGTCCTTCTAGGCGAGGCGACACTTCACCTGTGAGTCTGTTGGAATCATATACTGTGTCCGGTGTAGCCTCCTGTGTATCAGTGAGCCTCGAAATAGATTGGAAAACCGCTTCGTCAAGTATCTTCACTCCGTCTTCCGGTTCCCACTCATTTTAATTCCACTACCCATTCCCATTCCGACATGTCAATCCATGATGTCCTTCACTGTCGCGATGAGGCAACACTCAGGTTGGAGGAGTAACACGTTATATTTCGTCTGGGTAGCCTTCAACCTGATGGCATCAACATCAATTTCTATAACTTCTAGTGATTTCTCCTCCTCCCCTTTCTTGCTCCCCTGTTCTCATCAACTGTCTTTCCCTTCCTTCTAGTGCCCTTCTTCCTTCCTTTTCTTCCATGGTCCACTCTCCTTCCCTATCAAATTCCTCCTTCTTCAGCTCTTTACCTTTTCCACCCATCACCTCACATATTCTTTCTTCACTCCCACTCACCTACCTACTCCCTCACCTGGCTTCATCTATCACCTTCCAGCTTGTACTACTCCTCCTCTCCCTATCTCCTTATTCTCAATCTGTCCCCCTTCTCTCCGGATCAGGCTCTATGGGCCGAGAGACCTAATTCTGCTCCTGTGTCTTAAAGGAACAAACATTTCAATCGACTCATCTGGAAAAAAGAAACAACTTATATTCTCCTGTCAGATTCCTTCTTCTTCTGCCCTTGAGCTTTCCCACCCACCGAACTTCATCTATCATCTTCCAGCTAGCCTCTTCCCCCTGCCCCCACCTTTTTATTCTGGCATCTTCTGTCTTCCTTCTCAGTCTAGAAGAAGTATCTTGGCCCAAAATGTGACTATCTATTCATTTCCATAGGTACTACCGGACCTGCTGAGTTCCTCCCCGTTGTGTGTCTTTTCCTATGTCTTGTGTCTTATGAAGAGTCTCAGCCCAAAACATCAACTGTTGATTCCTCTCCACAAATGCAGCTTGACCTGCTGAGTTCTTCCAGCACTTTGAGTGTTCCTCAAGAATGAGCACCACAGGAGCGTAGCAGTTAGTGCGAGGCTCTCACATTTCCGAGTTCAATTCCTGTGCCATTCTGTAAGGAGTCTCCTGGTTTTCCTCCAGTCCTACTAGGTAGGTTAATTGGTCATTGTAAATGGTCGTGTGATTAGATTAGGGCCAATCAGGTTTGTTGGGGTTTGCTGGGTGGCATGGCTCACAGGGCTGGAAGGGGCCACTACATGCTGTCTTTTTAAATAAATAAACAATCTCTAGGATGTGTGGAATCTCCTGTGTTTATGCAGTGAAATGCCAATGTATTACTGAAGGTGCAAAAAGAGCTGAACCATGCAACATTTTTATGGGACAGGACAGTGTAGATAAAGAAGCATACAGTTTGATGGCGGAAGTCAGCAGTGTCAGTGGGAAGAAAGATATTGTTAATATTTTGGGTCAAAACCCTGCCTCAGGGCTAAAAATGGGGAGGCGAGATGGCCAGCACTGGAGAAAGGGAATGGTGAGAGAGGATTCCAAGGCAATTGATGGACTGAGGAGGTGTGTAAAATGACAGGCAGGTAGTGACAGGTAGGGGAAGAGAGTGGGGGAGGGCAGTGGAATTTACTTATCTTTTATTCGGATTTCTTAAAGTTATTACAGCTGGGGGTCTGAGTGGGGCATGCTCCCTCCACCTATTAAATGCTTCCAGTGGTGTGCATTTCAAATAGCCTCTGACAACCAAGTCCAGCTCCTGACCTTCACGTGTGACTTAGCTACTAAGTCCAGAGGAGCTGTTTCTACTGACAGAAGAAGGGGCAAAGATGGGTTACCTGCATCTTAAAACCAGTTGCTTCGAGCAGATAGGGTTCAGCCATGGTTGGCAGCTCATCCAGGAGAAGGAGGACTCAGATCTCAAACCTCCACTGCCTTGCAGCTACACCCACTCATGGGGAAGGCTTGGGAGTGAACCCTGAGGGAAAATCTGGCTGCAACACCATGTACTGCTTTGCTTATGACACCATTGTTGTGGGCTGTATCAAAAGTGGTGATGAATCAGCATACAGGAGGGAGATTGAAAATCTGGCTGAGTGGTGTGGTAACAACAACCTCTCACTCAATGTCAATAAGATCAAGGAACTGATTGTAGACTTCAGGAGAGGGAAACCAGAGGTCTATGAGCCAGAAATCATTGGAGGATCAGAGGTGGAGAGAGTCAGTATCTTTAAACTCCTGGGTGTCAGTATGTCAGAATACCTGTCCTGGACCCATCATATAAATATAATTGTGAACGAACCACGACAGCGCCTCCACTTCCTCAGGAGTCTGCAGAGATTCAGCATGTCACCAGAAACCTTGGCAAACTTCTATAGATGTGCGGTGACAAGTGTGCTGACTGGCTGCATCATGGCCTGGTATGGAAATACCAATGCCTTTGAGAGGAAAATCCTAGAGAAAGTAGTGGATTCGGCCCAGTACGTCACGGGTAAAACCCTTCCAACATTTACATGAAACGTTGCCGTAGCAAAGCAGCATCCATCATTAAAGATCCTCACCACCTAGGCAATGCTCTTTTCTGGCTGCAGCCATCAGGTAGAAGGTACAAGAGCCTCAGGACTCACACCACCAGGTTCAAGAACAGTTACTATCCCTCAACCATCAAATTCTTGAACAAAAGGGGATAACTACACTCATCTCAGGACTCTTTTGTCTTGTTATTTCATGCTCATTATTTATTATTTATTTATATCTGTATTTGCACAGTGTGTTGTCCATTGATCCTGTTTACAGTTACTGTTCTATAGATTTGCTAATTATGCCCACAGAAAAAGAATCTCAGGGTTGTATGTGGTGACATGTATGTATTCTGACAATAAATTTTGCTTTGAGCTTTGAAGACAGTTCTACGTCGAATTCAGCACTGACTGGCAACTCCTGCAATGTTGTCGTTCGTTTGGATTCATTACCTGTATGAAGAGGGGGAGCCTGCTACATGGGCAACAGCTGTCTCTTCATAGCGTACCGTGGGGGCTTATATGGGAGGCAGGGTTTGAGGGTCGGCACAACATTGTGGGCCGAAGGGCCTGTATTGTGCTGTACTTTTCTATGTTCTATATCTTCATATCGTATCGTACTGCCCTGGCTCTTCATATCATATCGTACTGCCCTAGCTCTTCATATCGTATCGTACTGCCCTGGCTCTTCATATTGTATCGTACTGCCCCGGCTCTTCATATCGTATCGTACTGCCCTGGCTCTTCATATTGTATCGTACTGCCCTGGCTCTTCATATCGAATCGTACTGCCCTAGCTCTTCATATCGTATCGTACTGCCCTGGCTCTTCATATCATATCGTACTGCCCTAGCTCTTCATATCGTATCGTACTGCCCTGGGTCTTCATATCATACTGTCCTAGCTCTTCATATCATATCGTACTGCCCTGGCTCTTCATATCGTATCGTACTGCCCTGGCTCTTCATATCGTATCGTACTGCCCTAGCTCTTCATATCGTATCGTACTGCCCTGGCTCTTCATATCATATCGTACTGCCCTAGCTCTTCATATCGTATCGTACTGCCCTGGCTCTTCATATTGTATCGTACCACCCTGGCTCTTCATATCGTATCGTACCGCCCTGGCTCTTCATATCGTACTGCCCTAGCTCTTCATATCGTATCGTAATGCCCTGGCTCTTCATATCGTACTGCCCTAGCTCTTCATATCGTATCGTACTGCCCTGGCTCTTCGTATCGTACTGTCCTAGCTCTTCATATTGTATCGTACCGCCCTGGCTCTTCATATCATATCGTACTGCCCTGGGTCTTCATATCATACTGTCCTAGCTCTTCATATCGTATCGTACTGCCCTGGGTCTTCATATCGTGTCGTACTGCCCTGGCTCTTCATATCGTATCGTACTGCCCTGGGTCTTCATATCGTACTGCCCTAGCTCTTCATATCGTATCGTACTGCCCTGGGTCTTCATATCGTACTGCCCTAGCTCTTCATATCGTATCGTACTGGCTCTTCATATTGTCTTATACCGCCCTGGCTCTTCATATCGTACTGCCCTAGCTCTTCATATCGTATCGTACTGCCCTAGCTCTTCATATTGTATTGTACTGCCCTGGCTCTTCATATCATACTGCCCTGGCTCTTCATATCGTACTGCCCTGGCTCTTCATATCGTATCGTACTGCCCTGGCTCTTCATATCGTACTGCCCTGGCTCTTCATATTGTATCGTACTGCCCTAGCTCTTCATATCATATCGTACTGCCCTAGCTCTTCATATCGTATCGTACTGCCCTGGCTCTTCATATCATACTGCCCTGGCTCTTCATATCGTACTGCCCCGGCTCTTCATATCGTACTGCCCTGGCTGTTCATATCGTACTGCCCTAGCTCTTCATATTGTATCGTACCGCCCTGGCTCTTCATATCATATCGTACTGCCCTGGGTCTTCATATCATACTGTCCTAGCTCTTCATATCATATCGTACCGCCCTGGCTCTTCATATCGTATCGTACCGCCCTGGCTCTTCATATCATATCGTACCGCCCTGGCTCTTCATATCGTATCGTACTGCCCTAGCTCTTCATATCGTATCGTACTGCCCTGGGTCTTCATATCGTACTGCCCTAGCTCTTCATATTGTATCGTACCGCCCTGGCTCTTCATATCATATCGTACCGCCCTGGCTCTTCATATCGTATCGTACTGCCCTGGGTCTTCATATCGTACTGCCCTAGCTCTTCATATCGTATCGTACTGCCCTGGGTCTTCATATCGTACTGCCCTAGCTCTTCACATCGTATCGTACTGGCTCTTCATATTGTCTTATACCGCCCTGGCTCTTCATATCGTACTGCCCTAGCTCTTCATATCGTATCGTACTGCCCTAGCTCTTCATATCGTATTGTACTGCCCTGGCTCTTCATATCATACTGCCCTGGCTCTTCATATCGTACTGCCCTGGCTCTTCATATCGTACTGCCCTGGCTCTTCATATCGTACTGCCCTGGCTCTTCATATTGTATCGTACCGCCCTGGCTCTTCATATCATATCGTACTGCCCTAGCTCTTCATATCATATCGTACTGCCCTGGCTCTTCATATCATACTGCCCTGGCTCTTCATATCGTACTGCCCCGGCTCTTCATATCGTACTGCCCTGGCTGTTCATATCGTACTGCCCTAGCTCTTCATATCGTATCGTACTGCCCTGGGTCTTCATATCGTACTGCCCTAGCTCTTCATATTGTATCGTACCGCCCTGGCTCTTCATATCATATCGTACTGCCCTGGGTCTTCATATCATACTGTCCTAGCTCTTCATATCGTATCGTACTGCCCTGGGTCTTCATATCATACTGTCCTAGCTCTTCATATCATATCGTACCGCCCTGGCTCTTCATATCGTATCGTACTGCCCTGGCTCTTCATATTGTATCGTACCGCCCTGGCTCTTCATATCATATCGTACCACCCTGGCTCTTCATATCGTATCGTACTGCCCTGGGTCTTCATATCGTACTGCCCTGGCTCTTCATATCGTGTCGTACTGCCCTGGGTCTTCATATCGTACTGCCCTGGCTCTTCATATCGTGTCGTACTGCCCTGGCTCTTCATATCGTACTGCCCTAGCTCTTCATATCGTATCGTACTGCCCTGGCTCTTCATATCGTACTGCCCTAGCTCTTCATATTGTATCGTACCGCCCTGGCTCTTCATATCATATCGTACTGCCCTGGGTCTTCATATCATACTGTCCTAGCTCTTCATATCGTATCGTACTGCCCTGGGTCTTCATATCGTGTCGTACTGCCCTGGCTCTTCATATCGTATCGTACCGCCGTGGCTCTTCATATCGTACTACCCTAGCTCTTTATATCGTATCGTACTGCCCTGGGTCTTCATATCGTACTGCCCTAGCTCTTCATATCGTATTGTACTGCCCTGGGTCTTCATATCGTACTGCCCTAGCTCTTCATATCGTATCGTACTGGCTCTTCATATTGTCTTATACCGCCCTGGCTCTTCATATCGTACTGCCCTAGCTCTTCATATCGTATCGTACTGCCCTAGCTCTTCATATTGTATTGTACTGCCCTGGCTCTTCATATCATACTGCCCTGGCTCTTCATATCGTACTGCCCTGGGTCTTCATATCGTATCGTACTGCCCTGGCTCTTCATATCGTACTGCCCTGGCTCTTCATATTGTATCGTACTGCCCTAGCTCTTCATATCATATCGTACTGCCCTAGCTCTTCATATCGTATCGTACTGCCCTGGCTGTTCATATCGTACTGCCCTGGCTGTTCATATCGTACTGCCCTAGCTCTTCATATCGTATCGTACTGCCCTGGGTCTTCATATCGTACTGCCCTAGCTCTTCATATTGTATCGTACCGCCCTGGCTCTTCATATCATATCGTACTGCCCTAGCTCTTCATATCGTATCGTACTGCCCTGGGTCTTCATATCATACTGCCCTAGCTCTTCATATTGTATCGTACCGCCCTGGCTCTTCATATCGTATCGTACTGCCCTGGGTCTTCATATCATACTGTCCTAGCTCTTCATATCATATCGTACCGCCCTGGCTCTTCATATCGTATCGTACTGCCCTGGCTCTTCATATTGTATCGTACCGCCCTGGCTCTTCATATCGTATCGTACCGCCCTGGGTCTTCATATCATACTGTCCTAGCTCTTCATATCGTACTGCCCTGGCTCTTCATATCGTATCGTACTGCCCTGGGTCTTCATATCATACTGTCCTAGCTCTTCATATCATATCGTACCGCCCTGGCTCTTCATATCGTATCGTACTGCCCTGGCTCTTCATATCATATCGTACCGCCCTGGCTCTTCATATCGTATCGTACTGCCCTAGCTCTTCATATCGTATCGTACTGCCCTGGGTCTTCATATCGTACTGCCCTAGCTCTTCATATTGTATCGTACCGCCCTGGCTCTTCATATCATATCGTACCGCCCTGGCTCTTCATATCGTATCGTACTGCCCTGGGTCTTCATATCGTACTGCCCTAGCTCTTCATATCGTATCGTACTGCCCTGGGTCTTCATATCGTACTGCCCTAGCTCTTCATATCGTACCGTACTGGCTCTTCATATTGTCTTATACCGCCCTGGCTCTTCATATCGTACTGCCCTAGCTCTTCATATCGTATTGTACTGCCCTGGCTCTTCATATCATACTGCCCTGGCTCTTCATATCGTACTGCCCTGGCTCTTCATATCGTATCGTACTGCCCTGGCTCTTCATATCGTACTGCCCTGGCTCTTCATATCGTACTGCCCTGGCTCTTCATATTGTATCGTACCGCCCTGGCTCTTCATATCATATCGTACTGCCCTAGCTCTTCATATCGTATCGTACTGCCCTGGCTCTTCATATCATACTGCCCTGGCTCTTCATATCGTACTGCCCCGGCTCTTCATATCGTACTGCCCTGGCTGTTCATATCGTACTGCCCCGGCTCTTCATATCGTACTGCCCTGGCTGTTCATATCGTACTGCCCTAGCTCTTCATATCGTATCGTACTGCCCTGGGTCTTCATATCGTACTGCCCTAGCTCTTCATATTGTATCGTACCGCCCTGGCTCTTCATATCATATCGTACTGCCCTAGCTCTTCATATCGTATCGTACTGCCCTGGCTCTTCATATCATACTGCCCTGGCTCTTCATATCGTACTGCCCCGGCTCTTCATATCGTACTGCCCTGGCTGTTCATATCGTACTGCCCCGGCTCTTCATATCGTACTGCCCTAGCTCTTCATATCATATCGTACTGCCCTGGGTCTTCATATTGTATCGTACCGCCCTGGCTCTTCATATCATATCGTACTGCCCTGGGTCTTCATATCATACTGTCCTAGCTCTTCATATCGTATCGTACTGCCCTGGGTCTTCATATCATACTGTCCTAGCTCTTCATATCATATCGTACCGCCCTGGCTCTTCATATCGTATCGTACTGCCCTGGCTCTTCATATCGTATCGTACTGCCCTGGGTCTTCATATCGTACTGCCCTGGCTCTTCATATCGTGTCGTACTGCCCTGGGTCTTCATATCGTACTGCCCTGGCTCTTCATATCGTGTCGTACTGCCCTGGCTCTTCATATCGTACTGCCCTGGCTTGCGTATTCAACATAGACAGCTCGGACGTCACATCCATGATCGGCCCAACCAACAGAGAGCCTCATTTAGCAAAATAATGCAGAGTAGGCCCTCATGCAGCCTCAGCAACCCCACAAAACTAATTAACCCTAATCTAATCATGGGACAATTTACAATGACTAATTAACTTACTTGATACATCTTTGGACTGTGGGAGGAAACCAGAACACCCAGGGAAAAGCCACACATTCCACGGGGAAGGGGGTACAGTCTCCTTACAGACGGCACTGGAACTGAGCCCCAAACTCCAGAACGGCCCGAGCTGTAATAGTGATGCACTAACCGTGAATGATAGTTGGAGGCAGACAGAGAGGGAAAGAGAGAGAGGAAAAAGTCAGATGGAGACAGGTGGAGTGAGGAGAGTGTGAAGATGATAACAGGAGCAGAAAGGGTTGAATTCAGATAAGCAAAGGTGAGAATGGGAACCACTAGAGGTGAAGGGAAAGGTGAACGATAGCTGGAACAGATGTGTGTGGGGGTCGTGATGGAACCTCTGTGTGAAGTTGGTGCATAGGCCCAGAGTGGTCAGGGGACAAAGATGGGAGAAGGGGGCTGGGGCGAGGGCGGGAAGGGGACAAAAAATGGGAGAACCAGAGGCTCAGAAGGCAAAGGGGAGAGGGGAGAAAAAGAGGGGGGTGAATGTAGAGTGAGATCAGGGAATTGAAACTGGGGAATTGGTGCGGAGAAGGAGGTAAGACCTGGGTTGAATGGTGGGACGGTTTTGAAGGGCTGACTGGCCTACTCCTGCTCTTATTTTCTTATGACATTTCCACAGGCAGGAGATCTAGAAGCAGGGATCACAGCCACAAACACTGGCCATTGAAGGCAGAGGTGAGAAAAAGTTTCTCCCCCAGAGAGTAGTGAGATTTTCATTCTCCACTCAAGAGAACCGTGGAGACTCAGTCAAACAATATATAAATGATAGCAACAAGCAGTCTGCTGAAGAAACTCTAGAGCCACACACAAAGCATCGGAGGAGCTCAGTGGATCAGGGAGTAACATGAAGGGAAACGGACAGTTAACATTTTGGATCCAGACCCCTCAGGACTGAGCAACAGGGAGGAGAGAGCCAGTATGGAGAAGTGAGCAGAAGGGGTAGAGGAAGACTTGGCAGATGATCATTTTCTCTCTTCAGTGGGAGTTCTCCCCTTACCTCTATTCTCTGCTGCTGTCCCGCTGTTCGATATTTTAGCATTTGCCATCTCTGCTATTAGTGGACTCGCGTGTCTTTGCTTCACTCTTGTCACTACCATTAAACTGGTTTGGCAAAGCCTTCATTTCTTTTCTTGTGCAATATTTAATGCCATATTTATGCTTGCTGCCGACACCACTGTCATTGGCCAAATCAAAGGTGGTGATGAATCAGTATGGAGGAGGGAGATCGAAACACCTAAGCCCTTAGTGGATATGGCCTGGTCCATCATGGGTGAAACCCTCGCCATCATTGAGCACATCTACATGGAGAGTTGTCACAGGAAAGTAGCATCCATCAGCGGGGACCCCCATCACCCAGGTCATACTCTGTTTTTGCTGCTGCCATCTGGCTCTTGAAGCAGAGTGGATAACATCACTTAACTTCACTTGCCCCATCACTGAACTGTTTCCACAGCCTAAGGACTCACTTTCAAGGACTCTTCATCTCCTGTTCTCTATTTATTGTTTTTTTCTTTATTTCTTTTCTTTTTTTTTGCATTTGAACAATTTGTTGGCTTTTACACACTGCTTGTCACCTTGTTGGTGTGGTCTTTCATTGATTCTATTATGGTGATTGGAATTTCAGGGTTATATAAGACTATATATAGAACTTTGATAATAAACTTACCTGGAACTTTGAAGTCCAAGTGCAAGTCAATGAGACTAGGCAGAATAATAGTTCAACATGGACTAGATGGACCGAAGGGCCTGTTTTTCTGCTGTAGTGCTCTGTAACTCTGTGACATTCTCACAATAGGGGTTTGTTCATTTGGGACAGAGTGAGAAGATATTTGTTTTCACCTAAGGGTGTGTGAGTCTCAGTCCTTGAGTATATTCGAGAAAGAGATTAAACGATTTTTTTTAGATATGAAGGGGGAATGAAATTAGAGCAAGAAAGTGAGGTGGATGGAAAGGTTAGTCATGAATGGGATAGGAGCCTTAAGGGACTAAATTGCCAAGAATCACTTTTGCTTCCATGTCCTCTATTATTGTTGATGCTGGCTCTGACCAGTCCCCTTTCACTTATTTTTCTGTAACCTATTCTCTTTCAGATCCAATTAGCTCCCCTCTCTCTGTCCTCCCATCATCCTACTCAGCTGTCATTTATTCTTCCAGTTAGAACATTACAGGGATGAGGGAGGAAACTGGAGCCAGAAGGACAAGCCATGTGGTCACGGGGAGAACACTCCTTGGCTTTAGGGGTGATGATACAAAGAATCATTTTGCTAAGGGAAGCCTAATATTAAACTAGAAGATTAAATTCTTGGAGTTTATTAATTCCATTGAGATGCTAACATCAAAGTCTCCTCACTATTAAACGGATTTGCTTTTACTTAATTACTCATGTGCTGATTTCCTCCAATCTTAGCTCAGAAAGTATTTATTAAATTGTCCATCCCACCACACTCCACCTACAAATGTTCCAGTGAAGTCATTTAATAGCATAGAATCGTAAGAGTCTTGATATTTACTGCACAGTATATCCACTGAACTAATACGGATAAATAATTTTGCCTAGTAGCATAGCTTAGATAATAAGTTTGTATTTATATTTACTACTTTAACATTTAAAAGAATGCTGGTTTAATAAAGATGTTTTGAAAATTTGCTCTGAGTAATAACCAATTTTTTATTAGGAATCAGGAGCAATTCTTACAGATTTGAAAACTCTTAATCCAACTTTGGCTCCAAAAGGATTGACAGATATGTAAATGCAATACATTTTGGTAGGACTAATCAAAATAGGACATACATGATAAATGGTAGGGCAATGAAGAATGCAGTAGAATAAAGGGATCTAGGAATAATGGTGCATAGTTCCCTGAAGGTGGAATCTCATGTGGACAGGGTGGTGAAGAAAGCTTTCGGTATGCTGGTCTTTATAAATCAGAGCATTGAGTATAGGAGTTGGGATGTAATGTTGAAATTGTACAAGGCATTGGTGAGGCCAAATTTGGAGTATTGTGCACAGTTTTGGTCACCGAATTATAGGAAAGATGTCAACAAAATAGAGAGAGTACAGAGAAGATTTACAAGAACGTTACCTGGGTTTTATCACCTAAGTTACAGAGAAAGGTTGAACAAGTTAAGTCTTTATTCTTTGGAGCGTAGAAGGTTGAGGGGGGACTTGATAGAGGTATTTAAAATTATGAGGGGGATAGATAGAGTTGACGTGGATAGGCTTTTTCCATTGAGAGCAGGGGAGATTCAAACAAGAGGACTTCAGTTGAGAGTTAAAGGGCAAAAGTTTAGGGGTAACATGAGGGGGAACTTCTTTACTCAGAGAGTGGTAGCTGTGCGGAATGAGCTTCCAACAGAAGTGGTTGAGGCAGGTTCGATATTGTCATTTAAAGTTAAATTGGATGGCTATATGGACAGGAAAGCAATGGAGGGTTATGGGCTGAGTGCAGGTCGGTGGGACTAGGTGAGAATAAACATTTGACACGGACTAGAAGAGCTGAGATGGCCTGTTTCTGTGCTGTAATTATTATATGGTTATATGGTTCATAATCAGCATCTAGTTTGTGCTTTCAGGATTATTCAGTTTGCAGAACAGACTGCAGAGTACTTGTGATTATTGCCACTCATAAATGGAAAAGTGTGCTGGTGAGACCTGTCTGATAAAAAGTATTGCTTCATGGTTTCATTGATTGATTTTTTGTCTGTGTCCAATAATATGGTGATAATGCCAGGGGAAAATACATGCAGAGCCAATCCAAGGCTAGACTGGGACCAGGCAAGACAGTGCCATTGCACCAAGCCTCTTTTCAATTACCCTCACTCAGGTTACTGGAGAAACAGTAGGAAGTTGTTCCATCTTTATTGCCTCCTATCAAGAGCCAAGATAACCTTGACTTAGGTCATTGATTGTGGAGCCTAAGGTGCAAGCCATTGTTGTTTTTATCAGCTATGCACAGGAAAGGAAGGATCTTACACTAAATATCTGGAAGGGTCATGTCCTTCACCAACCTTCCCCAACAATCTGGATCCAGGATATCACTTCCCATAGCATGCCACCTCCTCGGGAGGGTATATGAAAAGTCAGCCCTGTCTCCAATGTAATTGCATAGTCTTCTGCAGAAAATGAAGTTTGTTGACAAAAACCAAAAAACTGGAAGTAGGTCAGGTCAGGTTGTGTTGCTGTGAACTCTGCCCCATGTATGTGTGGCATAGACAAAAGACAAGCTATGATAAACACCTCAAAACATCAGAGAAAGACCAGCAAAGTGGTCATCAAATCAGCCAGTAATGTGGAGGTGTGCATACAGCGTTTCCCCGTGGTTAGTGTACCGTATCAAATCGATTGCGAGAATGTGGCGAGTACGCATGTGGCCAATCAGTTGGGCCTCTAATGTGTGGGAGGCACTCTCTTCTGGGCACAGGTTTTCAAGTATGTATGACTTTCATCTGGGTTCGTCGCTCCCACATGTACCATTACTAATTTGATTCAGTACACCATTTAACAAGCTAACTACTAAGAAATCATAGTAGTTCTTGCTCTGGGCATATGTAACAATTAGGCTTCTAACAGAATATCTAGTTATACAGCATTTTGTTGATACTGGTTGGAAAATGAGAAAATGTCCTTTGTTGATCCATCAGAATGGAGTTTTTTTTTTAAAGATGCATTTATTCAAGAGCATTCTGCAAGTCATCTATCTTTTCCCTGATAGATTGTTCCTCCAATGGCTGCTATTGTATTGAAAGAGTCTGGTTCCACATCACTCAGTACATCTTTCTTGGTGAATATATATTGAAAGCATATTGACCTGAAGACATTTCAAAACTTGAATTTACAAGGGCAATTTGTAATAGTAGTTTGCCTTGTGACATCAATTGCTCCTTGGTGTGGGTATTGTCTATTACATTACATCAAATTTCCAAAACATATATTGGGAAGGATAGGCATTTATTCAAAAGTTGTTAGTTGCTTAGTAGTGGACTTGTCAAATGGTTTTTATAAAATCTCCTTAGAATATTTTGGATTTAAATGAAATGTTTTATTCAATATAGTAAATACATAAGAAAATATCTATACACATCAGTACAAGTACATTGACCATTCCCTTCATGGGTTCTCAAGGTATACAAAACATTTTGTTTCTTTTTCATCAGAAATGAATTACTGCAAAATCCAGTGTAGAAGTCTACATTCTGTGAACTTATGGAAAGGGTTAAAAGAAGCAGTTTTTTGGGGATGGGCGATAGGAGGCAAGTGGAACATCTATACTGATGCAACTTAGACATTTTTTTTAAAAAGCTCATCTAGATGATGGCTGTTTTTTCCTGATTATACATGATAAACTTTGTTGGAAATTATGATTTTAAGGTTATAGGGGAAAAGCTAAATATATTTTAAATCCATAGGTGTTCTCTTAAAAATTACAGGGTATGTGGGGATATTGGGCAGTGACTTCTTCACTGGATTTTACAATATTTCAAAATTATTTGTTGACTAGTGCAACCCAATTACCCCATCAAGTAGAAGTAAAGCAATTTAGGAGAGAAAATAAAAGCTGGCACTAACAATGTAAAATTGCAGGACTTGTGGTAAATCAATAACTTGTGATCCTTTGGCAATGATGCTCGGCCAGTAATTCTTATTTTAGTCACATCTTGCAACATCAAGCATTCAACTTTCTGATCTAAGTCAGTAAACTTATTGAAAGTGACAACAGAGAAAATGAACCATTTTAGTCACTGCTGGTAAAATTGAGGAAACCAATTAGCAGATCATTTGATTTTGAGAAGAATTAAAACCAAACAAGCTGGATAGAAATCTTGGAAATTTATGGCGCAGAAGGCAATCACTCAGCTCATCGTATCCATGCACACAAAAAAATACACTATATGGACTACCCTGTGTCCCAGCTCTTGATCATTAATTCATAGGCCATTTCACACCAGTCTGGGCTTTGTCTCAGACCTGACTTCTCACAGGTTGTCCTTGGGAGAACACATTAGTTTCAAGTTTGATAACGTCGAGTTTGTCTGAAACACAGTTAAAGTTAACAGTGTTTCCTATGTGACCACTATCACAAAGTACTCACCAGTGTACAAAGACTACCCATTGCTGGCTTTTTTGGAGTGGAAAAGAACAACTGGGCAATAATAATGCCATGCCAATATTTCCCACTTGCAAAAAACATGTAACTACAATTCTGCCACCAACATCCTTTAATGAATAGGAATGTATTCAGACTTCTGCAGCTCAAAAACAGGTCCTTCAGCACAGCCTCTCTATGCCGACTACCAGTTACCTATTTACGATAACTCCCTTGAACAGCACATGGTCTGGTCTGTAGCTTACAATGCCTTGAGAAATCAAATGCTCATCCAGATGTTTTTTTAAAATGTGGTGAGAGGTTACTTGTTTCCACCTCCCCTGTAGACATTGTGTTCCAAATTACCATCAACTTCTGCTTGAAAAAATTCTTCCTCAGATTCCCTCTAAACTACCTTTCCCTTGGTTTAAACCTAACCCATTAGTTTTTGACTCCTCTCTTATGGGAAAAATGTTTCATGTCCATGGATTTTCCTATAATTTTGTACACCTCAAATCAGACCGCTCCAACTTAAGAGAGAACACACCAAGTCTCTTAAATCTGAAACACTCCGTCCTAGACAACATCCTGACAAACTCCTTTGTAGCCCCTTCAGTGCAATCCCATCCTTCCAATAATGTGGTGATCATGACTGTGCACATTACTCCAGATGTAGCCTAACCAATATTTTATAAAGATTGTACCGTAACCAACTGTTCTTACATTCTAGGTCTGGCTAATGAAGGCAAGTATCCCGTAAGCTGTGTTCCAAGTCCGGTTCTTCAATTCCACCACTGACTGTGTGTGGCCCACCCACATTAGTCCTCCCAAAGAGCCACACTTCACACTTACGCAGATTACATTCTCCCTGCCACCACCATCTCTTATTATGCAGCATTTTGAAATTAGTTTATGTTAAGCAAATTTCCCAGGTTTTTTTTTGTCAGTTTTGTTCCCCAAACATTAAAATCAGATTGAAATATGTAGATGAAAGAAACATTTAATACTCATTAAAATACAACAGTAAATTGTATATCCCATCAGTTATATTTTTGCTGCCCCCTGTGCAGTGCTAGATGAGTACGTGAGATGGTTCTGTCCCATGCTGTTGGCCCTGCCATCATTTGAGGAAAGTGAGACAACAGAAACACAAACCATTCACCTCTCTCTCTACCAGCCACAAGCCCCAGGTGGTTACTGTGATTGGCATTTGTTTGGGAATGGGTCTCATGGACACCCACTGAGCCTGCATATTGCTTTCTTTCTGAAGCGAAATATCCTATTTGATTCATCCTTGAGAGAAATTATGGTAGTGAACAGTTTCATTTAGCCTTAAAGTAATTTTGAATCTAATCCACAATTATACATCAAATAATTTTACAGACACAGACTTTCAATTCCAATGGATCACGATAGATTTAAATTTTTTTAGACTATTTACTGTGTAAATCAGTTAGAATGCCTGATAATATACTTTCTTAGATAATTTAATATTGTTGGTTTCAGACGGTATCTGCAATAATTGCACTTCCTCTTGACTCGGGGCCTAATCGTACATTTGTATTTGTGATCCCGCCGGCTAATGTTACTGTGGTCCTACACCCCCTATACCGCATTCCAAAGAAACTTCCCAATCCGTTCCTAAATGATTGCTCCCCAGCACTGGGGTATAATGCTCTCTGTCATCCTCCTCTCTGTCTCACTTTGTCCTTTACTGACTCCCTTCACCAGTTCCTCTCTTTGCAGCGGCAGAAGTTCACAGACATGAGGCCTAATTGCAGTGTTTGGTGTGCAAGGCCTCTTCTGTAACACACACTATCTTGAGATCATGCTGAGTGGGAATAACTGCTGTGGGGAAGGTCATGTACATAACTGACACATCAATGAGCTGCCTTATCTGCTTTGCTTTCCAACACAGCATTTCCCCGTACCCGCACCTAACCTCCATAAAAACTGCATTTACCACCTTCCTGCTAACTCTGTCTATATCTCTTAAACTGAACTCACCTCCCTTACATTCTATGTCATCTTCATAGGGCCTTTATCTCAACTGCAGTGAATATTAGTACTTTTATCACATTATCAAATCCCTCTGTTACTTACCTCTGGATCTTTAAACTTTGACCTGATAATTTTAGCTTTTTTAACTTCCATATTTTCAATGCCAAGGCCAATACTTGTCTTGGACACCCCCCACTCCAAACATTGCCCTTACCCTTCTCTATCTCAGCTTCTTCAAAATTCTGATTAAACCTTTTGTCCCGACTCATTTTTCAACATTTCCTTTAATGCTCCTACCACCGCTCAGTTCCATTTTTAGTTTCTAACCAGTATCAAAACAGTTTTCAGAGTTAAAGTATAAATGTTCATTGTAAAAAAAAAATGAAGGATAGAAATTACCCTTCCTTTTATACGCAAGGTACGGAAACTAAATTCTGCTTCTGAAGTGAATTTTCAAGCATTATTAGGTGACTTTAGCACATGACGGAGTGAATTTCTACCCTGCTTTATTTACCACACATGCTGTGTTTGACAACTCTACCCGCTACACATGCCACACCTTTAGCAATCCAGCTAGGCACTTGAATTTGCATTCTGAAGTGGCAATATAATGGCTGGTTTTGTAAAAGCTAACTGCAAGGCAACTTTGAAATCTCCATTAAATCCATTTACCACTGTTTGTTCTTTTAACCAGTCTACCCACAGTGACCACTTTATTAGGTACACCTGTTCCTTAATGTAAATATTTAATCAGCCAATCACGTGGCAGGATCTCAACGCATGAAAGCATATAGACATGATCAGGAGGTTCAGTGTTTTTTTTAGACCAAACACCAGGATCGGGAAGAATTGTGATCTAAGTGACTTAGACTGTGGAATGATTGTTGGTGCCAGATGGGGTGGTTTGAGTATTTCAGAAACTGCTGATCTCCTGGAATTTTCATGCACAACAGAGTTTACAGAGAATGGTGCAAAAAAAAAGACATCCAGTGAGCGGCAGTTCTGATGGTGAAAATGCTTTATTACTGAGAGTGGTCAGAGGGTAATGGCCAGATTGGTCCAAGCTGACAAGAAGGCCACAATGGCTCAAATAACCACATGTTAAAACAGTGGTTCACAGAAGGGCATCTCTGAATGCACAACACATCAAACCTTGAAGTAGATGGGCTACTGCAGCAAAAGACTCTGAACATACACACAGTGGTGCAGGAGATACCTAATAAAGTTATCAACTTCCTCTATTACCTCTATTAAGAATTAGGGGTAGGCCATTTAGAACGGAGTTGAAGAAAAACTTTTTCACCCAGAGAGTGGTGGATATATGGAATGCACTGCCTCAGAAGGCTGTGGAGGCCAAGTCTCTGGATGCTTTCAAAAAAGAGATGGATAGAGCTCTTAAAGATAGTGGAATCAAAGGTTATGGGGATAAGGCAGGAACTGGATACTGATTGTGGATGATCAGCCATGATCACAGTGAATGGCGGTGCTGGCTCGAAGGGCCGAATGGCCTTCTCCTGCACCTATTGTCTATTGTCTATTGCCTATTGTCTCTCTCTGGAAGCCTCAAACCTGTGTGCTAGTACATCGCTTTGATGTAATAAGTTAAAATTCACCTGTGTGGTCCATCCCAAGCCCCTTGAATCATAGGTACCCAAATTAATTATGTTACCAGGACATTGAATCAAGCTTAGAATCAGAAAACAATGGTAGAACAGATTTGATTTACTCAATGCAAAAAAGAGCAGCACCTCAGCAGTCGCACTTTGTCTTCATGCAGTCTACATTCAAATTGGAAAACCTGGTTGAAGGACTAATTACTATGGTATAAAGTACCATTAAAAGTTATATGTATATTTCTGTCAAAATTGATAGATGTTTTGAAGACTACCACAGAATTGCTTTTAAGGAAGTATCCTGTGCATCTCCCTTGTTCCTATGACAACCTTCCTCACATGGTATACTAATCAGGTTAGATTAAGCAATGCTCAATGCTTAATCTAACATGGGATTTTGAGAGGCAAATTCAAAAGGTTTATTTCACCTCTTTAAAAAAACACTCTCAGTAAGACTCAATGGATCCTGATTATTTCAATATGCCATCATTGCCTAACGAGACAGAGTTTAACATTTAACTGGGGGCACGAGAAGCTCCTTGTACTCCCTTAATCTCCAAAATACTCCAGAACTAAAGCTTTCACTATAAAGGGCAGATGATGCTGTAATGCTGAATGTGTTCTTTGTGAGAACTGTAACAGAAACCGTTTCTGAAGTCCTCAGGCACTCCCCAACTCATGAGCCTCTCTAGGAATTGCTCATTGTCAATAAAATAAAAACACTACCCTTGTTTGTTTTTGTCTTTTCCACTTAAAACTCTATCACCCTGCTTAAATCACCACCTTCCTACATTCATATTATCTCCACTAAGGCAGTCACTTGCTCTGATCTGTCTTCTGCACGTCTGAACCTTGGTAGTTTCTCATTTGATGGGTATTAACTGTTCATCGAATTATGGGAACAACAAATGTCAAAAAATGCCAGTCATGCCAGCAGGTAGACAGGGTGCATTCACTTTTAAAAGAGCTTCTTTCGTGACTGAAGTTAATGCCGCTGTAACAAACATACTAAATGCTAATGTGCTTGATAACAGTTCAAGCACTTTCTCCCCTGCCTGTGTGCAGAAGCAGATAAAACAAATCATAGAATCAATCCATAGCTGTTCCTCAGGCAAACTGATGGCATGGATACAGATGAGCTCTACACATGAAACCTAGTCAAAACATAAGGCCCA
Source organism: Mobula birostris (assembly GCF_030028105.1). Taxonomy (NCBI): domain Eukaryota; kingdom Metazoa; phylum Chordata; class Chondrichthyes; order Myliobatiformes; family Myliobatidae; genus Mobula; species Mobula birostris. The sequence goes on from NC_092377.1 coordinate 104,516,098, forward strand.
ATTGGGCGAAGTTTGATCAGTCAACCAGTTTTGCATCTCCACTTGTTTCATGTTACATCAGGTATTTAATACTGCCAGTCCTTTTTAAAGAAATTTCCATTTCAGTTTCTATCACTCAGCATACTTTTATTTCCATAGTCTCCTCCTTCCAGATTTATTTCACTTTGCCTTTAAACATTATTGTTCTTTGGGGAAGTTGGGAAACCTTCAAGGAAGGCAACAGAAATTCATTCAGCTGGCAAGAGAGACCTTAAAGGTTGTGTGGATGGGTTGCTAAAGTAGGAATTGACAAACTACCTTTTGCTAAATCTGACTGACAAGTGTTGGTTGTGATTGAGAGTCACAATTACACCATGGAGCCAACTCCCTTTCAGAACTGATTATTCATTCAAGAAAAAAATACAAAATATCAATGAATGGAAGCAAAATAGTTGCAATAAAATATCCTTGAGAATCATGTGCAAACTATTACAATTGTGTTGTCTACATTGTAATCTTTTTTGGGTTCCTCTGTCCATGACGAGTGAACAAATTGCTTTGCCATGAGTATTGCGAAAGTACGGGGCTAATTGAAAATCCTTCATCAAACCTTGAAGAAACTCCCCAGAGATTTTGTTTCCTTTAGCTTTCTAGTCAGTGCTTGGAAAAAATGTCTCAATCATACAGTTTTCAGGAACATTCCCGTTCAAAGGCAGGTAACAAGTGGTAAGTGAAGACCCTGCAAACATCTTATTATTTGTTCATGAGGTTCTGCTGGAGATCACTGGGAGCCCTAATGATTATAATGTTTGCATAGTTACGGCCTCATTGTTCAAATATTTCAAACTATTCAGTACATTGCACAATCTTTTGCAATACAATGGTTGAGATTAGATTGGTGAAATATGTTCCAGATTCCAGTATTTGCAATCTCGTGTCTCTAATCACAAATTAAACTGATCCTTTACATGTCACTAATAGGCAGTCTGCAATATAAATTATGAAGAATTCTGCTTCATAAATAACATAGGGCACCTGGACAAGGCAGACACTAAACTTGTTTAAATGAATATTGATTTTAATTGAACTGCTGCAAGTTGACATTAAATTTGGACTCCGTGTCCCAAACAAATGATCAGTTTCATGAATTGTGCTTTTACCAGCCTATTTACCAAATCCTATCGAGTTATATTTCTGTTACATTTTCATATTGAAGCCTATGTATCTGCTGGAAAACAAAACATTTATAAATGTTCTTGTTTCTTTTTGGCAGTGACAAGTGGGACAATAAAAAAGGAGAGGGAGAACACATCCAAACCCATTGTAACTATTATTGCTCAGACCAAAGGATATTCAAACACCAACTACAATCATGAAGAAAGACTAAAGTGCTCAATTAAATATACAGACTTTAATTGTTTAAAATGTGTAATTGCACTTGCAGTCAGACATAGTTTACTGCAGGTTTTTAATACCACAGTGAAAGGGTTGATAACATATTTAAAAACGATCCCTCAGGATAAAGCACCACCATGGCTTGGATGTTGAAGGGCATGTTTTATCCATTATAGAGCCAATTTAAAAATCACATCTCAAGACAGCTGTATATTATTCTACAGCATAACTTTACAAAAAGTAAACTCAGCAACACAGTGTTAACCAGTCAATCTGACCATTCACCCAGCTACAGAGTACTCACACAATCAAGAAGGTGTACTTCTGGCATAAGATATAACTGGATTGTTGCCATACAGTATTTAAAATTCAGAAGGACTTGCAGAATTTCAGGGCAGGTGGAAGTATGCTTTTGTACATAAAGGTGCTGCAGTGCCATTAGAAAACCAAAGTTATTCATATCATTTGGCAAAGGATGCCGTGAAAGGTAATAATTGATCTGTAGGGAACATCACATGGCTGCTGAATTAGGGTGGGTCAGAATTACAGAAATTCCATTTATTCCTGCACATTGTGTTTAAAAGGGAGACTAACCTATCACAGTTAAAAGAGAGCATTGGTTAATGCACGATGGTCATTTCAAACCATGCCATCATTTTCTGTGTACAAATGCAAAAGGACATTTTGATTCTGTTTAAATACACTTCTCCTCTGGTGGATAGCTAGTTGAGCTGTATCCTGGTACAGTGCATCAATTGCTCTTCATATTTTCATGGGAGCAATGATGGATTGTTTCTTTAAAGGTTATCTAAAATACAATTTCTTAAAAAAATACAGATAATGATTACAGTGTCTTCCAATGTGATCAGTAGCATATAAAAACCTTGGAGGTTGCAGCCTGGGGCAGTGTTTCGATCAGCCAGCAGTAACACAGTGCTATATGATTACAGGCAGCAGCGGGACGCTTCCACTAGCCATCATGCCGATGTTATCCGCACTTGGTGAATGATGATGCTCTCTGCAAAAGGACAGAGGAATAAGTGTGGAAATAGAACGAGGTGGCACTTTAGGAATAATGCGGTCTTCTTCGTTGTCCAACAGGATACTACGTACATGAACAATAATGTATAAATACCGAAACTGACCATGCACAGCAGGCCCTCATAATGCGAAACAAAAAGCACAATTCACTTAAACAGTAAACAATGCTCAAGTCAGAATATTAATCTATTATTTACAAACACCAATTAATATTATTACCGATTATATTGATCATATAATGCTAATCTTATTAAAATAAAACAGGTTCTGTTATGGCATATCATTTGATTACATATACTGTATTTCCATTAAAAAGGATCTGAGGTATAACTGCTGAAATTTTTAAAGTTGGCTTCAGAATAGCCTAGAATTAGTTTAATCTGTGTAAAAGTTAGAACAATGACTGTGTGCACAGAGGATGGTAGAATTTGGTACAGTACTGTAAATAGCAATTGACACCAGATTAATTGTTAGTTTTAAATCTGAGATTGTACTTTTTTTTGGCAAAAATCTGCCAATAAATGTTGGGTTAGTGGAATTAGGTTGTAGTTCATCTACAGTCTCACTGAATGGTGAAATAGGCATGAGGGAACAACTAAACTACCCTTGATCAGCGTTATGTAAAGTTATTTTTAGTTGCCTTTTACCTGAAAAATTAACTTGCAGATGTCTATTGTCAATAATTATTAATTCATCAATAGTCACTGAGTCATTTGAAAACTGCAAGTCTCATCAGGAGTGAGTTTTATTTGAGCCAATAAAAAGGAAGGAGGTGTAAGTAGAATGGCCATTGTTGAATTTCCTTAGCTTTCTGAGGAAGCAGAGCTGCTAGTGGATTCTGTTAACATGTGGTTGGACCAAGACAGGCCATTGTTGATATTTACACCTAGGAATTGGAGGCTGTAAAGAGTCTCTATCTCAGCACCATTTGAAACACGCAGGGGCATGTACTCCACCCTGCTTCCTGAAGTCAATGACAAGCTCTTTAGTTGACATTGAGGAAAAGGCTGTTGCCTTGCCACCATGTCACACCGATGTCCTTCTCCTTCCTGTGCTCCTTCTCACTGATATTTGTGAATACTGGTCTATAACAGTTGTGTCAACTGCAACCTTGTAGATGAAGTTAGAGCACAATGTGGCCATGTTGTGAATGTGCAGGGAGTAGATTAGGGGGCGGAGGATGCACCAATGTTGTGGATAATTGTGGTGGAGGTATTGATGTCCGTCCTTACCAAGTGCAGTCTACTGGTCAGGAAGTCAAGAATCCATTTGCCGTGGGAAATGCATCATCCTAGGACTAGGATTTTGGGGATGAATTTGTTTTGAATTATTATATTGATGCTGCAGAGATGGGGCCAGGGTGTGGACTTGTTTCTTCAACAGGTGAATTTCAGTAGGTTATGTTTGTCTGGGAGGCTGGATCTAATTTGTGTCAAGTTCTGCGCCTTGAAGCACTTCACGATGGTGGGTGTCAGAGCCATGGAGTGATCAACATTAAGGCACGTTATAGTATTTTTCTTTGGCAGCAGGATGATAGTGGTGTTCTTAAAGCAGCTGGAAACCTTAGATTGAAGTAGGGAGAGGTTAATAATGACTGCAAGTACCCGCCACATCTGATTCGCACGGTACAGGGCTGGGTACTTCATCTGGGCCAGGCCTCTTCCTTGCAGCATTGACTGTGGGGAAAGGTTCATCGGAAGCTCTCAGGGGAGCTGGTGTCATTTCATTTCCCTCCTGGTCAAAGCATGTATAGAACACATTAAACTCACCGGGGAGGGACCTGCTGTTGTTAGCAATGCCACAACCATGCCACCAAAAATAAACATTAGCTTTGTGCAGGTAATTAAAGCCAGCAGATGCAAAGAATTTGAAGGAATTAGCAGAAATCTTTGCTGATCAATTGCAGTATTGAACTTTGGCCTTTTGTAGCCTCAATTGGAATTAGGTTATTATTGTGTCAAGTTCCTAGATACAGTGATAAGCTTATGTTTGCACACCATTCCATGCATAAGTACATTGAGGTAGTAAAAAGACAAACAAAATGCAGAATATAGTGTTACAGTTACAGAGAAAGTACAGTGCAGGCAGACACTCTAAGCAAACTACACAGTTCATATGCAAAGAAAAGGGAGAAGGTTTTTATTCATTTTGGGAACCCAATGTAGAATTGCACTCACAGGATAGAAAAATCTGTGGTACTGCAGGTAAGTCAAAAAATATCACAATGTTTATTGTAGGCAATATAGTGGCAAAACAAACAATCCGCTTATAGATGTGCAGATATATACATGTTCAGCCCTTGTTATTATATTCTTATGAGCCTGTCTCTCAGCAAGTAAATATGAATTCCAGGTGTAAAGTTGTGATGGCAACTGCCCAACTACTCCTGCTGCTGAGAGTGCTTTGCTTTTCCATTCCACTAGGTGGCGCATTTGTTCCATCAACTGAGAAAGGTCAAAGTGGTACTGTACAGGGAAGGCAATATCTGGCAAGGATGCTGGAAATTCAGAATGAACACCAAAAATGGTCCAAATAACCAACCCGGCAGCCAACATGAAAAGAGATAAAAGAATGGTGTTAGTCTTTCTAGCTGGTGACCTTCCACAGAGCTGGTCTTGATGTAAGTGGAGGGAGGAAAGCAAGGAGACGATGTAAAAGGGAGGAAAAATTAAAAAATAAGCACAGAAAATAAAAGGTAGGAGAGAATAAATTAAGTATGCAAAAAATAGAGAATGAAGAAAAGGTGGGTCCAAAAGAAACTGAAAATTCCATTTCATTTCATTTCTAATCTTGGCTTTTCCTTTCTCTCTCTCTGAACAGAGTAACAAGGAATGGTTCCCTTCTGCCCTTCCCACTACAGTCATCTGAAAAATTCTTGTGGTATTATGAAACGATCTGAACTGATTCTGTAATTTTACTATTTTCTAATGGCTCATGATTGGATGATAGAAATTATGTTCAAAATAGCAACAGTGTTCTGTGAGGGGCTCCCCCAGGCTCTCTACGCCACCTGTTTTAAAATAGCCCATTCTCACTCCCCATCCTCTCGATTCCCAGCATACTTGTTAGAGCCGACTGGTTTTCCAGCCCATAACCTCACCAAGCATTGTTCCCATTGATTCTCCGGGCAATTCTCCAATCCAGTGCTTTCTACATTCTCCTTTAAAACATTGGTATTCTACAAAACGAGTCCCTCAACTTCCACAACTTCCCTTAGATGATTTCAGCACCATTACATCTTTCCCAGAATCTGTTCACAGCCGTGAACACAGAATCCCTTGAATCCTCACATGACATAACACTGCTTGTCTTTTTATTAATTTTATTACCACCACCCCCCTCCTTCAATTGCTCTTAAACTTTCCTCTCCTTCTACATAAGGCCACAAAATTAGTGTCTGTGGCACATTTGTTTTGGGACTATGGGTGCATAGTTAACTTTAATCACTTGAATCAGCTTACACATACACAGAGGGCAGTAGCTGGAAGCATGGGCACCCCAGTACTGCAGTGCTTAGCATAAAGCTTTACAGTACTAGCAACCTGGGTTCATTTCCCACTGCTGCCTGTAAGGAGTTTGTACTTTCACGCCCACCTGGGTTTCCTTTGGCTGCTCCAGTTCAAAGACGTGCCAGTTGGTAGGTTAATTGGTCATTGTAAATTGTCTTGTGATTAGGCTAGGATTAAATCCAGGGAAAAAGGACCTAGTGCTCTCCGGTGTGTATGACGAATAAACTCTTCTCAGGCTTCCAGCCAGATACAGGAATTGATTTTAACCAATATTCCAATGACAAACTTTGCCTTCTTCAGTAGGGATAATGCCTGTCTAGTCCAGTGGTATTTATATCCCCATCATCCGTCCTTCCTGATCGGTTAGTCCTCATCCAATCAGGTTTCTGCTCTCCCACCTTGTTTACAATCGAACTCCAGTTCTCACTTAGGGCAAGATCTTCGTCTTTGTTAAAATTCTTTTGCTCTAGTTTATTTCAATGTGGTACCAAAAGCTATAGGTGGTCCCTAAAGCTGTTGGTACTGGGCGGTGCAGTTCGAAGGGCCGGAAGGGCCTATTCTGCGTTCTAACTCATTAAATAAATAAACAAACAAACAAATAGGTTGCTATTAATCCTGAAAAGCTGATTTGATGTAAACCTTGATCACTTGGACCTATTCACTCCACTTCCATTTCCAGCTCATATCGAAGCAGACTTTAAATTCTATTCTTTTTTAATTACTGGGTTGAAATATGGAACTCCCCAGATTCTACTAACACCAGAGATTCTGCGGATGCTGGAAATCCAGAGTAACATATACAAAATGCAACAGGAGCTCATCAGGGCAAGCAGCATCAATGGAGAGAAATAAACAGTTGACATTTTGGGCCGAGACCCTTCTATGCCTGTGCCTTATCCAGGATCTCTCTGTAAGCTCATCTCAGCTCCTCTAAATCTACAAGTACAGCTGAGATTGAGAAATAAACAGTAACATTGTCAGCAAAGCCCACAATGCAAGAGGGAACCAACATAAAGAGTGGTCTCCATATTACTTGTTTGTTAGATGATCTCAGTGTGTGCTGGTCTCCAATTCAGCTGCTTTTTCAGGAACTTTGGTTATTTTTCCATCAGAATGTTTACTGATCACAAGATATTAAAATCAATTTGTGGCTGCTGAGGACAGAAAGCAGCCCACACCTGTGTCATAACTGTGAACAAAGTCACCAGAAGGCACTGAAGGTAGTGGATGTGGAAGCGTTTTGTTCAGCATTGGAAATGTTCTTGGAAGAACAGGCCTGCCTCAGCCAATACTAAATGACATTTTATATGCAAATGATCAAAGGGCAATTCTATAGTTACAATGTATCTACAATGTTTCCTATGAATTACTCTAATTTTCAGACACCTCCGTCTTCACACCCACACTCCAGACACCCAAAATGAATGTTAATTCTCACCAACTCTGGACCACATTCTTGCATATGTGGGCCTCTGTGGTCACATGGAAGACCATTGTTCAGAGCTGCATTTCAAATTCAAAATACACTCCACATTCAGGTCTGAAGACTGGCTGCTGTTAAAATTTGTATTTGCTATGAGAATACGCCCTAACAACCTGCATGTAGCAAGATTGCATTATGATTAGAGATGGGCTATAACTGGCAACCTATACGCAATGGTATTACCTTTGCAAAATTTCTTACCAACAGCATTCTTGGTGTCACCATTGATCAGGAACTCAGCTGCACCAACCACTGAAGTATCATGTCTATAAGAGCAGGTGGTGACAGCAGCATTGCAAAGTCTCCATCTACAGCTGAAAATTTGTTCAGTTTGTAACTTTGTGCAGTTGAAAACCCGCAGAAAGTGTTCATGCGGCACTGGCTGTACACTCCAGAATTTGTGCTGAGCAAATCTCTGCAAACGGCTGAAGGTGGTTATGGTCTTCCTCCTAACTCCCACTGTGTCACAGCATCTGCAAGTAGCGCCAATGGTAAATGTGACCTTGAAGAGCTGCAAATCTCCAACTCCAAAATTTGGAAAGGAAACTGAAGGCGATAACTTAGCTCAACTTCTATCAAAGTTTCTCCCGACTATGCTAACTAGATAACAGCAGGCCAAGAAAGCAGGTCTGAGATCCTGTACTTTAAACTGAAAGTCTAGGTTCCAAACCTTCCAGCCTTCATCCAGTGCCAATGCTCTCTCTCTTTGCTTTTACTGGAACATTTTAGAGAGTAATGGAAGTTATAAGACACAGGAGCAAAATTAGGCCATTTGGCCCACTGAGTCTACTCTGCCGCTCAATCATGGCTGAATTATTTTCCCTCTCAACCCCATTCTCCTGCCTTCTTCTTATAACCTTTGCCACCCTGATTAATCAGGAATCTATCAACCTCCACTTTTTATATACCCCGATGACTTGCCCTCCAAAGCCACCTGACACAATGAGTTCTACAGATACACTACCCCCAGCTAAAGAAACTCCTCAGCATCACTGTTCTAGTAGGACGTCCTTTATTCTGAGGATGTGCCCTCTAGTCTTAGACTCTCCCACTATTAGAAACACCATCTCCATGGCCACTCCATCTATGCTGTTCTTTAATATTCAGTAGGGTTCCCCCCTTCATTCTTCTAAACTCCAGTGAGTATTGACCTAGGACCATCAAACACTCCTCATAATTTAATCTCTCCTCCCCAGGATCATTCTTGTAAACCTCCTCTGGACCTTCTCCAATCCTAGCACATCCTTAATTAGATATGGGGTCCAAAATGTAGCTCTCCAACTCAAGTTCATTTTGTTCTCAGTGGAATTACAGACCTCACCTTTCCACAGCCTTTCTGATACACTTGGGTCAGATGCTAAAGATGGCAGGTCCCCAAGATGTCACTAACCCAACCCTGCCTGCTCCCAAACCAATTATAGATACAACCTCACTCTACTACCCCAGTACTTTTCAGAGTTGAAATGTTCAATTACCTGGGACTGAGAATGTTCTAATGTACATTTTCACAGAACAATAACACATTTCATCCCTGCTAAAAACTTGGACGCACTGGAACAAAGAGAAACCAAGAGCTCCTGAAGTACATCACTTCCTCTCTAAAGCTGCCACCTGGACCAGAAACACATCACTGATGATCTCATAGAAATTGCAGCTGGGACCCATGGTGGAAGTCAGTAAACTACTTGGTGACTTACCTCCTGCTAACCCAGGCAAGAGAGTTGGCCATGGCTAACTTTTGTTCTTTAATTACCAGTCTGTTTGAAAGGCTTCACCAGAGCTACAGCACATCTCCATGTGAGGCAGCAGGGAAAAAAAAACACAGAGCCAATAAATCACAGTAAAACTGCATAAACTATAAAGTTCTTCCAGTCTGATTGCTATAGTCTCTGAAGAGAAATTAAGACCACCGCACTTGGAGCAATGTGTTAAAAAGAAACAAAACCTGAGGGCCATCTCCATTAATCTTTAACTTTGGCCTTTCAGATTTATTAAATGGAGAATTTCTAACTCAGTCCCCCTGAGACGCCACCCCATCTGAAACTTCATTGGAAACATTTTTAAAAAAAATCTCGTAAACCTCCACAGCACTAAAGTTCCATTTCACAGAACAGCACACGACTTAGATTTGGTTTCCACTCACAAGTCCTTTGAATTTTTAAAATTTTTAATTTTAATTATTTTCTTTTAATTATATTTTATTTCAATTCACAACACCTTCTTACAGTTTATATGCTGGCATCCTTAACTTTATAAGTTATATATGTAATGCCCTGGTTAAAATTTCTACTGCTACTCTGTGAGGTATTTTATTTTAGCAAGTTTTCTGTAAAAGCAGTGTGTCCTGCTGGTAAGAGTATTTTGCATTCAGCTAAAGATAAGGAGCCACATTATCCAACTTAGGATTGTTGTGTCAGCCAATCAGGATTGTGGGATGTAGAGAAGGTTCTAGGGAGCTGGGCGGGAAGAAGTTTCTGAAGGACTGTGGTCTGGTTTGGAGTCCTTTTTGGCGGGAGCTGCGGGGCAAGACAGAAGGGAAGATGCCGCAGAAGGCAATTGGAAGGAGAGTCCCCTTTGCCAGAAGTGCTTTGTACAAATGAGTGGCTCCAAGGAGGAAGGGCCAAGAGAGCCAGTTCACTCGAGGTGGTCTTTGAGGGAAATTCAGACTATGGGCTGTGTTTTCATGCAGACCATGGGTTCCCACACATGAGTAAAATGATACTCCTGGCTACTCTGGAAAAGAGCTCCAACGTTTAAGTGCACATTGGACTGGTTTAACTGTAATGGTCTTCTTCATTTAGCTTTTCTTATTTCTGTAACTGTAAATTTGGTAAATATACCTTTTTGTCATTTCTGGGTTACTGATAACTGCATGGGCAGTACCCGACGATCTCCAAATCATTCTGACCCTAGACACTTGTTGCTTATGAAAGGTGACCTTCTCACTGCTGAGTCACACAGCTGTTAGCAGAGCTAGCTACAGAGTTAAGTTGGTGTACAAGCTCTGGTGAGAAGGTTACTTACTCTATATTATGTATGTGACACAAACAGTTTGCGTACATCCATATCCAGGGATGTAATGAAACATCCCGTATATCTTACAGCTGGTTTTTCAGACTGTAGGAGGAGGAATATGCCATCTGGCCTTTTGATCCTGCTAACCATTCATCAAGATTATGGCTCATCTTCTACCTCTGCTCCTGCAGCATCTTATAACCCCAAATCCTCTTAACGTCCAGAAATCTATTGATCTCTGATTTGAATGAATTCAATGATTGAATCTCCACAGTCCTCCCAGGCAGAGAAATCTGAAGATTTACCACCTGTGGTTGAAGTACAATCCTCATTTCAGTCTTGACTGATTTACCCATTATCTTAAGACAGTGACTTAGTTTCCAGAGTCCTCAGCCGGGGCAAACATGCTGCTGGCATCCAAAATCTAGAAGCTTAGTCTACAAAATCTGTTCACAACCTACACACAAACTCTGCCCAGTCATTAGATATGGTATTAGATAAATCAATGTGGCTTGTTGTAGTTTAGAAACTGATAGGCTGTTAAACTGCAGCAGAAATCACAAATACTGGAAGAGTTAAGTGATTCAGATCAGATTGGCAGTGTCTGTAGCTCAGATACAGCACTGTCTTTGGTGGATAACTTGACTGCACAGACTTCAAATTAATCATTCATTAGCTATCCAGGCAACATCCGGAGACCCTCTTGGTGTGTGATCACTTGTTATCGCACAGTAAATTCCCAATTGTGTTATGCAACAGGAGGTCAGGACTGAGCCAACTTCTCATCCACAGCAGGCACAAATTTCAGGATCACCATGGAGAGAGTGTGCTGGATTGGTGCTTGCACAGTAAATGGTGCATAGTAGCAGTGAGAGATGGAGGAAGAAGTAACTTCACAAAGTCTTTTCATAATTGTCATTCAAAGGCATATCCTGTCAAGCTGTTTAAAACCATAATTCAAAAGTAGTTATGCATAACTGGGTGGTGAGAATGATACTTCATGGATCAGTGAGGAAATTCAGAAGTTCTGTTATTTTTGTCAAACTCAGTTAATTCTATTCTGCATTTGTGGACTTACATAAACTGACATAAAAACAACTTAAAGTGTTTTACAGTAAGTCTGTGTGGAAAACACTTTGCCAAGATATTAAAAAGAAGATAGGTTTCAGAAAAGAGCTGGGCCAGTGCCAGTTTATAAGCAGGCATTCGCTCTGTTCATGGGCAGAGTGTAATGACTGCTAGTTCTGCGTACACTCTCCCTGTAGGATTTGGTCCTGAGCACAGCCCAATTCATCAGGTTTAAAACCTCTTACCAAACTCTGTAAGAGACAAATTTGCTGACTATTGTTGGCAGAGTTTCAGATGGTGGCGAGAGGGCGTGCAGAAGTGAGATAGACCAACTAGGTGAGTGGTGTTGCAGCGACAACCTTGTACTCAACATCAGTGAGACCAAAGTGCTGGCTGTAGACTTCAAAAAGGGTAAAATGAGGAAACACACACCAGTCCTCATCAAGGGATCAGAAAAGGAAAGGATGAGCAATTTCAAGTTCCTGGGTGTCAATATCGCTAAGGATCTATCCTGAACCCAACATATCAATGCAGTTACAAAGTAGGCACGACAGCGGCTATACTTCATTAGGCGTTTAAGGAGACTTGGTATGTCACTAAAGATACTCGGAAATTTCTGCAGATTACAATGGAGAGCATTCTAACTGGTTGCGTCACCGTCTGGTATTGGGGTCGAAGTTACACAGGATCGAAGTAAGCTGCAGGGAGTTGGAAACTTTGTCAGCTCCATCATCGGCACTAGCTCCACAGTATCCAGGGCATCTTCAAGGAGCGATGCCTCAAAAAGATGGCATCCATCATTAACGGCCCCATCACCCAGAACATGCCCTCTTCTCATTGCTAGCATCAGGAAGGAGTTATAGAAGCCGGAAGACACACACACAGTGATTCAGGAACAGCTTCTTCCCCTCAACTGTGCTGGCAATATATCTGATTTTAACCTCTCCTTCTCAAACTGCAGGGTGAATTATATCATATTATAATCACTGCCTCCTTAGTGTTCCTTTACCTTAAGCTCTTGAATCAAATCTAGTTCATTACACAACACCCAAACCAGAATTGCCTTTTCCTTAGTGGGCTCAACCACAAGCTACTCTAAAAATGCATCTCGTAGGCATTCTATGAATTCCTTCTCTTGGGATCCAGCGTCAAGCAGATTTTTACCCAGTCTACCTGCACATCGAAATGCCCCATTACCATTGTAACATTGCCTTCTTTACATGGCTTTTCTATCTCCTGTTGTAATTTGTATGGGCGGACATCCCTCTGATGTAATGGGTTGTAGGATTGCCATAAACTTTCCTGCACCCAGTTAAAGATGGTGATGGTCATGGAATGGATTTGCACTACGTGACCTGTCAGCCTGTAGGTCAGTTAACAAGTCCTCCCACCACTCCAAATTGTAGAGAGTGTAAAGGAATTAAGAATCTTTGGACAAACCATTACAATTTTAAATGCCTTGAGATCCCTCTGAACTTCTATTTTTAATATTGCAGAATCTAAGCAAATCTTTGCATTGAAGGTCATGCAGAAAATGCAGTGAGAGTGGTCTTGGTTAATTTGGGAATTTGTCTCCAGTATTATAAAGCATCCCTTTCTTCTCTGTTACACCTCAGTGTCAGTGTTATTGTAATGGTAGTTTTCATGACCACTAAACACAAAGTTAGTATGTTGTTAGGCAAGCTAGGAACAGATGAAAAAGTTAGTATGTGGTGTGTGTGGGGTTGTGGGGTGAGTCTACCAATGAGGGGTGATCTCCATGGTTGCAGTAAGACCTCCACCTACCCCCAGGGCCTCCACGTTCAGCCCTTCCCCCCAGCCTGAGGGGCTGAACTGCTGGCTGGACATTTCTTCAGTTCAATTCTCATTGACTGGCTCTCAGCACGAGATTCATACTTTGTCACACCTCCTGCTCCCATGGCTGCCACTACAGGCTTTCCTGCTTTCATACCTTTTGACATGGGGATGCGGGTGGGTGCGGGCCAAGCTGCTGACCCCTCCGGTGCTCCCTAAAAGGGAAAGGAAGAAAAAGACATTGTTAACATTCTGCGCAGCATAAATTGTGCAACAATGCAAACCTTTGATTACAACCCATTGTTTTAAATAAGAAACTTCTTGATTGATAACACTGGACAACAATTTTTTTCAGAAGTGTTGCATCCTCAGGAAATGCTTTTGTTTATGATAGACGGCTTGTAGCGGAACACAAATCTAATTTCAGACTACTTGTATCACTTAGGAATTTGGAGAAACAAGAAAATAAACACATTGCATAACAGTGCTGACACTTTGCAATAGTTCAACTAAGCTAAAAATATTTTGTTGATGATTTTCTGAGGCTTCTCGCTTAAGTGTCCAACAATAATCAGCCAGCATTGATGTATTCCAGTTGCCCTGACACCGTTTCTCCATGACCATAATGTCCTGGTGAAACCTTTCACCGTGCCCGTCACTGGCAGCGCCAAGATTTGTAGAGAAGAACTCTAAATAGGAATGCTGTAAATGACGCTCTAGTAACATGTTCATGGTTTTGTATGCTTGAAGCATGGTGTCAACCAGCTGCATGTAGTTTGGTGCTCTATAGTTGCCAAGAAAACATTCAACAACATCCTTGAATGCCTTCCCTGTGATTTTCTCCAGTCCCACTCAAAGTTCTTTGAATTGCCAGTAACTTATAACCTATTTGATTTTTGAACCAACAAAAATACCTTCCATAATCAGTTTATGAATTGAAATAACAAAATATAGGCGATTTTTAAAAATGGTGTGTGACAGAGAAATTTCATAGAGATTTTCATGATCAGCAGCCCAAAATCCATGAGATACAGCCAAATGTATTCAGGAAGCAGAATCTTTGTCGACCAGTATAATTGGAAAGCCATTTTTTTCAGGTTTGCTTACCCGTAGAATGAGAGAGGATACAAAGGTAAAATGTACCAAAAGGTTTACACCTCTGATGCCTAAATGATAATGCCATACAGATTAGTCAACGAACTATTGGAGTAATTGAAGTTAAATCACTGCCAGCGGCAAATTAATCAGATCAGGTCTGGCTGTCCAGGGGCTGTCATCCATTCATCTCTACTATGGCCAGCATAGCCACTGCCTCACAGTGCCAGAAATCTGGGTTTAGTCCTAATCTTGGGTGCTCTTTGTGTGGAGTTTGCACATTCCCTTTGTGATCTCATGCATTTCCCACAGAGGCTCCAATTTCCTCCCATATCCCAAAGACATATTGGTTGATAGGGTTGGAAACCACTGTGTTTTAAACACTTTTTGTAAGATGAATGAATGTAAAACTAAAGTTGTATTGTTATCGTTTGTACTTTTTAACAATCTCATGTTATTTTCACAAGTATGTGATGGCTCACCCCACTTACGGGCAGAAAACGGTATAACAGCTAAACAAACAGATTATCACCATTCTCATTTTTCACTGGCTAAGCATTAGCACATTACCCACAGCCTCAGGATAGAAAGACATCCTTTAGGACGGAGATGAGGAGGAATATTTAAAGTGAAGGGTAATAGGTTCTTGAGCCTCAATGCTTATGGGCAGAAGACAGGAAAATGAGGTTGAGGGGGAAAATAAATCAGCCTCAATTGGCCAACTGGCCTAATTCTGCTCCAGTGGCTTATGGGCTGGACTTGATGGCTGAAGGCCTGTTTCCATCCTGGATCCTGTTGTGACAATGTAAATAAAATAAGATCGTACTTCCCTTTCTGCAGTGGTCACCTTGGACCACGATGCAGTTTTGCTGACTGATATGTTGCACATGAAAGACAACGTGGTGATTCCACCCCTCCAAGCTGCAAGTTCTGCTCAGAATTCTTGGCCTTTTGAGAAGCCACTGGAACATACGTAACATTCGTCAGGCTGACTGGGCCTCACAAGCACCCAGCAGCACTCCCCCTCCCCACTTTAAACATGAATGGTGAGCCTAAGCAACAGACACGAAATGCTGAAGGAAGTCAGCAGGTGAGGCAACATCTATGGAAGTGAATAAACTGTTGACATTTCAGGCCAAGACCCTTCTTCAGGAATGAAAAGGAAGGGGGAAGATGCCTGAATAAATAGGGAGAGGGGAAGGAGGATGAACTGGAAGTTGAAACCAGGTGGGTGGGAAGTGTAAAAGATTGAAGAAGAAGGAATCTGAGAGGAGAGGAGAGCAGAACTTAAGAGAAAGGGAAGGAGGTGGGGCATCAGAGAGAAGTGATGGGCAAGGGAGAAGAGGTGAAAGGTCAGAATGGGGATTAGAAGAAAAGGGGAGGGGTAGGGAAAGAAAATTTTACTGGAAGGAGAAATTGATATTCATGCCATCAGGTTGGAAGCTACTCAGATGGATTATAAGGTGTTGCTCCTCCACCCTGAGGGCGGCCTCCTCTTGGCACAAGAGGAGGCCATAGACCAACATGTCTGAATGGGAATGGAAATTAAAATGTTTGGCCCCTGGGAAGTTCTGCTTTTGGCAGATGGAGCAGAGGCAGTGAACTGATTTTGGTTTACCGTCCCAGAACTAAGCATTCTATTCAAATGCTTTCACCCAGGAATTATTAAAGCAAAATTCCCAGCACTATTGTTGATTGTGAGGAAGATAAATCCTCACAAAATAAATAAATAGATAAATAAATAGATAAATCCTTACTTGTCCCTACTTGTCAGAAAAATCCTGCCTTTAGTCTTCTGTTAAATATAGAGCCAAGTACTATGAATTTCACTAATATTCTCCCCATGACCACGTGAGTTTCCTCCAGGTGCTCCTGTTTCCTCCCACAGTCCAAAGACATGTGGGTTAGGAGGCTAATTGGTCACATGAGTGTAAGTGGCCAATGTGGGCTCATTGGGCCAGAAGGGCCTGCAACTGTGCTATATCTCTAAATACAACAAAAACAAAGAAGCAAACAAATAAATAAATTGATAGATAAATAACACTGAGAATGTGAGTTGTGGATTACTTTAAAGTGAGTCTGTAGATTGTGGAATCAGTTCAGAGTTGAGGTGAGTGAAGTTATCCATGCCGGTTGAGAAGCTGATAGTTGAATGGTAAGAACTTTGTTCTGGAGCATTTTACAAAGTTGACAAAGCAGTGTGTGCCATGGAAGTCCAGTCAACAGGGAACAAGTCCCACAAGGAGTACAACCTCCTGCGTAAGTGGGGATGAGAGTTACTCAAAGGGAGACAGGGAAGCATTCCAAGAATCACTGCTCCTTGTACAATATGCCGATGGAAATACTTTCCAAGCAGAAGTAACTATCTCAGTCAGGATTGGGCTTTCCCTGCACAGCACTCATGTCGAGCCCTGGCTGCCACACATTTCATTCCTTCCTTGCCTGCCAGCAGTTGAACTGAATGCAAGGTCTGGGATTTGACAGCTCTCTTGTACTTAAACATTCTCTGGTTCTTCGTGCACCCCAGAAGATGGTACACGATATGAGGTTCATCAGTGCTTATCAGCAGGACAAAGACTCATTACAACACAGTAACAGTTACGACTACTTTGTGTCTGTGACCTCTGTGACTTTTACTCCACAGTATGCTGAACGGAGGCTGAGGCTCCGTGCCGGCTCCAGCTGCTCCAGGCTTCGTGTCTGACGACTCGCTTATATTCGAAATGTACATTCAACTCTCTGAACTTCAAAATCCCACCTTTCACTTCTTGTTGAATCCAGACATTGATGGGAAAAACCCACTAATGCTTCCGGTATGCCACCACAGCGACTGGCCATATGAGGAGCGGAGTATTTAGATAGGTGACCTCAAACCAGCAGAAAGCCCGTGGTCTTGATCCCTGCAGTAATCCTTGCCCTTCCATATGCTTCTGAGACTGGAACTGCCTGTAGCAAACATCACAACTCGCTGGGAAAGCAAGGCCAATTCTGTCTCCGCAAGATTTTCCAAGTTCCCCGACAGGGCAAGCAAATCAATGTGCACCCTCGCCTAGGTCAGTACCCCCAGAGTGAGGCAATGTATTGTCAGTCAACTCGTGGGCATGCCCTGCACAAGACTCCTGGGAAAGGTACTCTTTCCTCTGAACTTCACCAGAGCAGATGTGATTGAATTTGGCAGGGAAATTAGATGGGGCCAGCAGTGGCAGGTGTTTAGAAACATAGAAACATAGAAACATAGAAAATAGGTGCAGGAGTAGGCCATTCGGCCCTTCGAGCCTGCACTGCCATTTATTATGATCATGGCTGATCATCCAACTCAGAACCCCGCCCCAGCCTTCCCTCCATACCCCCTGACCCCCGTAGCCACAAGGGCCATATCTAACTCCCTCTTAAATACAGCCAATGAACTGGCCTCAACTGTTTCTTGTGGCAGAGAATTCCACAGATTCACCACTCTCTGTGTGAAGAAGTTTTTCCTAATCTCAGTCCTAAAAGGCTTCCCCTCTATCCTCAAACTGTGACCCCTCGTTCTGGACTTCCCCAACATTGGGAACAATCTTCCTGCATCTAGCCTGTCCAATCCCTTTAGGATCTTATACGTTTCAATCAGATCCCCCCTCAATCTTCTAAATTCCAATGAGTACAAGCCCAGTTCATCCAGTCTTTCTTCATATGAAAGTCCTGCCAACCCAGGAATCAATCTGGTGAACCTTCTCTGTACTCCCTCTATGGCAAGGATGTCTTTCCTCAGATTAGGGGACCAAAACTGCACACAATACTCCAGGTGTGGTCTCACCAAGGCCTTGTACAACTGCAGTAGTACCTCCCTGCTCCTGTAATCAAATCCTCTCGCTATAAACGCCAGCATACCATTCGCCTTTTTCACCGCCTGCTGTACCTGCATGCCCACTTTCAATGACTGGTGTATAATGACACCCAGGTCTCGTTGCACCTCCCCTTTTCCTAATCGGCCACCATTCAGATAATAATCTGTTTTCCTATTTTTGCCACCAAAGTGGATAACTTCACATTTATCCACATTAAATTGCATCTGCCATGAATTTGCCCACTCACCCAACCTATCCAAGTCACCCTGCATCCTCTTAGCATCCTCCTCACAGCTAACACTGCCACCCAGCTTCGTGTCATCCACAAACTTGGAGATGCTGCATTTAATTCCCTCATCCAAGTCATTAATATATATTGTAAACAACTGGGGTCCCAGCACTGAGCCTTGCGGTACCCCACTAGTCACCGCCTGCCATTCTGAAAAGGTCCCGTTTATTCCCACTCTTTGCTTCCTGTCTGCTAACCAACTCTCCACCCACACCAATACCTTACCCCCAATACCGTGTGCTTTAAGTTTGCACACTAATCTCCTGTGTGGGACCTTGTCAAAAGCCTTCTGAAAATCCAAATATACCACATCCACTGGTTCTCCCCTATCCACTCTACTAGTTACATCCTCAAAAAATTCTATGAGATTCGTCAGACATGATTTTCCTTTCACAAATCCATGCTGACTTTGTCCGATCATTTCACCGCTTTCCAAATGTGCTGTTATCACATCTTTGATAACTGACTCCAGCAGTTTTCCCACCACCGATGTTAGGCTAACCGGTCTATAATTCCATGGTTTCTCTCTCCCTCTTTTTTTAAAAAGTGGAGTTACATTAGCCACCCTCCAATCCTCAGGAACTAGTCCAGAATCTAACGAGTTTTGAAAAATTATCACTAATGCATCTACTATTTCTTGGGCTACTTCCTTAAGCACCCTGGGATGCAGACCATCTGGCCCTGGGGATTTATCTGCCTTCAATCCCTTCAATTTACCTAACACCACTTCCCTACTAACATGTATTTCGCTCAGTTCCTCCATCTCACTGGACCCTCTGTCCCCTACTATTTCTGGAAGATTATTTATGTCCTCCTTAGTGAAGACAGAACCAAAGTAATTATTCAATTGGTCTGCCATGTCCTTGCTCCCCATAATCAATTCACCTGTTTCTGTCTGCGGGGGACCTACATTTGTCTTTACCAGTCTTTTCCTTTTTACGTATCTATAAAAGCTTTTACAGTCCGTTTTTATGTTGCCTGCCAGTTTTCTCTCATAATCTTTTTTCCCCTTCCTAATTAAGCCCTTTGTCCTCCTCTGCTGAACTCTGAATTTCTCCCAGTCCTCAGGGACTTAGGGAAATATTTTATAAATCTGATCAAATGGTATATTTCCATGAGGAAGAAAGGCTATTTGAATCGGATGGTCCATTCATCACTCTTTTTTAAATAGCTTTATTGGTCACATGTACATCAAAACGCAATGAAATGAATCATTTGCATCAAATCAAATCGATGAGGATTGTGGCACAAAGAGAAAACCTGCAGAAGCTGCAGATCTGAGCAACACACACTAAATGCTGGAGGAACTCAGCAGGCCAGGCAGCATCTACGGAAAAGAGTACACTGTCAAAGTATCAGGCCTGAAATGTCGACTGTTTACTCCTTTCCATGGACGCTACCCGGCCTACTGAGTTCTGCCAGTATTTTACGTATCCTGCAGCAAGGCCTGCAAATGTCGCTACAATTCCAATGCCAACATAGCATACCCACATCTTACTAATCCTAACTGGTATGCCTTTGGATTATGGGAGGAAACTAGAGCACCCAGAGGAAACCCACATGGTCAAAGGGAGAGTTTACAAACTCCTTACGGACAGTTGTGGCAATTGAACCCCGATCTTACAGCTGGCTCTGTAAAATATTGCACTAATCACTACACTCTGAATCATCTAGTATCCTGCAACAGGGACCCCCTCCACCCAGGACATGCTCTCTTCTCACAGCTGCCACCAGGAAGAAGGTACAGGAGCCTCAGGACTCACACCACCAGGTTCAGGAACAGTTATTACTCCTCGATCATCAGACCCTTGAACCAAAGGGGATAACTTCACTCAACTTCACTTGCCCCATCATTGAAATGTTCCCACAATCTATGGACTCACTTTCAAGGACTTTTCATCTCATATTCTTGATGTTTATTGCTTATTTATTTATTATTGTTATATCTTTCATTTTGTATTTGCACTGTTTGTTATATTTTGCACACTGATTGAACACACAAATTAGTGTGGTCTTTCATTGATTCTGTTGTGAATATTATGAAGGTTTTATTGAGTATGCCCACAAGAAAATGAATCTCAGGATTGTATATGGTGCCATTATATATACTTTGATAATAAATTTGCTATGAACTTTGAAATTGAAAGAAAGGTCAATGCCGCCTTATGGCTCCAGGGGTCTGGCTATTCTTGGAAATTAATTTTGAATATTCTACACAGGAGCTTCCAACATGTGCTCCAGTCTTCTCCCAAATATGCACTGGAAAGTCAAAAGTGACTGTAAATCATCCCTTAACTGCTCAAGTGCCAAAAATATCAGAGGGGACTTCACAATGGAAGACTCTTACCAGTGCCAACTTTAATTATCTTACATTCTTAAAGTTCCCTTAAGTAACTGTCATGTCAGTGTGACTAAATGCCAGAATGCTGTGAGAATGTAAGCAACATATTGGGTCAAAGGGAACCAGTAGATATAGTTTATTTGGAATTACAGAACACATTTGATCAGGTGGTAAATAAAAAGGCTATTGCACAAAAACAAATAGCAGGGTCTGTTATTATTGTCATCAACCATATATCAAAGATCTAGATGATAAAGTGACTAACTGGATTAGCAAATTTGCAGATGACAGCAACATTGGTGGTGTAGTGGACAGTGAGGAAGACTGTCAGAACTTGCAGCAGGATCTGGACCAGCTCAAAAAAATGGCAGATGGAAATTATTGCAGACAAGTGCGAGGTTTTGTACTTCAGCAGGACCAACCAGAGTAGGTCTTACACAGTGAACGGTAAGGGCACTGAGGAGTGGTTTAGAACAAAGGGATCTGGGAATACAGATCCATAATTCATTGAAAGAGGCACCATGGGAAGATAGGGTCTTAAAGAAAACTCATAAATCAATGTATTGATTACGCGAGTTATAAGTTGTATAAGACGTTGGTAAGGCTGAATTTGGAGTGTTGTGTGCTGTTTTAGTCACCTTCAGAGAAAATTTACAAAGATGCTGCTGGGACTGAGGGACCTGAGTTATAAGGAAAGGTTGAGTAGGTTAGGACTTTATTCCTTGGAATATAGATTGAGGGGAAATTTGATAGAAGGATACAAAATTATGAGAAGTAAATGCAAGCACTGAGGTTTTTCCGCTGAGATTGGGTGGGACTACAACTAGAGGTCATGGGTTAAGAGTGAAAGATGAAAAGTTTAAGAGGAATATGAGGGGAAACTTCTTCACTCAGAGAGTCGTGAGAGTGTGGAACAAGCTGCCAACACAAGTGGTGCATGCGAGCTTGATTTCAACGTTTAAGAGAAGTTTGATGGTATGTTGATGGGGTACTGCTATAGAGGGTTATGATGCGGTGCAGATCGATGGGAGTAGGGGAAGGGGCCTGCTTCTGTGCTGTATTTTTCTATTACTCTAATATTCCAGCATGGATAGGGGACAGATTGGGATAAGCATTGCAGGGAGAAACAAGAGTCAGGCCTAGAATCTGGAGAAACCAACAAACTGCTGCAACAACTCAGTGGATTGAGCTGCATCGGGGGGGTTGGGGTGGGGGGGTGCTGAAGGTATTTCTGATGTTTTGGGTCAAGCATCTGTGACTGGACTGAGAACAAAGAGGGAAGAGCAGGGAAATGCTGAGACAGGGATCAGTGTGCAAAGGAGGGGGTAAAGGACAATTAGCAGATGGAATCGGCCAGGGTAAGGGTAGTGGTGGAGTTAGGAGGCAGAGGCAGGTGGGTGATGGACGGAGGCAAACAAAGAAAAGGCGGATGAAGCTGGGTATGTGTGTCAGCGTGGCAATCAGTAACTAAGGGGTGAACCACAAATCAGTGCTTGGGTCTCACCTGTTAATAACCTATCTCATCAATGGATGAAGTGTGCACAGTAGCCAAGTTTGTTGGCAAGTCAAAAATAAATGGGTTAACAAGTCATGAAGAGAACACAAACAACACGCAAAGGGACACGGACTGAGAACAAGTTGGTAGATGGAGTATAAACTCTTGTAGGACAGTTACTATCCCTCAACCATCAGGGTCTTGAACAATAAAGGATAACTACACTCAATGATCTCTTAAGGGCTCTTTATCTCATTATCTCATGTTCCCTTTATTTATTGCTACTTATTTATACTTGAATTTGCACAGTTTGTTGTCTTCTGCATTCAGGCTGATCTTTCATTTGATCCTGTTATGGTTACTAATTTATAGATTTGCAGAGTGTGCCTGCAGGAAAATGAATCTCAGAGTTATATATGGTGGCATATTTGTATTTTGTTAATAAATTCCCTTTTGAGAGGAACTGAGTCATCGACACTGTTTCCTTTTCTTCCATTTTTACGTTGTTAAAGTTGCCCAGCTCTTTTTTTAGTTCACTTGATTCATTCTGTTCAGATTAGTTTTCTTTTGAGGGGGTTTTATTTTTTTTTCTTTTTTCATGATTTTTGTCTAGATATTTTCTTTTTGTCCTGTATTATTCATTGGTATCCTACATGATTGGGAGTTTTGTCATTTAAATACTATTTGGTTTTATAATTACTCATGTTAAGCATAACAATGTATTTCCAACAACTTTGTATTATTGCTATGCTATGCTTATAGTCTATGAAACTAATAAAAAGATTGAAAAAGAAAAGAAATTCCCTTTGAACTTTGATATGGAAAACTATAGGAAATCGACCTTGGAAAGATCAATGAAGAAGTCATTATTTAAATAAAATTCAAAGAAATCAGCAGATGCTAGTAATCTAAAATACAAACAGAAAATACTAGAAACATTTAGTAGGTCAGACAGAGTTAATGTTTCAGGCCTAAAATCCTTTGTCAGAATTGGGAAAGAGAAAAAATAAAATTAGTTTTAAGCTGCAAAGTGTGTACAGGTAGGATGGGTAGGACAAAGGAATATCAGAGAAAGTAAGGAGAAAGCAAGTTATCTGAAATCGTTGAAATTTATATTCCTTCCGTTCATTCTCCCCAGCCCAGTCCTTTGTCATTTACAACTGCAACACTGCTATAATGCTCCCCACTTCGACATTCTCCAGTGGCCTATCGCCTATCCTATTAATTCTCCACCCACTTTGACCTCTAGTATCCTGCACTGTGACAAAGAGGTCCAAATAATCTTGGGCAACAACTCCTCACAAAGTGGGGCAGCACAGTAGAGTAGCATTTAGCACAAAACTTTACAGCACTGGCTGTAAGATCCAGGGTTCAATTCCCACCGCTATCAATAAGGAGTTAGCACATTCTCCCTGTGCCTCTGGCTGCTCTGTATTCCCCCACATTCCCGAAAGGTGTACAGGTTAGGGGTAGTGAATTGTGAGCATGCCATCTTGGCACCGGAAACATGGCCCAACACAATCCTCATTGATCTGATTTGACACAAACGAAGCATTTCACGGAATGCTTTAATGTACCCGTGACAAATAAAGCTAATCTCTTTTATCTGGTGCTGGTACAAAGGAATTCTGCAGAACCTTGTACTGGCAATACAAAGGTAACATGCTGGAACAACAAGTAATTAGAAAGGCTATGGGAATGTTGGGCTCTCTTACAAGAAGTAAGGATTACACAAGTTACATTTCGTTGTATTGGTTTGGACATCTTACCAGTGAGATGGATGTAGCCAAGCAACCACCAAAGAACATCTGGCCAGATGCCAGCCCAATCTGGCCTTCAGTGTAACAATTATATTCTTGTGTATGTCAGGCCTATTGACGTAAACCATATGACCCTGAAAGAAAATGTATCAATCCTTCATTGGTATAAACCTTTCCCCCGTTGTCAAGAGATCAAAGACTTTTTACACTTTATTCTTTGACTTCCTTCCAGTGTTTCTTTTAAGCAAGTAAGTAAAATTATGGCATTACTGTGTTAATTATTAATAACTGCTGATCTTCTCCCAGTATCACCTGTGGTCAACCATAGCATGGAACACAGTGCTCGTACACTTATCCAGCAGAACAGATGAATGAGCCATTACTAACAGGAGAGCCTTTGCTGAGCAGAAAGTCAAATGCAATTCTCCTTCTTCCACTGGAATAATTATTCACTGGAGTAAGATCATTTAATACAATTCATAAAGATGTACAAGGAAGCTGGAGAGACATAAATCCAAAAGAAGAAAGGCTCAGGTCAAGCCTAACTACTTTCCAAGTTTGATTTTGACCCTGTTGCCTTTTGTTGATGGTCTTCCCTGGATAGTGGGAGTATCTTAAAATGTTACTTTCTTTTTCTATTGAAGAGTTTAGTTTTAGTCAGTCAGTTTTATGCTCTCAGGTGTTAGAATCCAGTTTAAGATAACCTGTCTTAAAGCAGGAATAGTTCTTAAAGGATATTGGTCCTTCAGTTAGCTTTAGACTTGCTAGTAATGTTATTTTAATAGCCGTTAGAAGAAAAGTATATTCTGTATGCAACTTTAGGTGTAATGTTTGCAGTGAGGGGTTAGGTGTTTTTACCATTTACCAGAAACATTACGAGACTAAGCAAGTAGGAACGATGAATTAGACGCAATGTGGTGGATGTAGCAAGGTTGATGTGTGTCGTGAAATGGATCATCAATATGCATAAAGTAAGGGTAAATCACTCATGAGGGTAGGATCAACACTTGGACCAGAGGGAGCTGCTTCCTTCTGCTGTTCCTCAAAAATGGGGCCAGGCCAATGTGGATGGCACAGGCACCTGATGTTGCAGATTCTAAAAGGGCAGCATGAGTAAGTCCATGCAGGCAAAGGAAGTTCACCTGGACATTAGTGGACAAGGATTAAATTGCAGAAAGTGAGAGAGGGAGTTCGTCGGCAAAAAACAAACATCAATATTTTCATTGCTGACAAACTTGAAGATGAGCCAAAAGATTTCCAACAAGTATCTCAGAGTCAACTAATTTAGGAACTACAATGTGATGCTTAAAGCAAGATCTATTTCATAACATGGTACTATGGAGGTTGATGTCAGATAAGATAGCAGGACAGAAGACCCTTAACAGTGTTCCTGAGCAGAGAGATCTGGGGGTCCAAGCTCATAGCTCCTTGAAAGTAGCTACATGAGTTGATAAGGTGATTAGGAAGGCTTATGGAATGCTTGCTTTTACTAGTCGAGGCACTGAGTTCAAAAGTCAAGAGATTATGTTGCAACTTTATAGAACTCTGGCTAGGGCATATCTGGAATATTGCGTACGGTTTTGGTTGCCCCACTATAAGAAGGATGCCAAGGCTTTGGAGAGGGTGCAGAAGGGGTTTACCAGGATACTGCCTGGTTTAGAGGGCATGTGCTGTCATGAAAAGCTGGACAAACTTGGGTTGTTTTCTCTGGAGCGGTGGAGGCTGAGGGGAGAACCGATAGAAATTTATAAGAGGCAGAGATAGTGTAGACAGGGAATATTTTTTTCTCAGGGTAGAATGTCTAACACCAGATGGCATGCATTGAGGGTGAGAGGGGCTAAGTTCAAAGGGCAGGTGAGGGGTAAGTTTTTTTACAAAGGCAGTGGTGAATACCTGGAATGCGCCGTCTGGTTTGGTGGTAGAAGTAAACATATTATAAGCTTTTAAGAGACATTTGGATAGGCACATGAATGTGTGGAAGATGGAGGGATGTGGACATTGTCTAGGTAAGGAGGGTTTAGTTCTTAGGTTTTTTTAATTTACTTTTTAGCTGGATCTGCGCAATATTGTGACCAAAGGGCCTGTTCCTGTGCTGTACTGTTCTATGTTCTCTGTTCTATACCATGGCTGTTCTGTTTACTGTATGATCGAAGTGAGCTCGAATAGGGTAACTTTAGATAATATTAGCATTGACATCAATTCCTCTACAACAGTAAGAATTGTACATCTGGTGTAGATTCTACTAGTAGCAAATAGAATCCCAGTTATTCAGCTTGTAAATGAGGTGGATATTCTGTGCAGCAAGAAACATATGGTTTGTTATTATGCAGTAGCTGTACAAAGCAATCTATAATTTAAAAAAACATAAATTACAGAGGGAAGAAACTATTACTGAATTGTTGGGGGTGTGCCTTCAGGTTTCTGTACTTCTTTCCTGTTTGTAACAATGAGAAGATAACATGTCCTGGGTGATGGGGGTCCTTAAAGATGGATACTGCCTTTTTGAGACCTCGCTCTGTATCCACACAGCCAAGTTTCCCTGGATCACATGCCTCCTGATTTTCTGAATGATCCTACCATCGAACACCTTACTAAAATCTACATACCCCACATCCACTGCTCTACCTTCATCAGTTTGTTTTGTCAATTCCTCAATCAGATTCATGAGGCACCACCGTGTTAACTAACCCTAAGCAAATGCTCAGGAATCCTGTCTCTAAGAATACTCTTCAATATTTGCCTAACATAAGGCTCACTAGTCTAAAATTCCCAGGATAATCCGCATTACCCTTTTTTGACCAAAGGAATAGCATTTGCCACCTTCCAATCTTCTAGTGCTACTCTTGTGAAAGTTGTAATCAAAAGTTGCAATTTTGGCCACCTCATTAAGAGTGGCTGTCAAGTAGCGCCTTTGTGTAGTTCTCTTAAGGATTTAGCCAAGGTGTTTGAATCCATGACTATAAGCTTAACAGTAGAGCTGGGTTACTTAGGCACGGATACTCTGTATATTTCATTAACCTTGTCAGCTATTTGTATTTTAAAGAGTCTACTTAATCAAAGTTGATCAAACAAAGGCTGAGCCCATCCCTAATAAAACAGTAAAGCAATGTAACCTGCTTTCTCTAATTTTACTTTATATTGTTATAGATATTTTACAATGTTCTTTAACTAGGAAGGGATTTGGTTCATTGCAAAAGATACATAAAAACACAAAATGTTTTAAAACTGATCCTGAGACTATTCACCTGGTCAAACCCGCTCCGCCGTTCCATCATGGCTGATTTATTATCCCTCTGAACCCATTTTCCTTCCTTCTCCCCATAACATATGATGCCCTTACTAATCAAGAACCTATCAACCTCTGCTCTAAATATATACCAATGAATAGGTCTCCACAGCCATCTATGGCAATGAATTCCAAAGATTCACCACCCTCTGGCCAAGGAAATTCCTCCTCATCTCTGCTACAAAACATTAATATAAATTAAGCTGTAAGTATTTATATGACATCAAGGAATAAGTCTATTTTAATCCTATGGATTCTTATTGGCCTAGGCACATCTAAGAAGTATTTGGGGGTCATGGGAGGATACATGGATGATGATTGGTTAGCTAAGTTAGAAGATTGGACCCTGTTTACTGAAAAGTAGATTCGGATCCATACAGTATATATATTTAAAAAAAGAAGCTCTGTAGATGCTGGAAATCCAAAACAACACACATACAAAGTGCTGGAGGAACTCATCAGGTCAGGCAACATTTTGTGTGTGTTGCAGTAAATATATTTAAGTTTTTGTTATAACTTGTTTTTACTATTACCTAATTATATGCAAAGGTATCACAAAATACTATCAAGAACCTTACCAGAACAGGGGTGGCAAGATATGTCAGTGATGCTGTTGGCCAACATAATGTTGCACTATGGGTGATGCCTTTTGTGAAGAACTGAGGATCAAAAGAGGTTGTGTGTTGTGCTTTCACACAATGACGAAGCATCTCAAGTTGCGTGGACTGTTTTCAAGGACCCTAGGCTTTTGGATCCCTAGGGAAAGCTTTTATTGTGAAATCAGTAAAGTGTGTGCACCTCCAGGGGCCATAAGAAACTGCGTGACATTGCATAATCAATCCATAGCTGGTGCCAGGGAATGTAGTCCCAGATATTGTCTCACAGAGTCAGAGTTATACAGCATGATCAAAGGCCAATTTGACACAATTTGTACATGATGGACAAGTTGTCCTCTTCAGCTAGTCCCACATCCACGTGTTTGTTCCACATTCCTCTAAACTTTTCCTATTCATTTTATTCACTGGTGAGATTTTTGGGAATAAAGAAATTTGAGGGACTGTGCTTTTAGGAACGAATGATATTTCAAAAAAAACTTGTAATATGATGGTGGTTTGTCATTTGATCTGCTTTTATGGTCACAACTTGCGGTTTATAATTTGTGATGTTTAAGCCCATATCAGCCAAGTACAGCATCCACACCAAGGTGAATTTGTACCAGAGCTGTGTTCTGTGCATACTCTTGTATGGGTCAGAGTGCTGGTGCATAACGGAGAGTGACCTTGCCAAGCTGTCGTCATTCCACACCTTGAGCCTCTGAAAGATCCTCCGTGTTTCCTGGTCAAGGAAGATCTCCAATCACATCCTACTCTTTCAGTGTCATCAAGAGGACATGAAGAAACATTGGAGATGGTTTGGGCACATGATCAGATGAGAGGCCAACTCCATCATCAAGATAGCACTTCATTGGACCCCTGAAGGGCGGAGGAAACGTGAGAGACCAAAGACAGCTTGCGCTGTACCATAGAAGCAGAGACGAGGACTCTGAACCACATCTGAGTCACAGTAGAGAAGATGGCCAAGGACAGGCAGAGGTGAAGGACCTTCATTGCTGCCCTAGACGCCACCGGCATAACAGGCAGTAACTAACTAACTAATCCTATGTTAAATTTTTGAGAAGTATTTATTTTGTTTTAAGACATCATCTACATTATTACTGACTGAACGGTCTGCATGTAGGAGGGAGATTGAAAATCTGGCTGAGTGGTGCCACAGCATCAACACTTAACTCAATGTCAGTGAGACCAAAGAGTTTCAGGAGGAGGAAACTAGAGGTCCATGAGCCCGTCCTCATTGGGTGATCAGAGGGAGAGAGGTTCAGCGACTTTAATCACTCTGTGTTATTATTTCGGAGGAACTATCCTGGGTGCAGCATGCAAGTGTGATTATGAAGAAAGCACGCAGCACCTCTATCTCCTTAGGAGTTTGTGAAGATTCAGCACAACATTGCAAATTTTGACAAATTTCTATAGATGTGGAGTGGAGAGTATATTGACTGGCTGAATCACAGCCTAGTCTGGAAACACCAATGCCCTAGAATGGCAAATCCTAAAAAAGCAGTGGATACAGCCCAGCCCATCACAGGTAAATCCCTCCCCACCAATTCATCATCATCAGAGACTCCCACTATCCAGAACATGCTCTCTTCTTGCTGCTGCCATTAGGAAGAAGGCCCAGGAGCCCCAGGATCCACACCACCAGGTTCAGGAACAGTTATTAGCCCTCAAACATCAGGCTCTTGAACCAAAGTGGATAACTTCACTCAACTTCACTTGCCCCATCATTGAAATGTCCCAACAACCTATGGACTCAATTTCAAATACTCATCATCTTATGTTCTGGATATTTAATGCTTATTTATTGATTATTATTATTTAATTATTGTTGTATTTGCACAGTTTGTTGTATTCTGCTCACTGGTTGAATACCCAAGTTGGTGCGGTCTTTCATTAATCCTACTATGGTTAATTTTCTATTATGGATTTATTGAGTATACCTGCAAAAAATGAATGTCATGGTTGTATATTTACTTTGATAATAAATTTGCTTTGAACTTTGATCTCTAGCTCTGCACCCATAGTGGGCCGCCCTTATACATGTCAATCATTTCTGACTTTGTTGGCCGATATTAGACAAGCTACTATCAGCAATGCGATACAAGTGTCTAGACAAACAGTAGGATCCCAAAGGCATAGAAGACTACAGACCAAGTGCTGGCAAATGGGATTAGCTAGATGGGTACTTGATAGTCAGCCTGGTCATGATGGGCTGAAGGGCCTGTTTATGTGCAGTTTGTGTGATTCTATGATATTGGCTGCCCTGTGAGACTATTTAAGAATCAACCACTTCTATATGCCTGGGGTCAAGTAACATCTATTTTGGAACCTATTTCTTACCTAAACTCATGGCACTTGGCTACTGGGTAGGGCAAGAGGTGCCCTTTATGGACACTCGTTAGCAGTCACACCACAACCAAGGATTCCACACTATGAAGGAACGCATTGATCAACGCTATTACATCAATTGCAATCCACATTTGGAAGCACAATGCCTGAGAGTCCACCAATCTATTTATTACAGAAAATTAGTCAATCCTAATGAAGTAAAAGACTGTAAGATAAAGGAGCAAATTAGGCCATTTGGCCCATCGAGTCTGTTCCATGGGTGATTTACTTTCCCTCTCAGCCCCAATCTCCTGCCTTCTCCCCGTATCCCTTCATGCTCTGACTAATCAAGAATCTATCAGCCTCTGGCTTAAACATAACCCAATGCCTTGGGTACATTCGATATGTAATACAGAAAATGTTGGAAAAACGCAGCAGGTCGTGCAGACCCTGTGGAAGAAGAAAGAGACTTGACATTTAGACCTTTGGTCAGAGCTAGTGGGCTACTTAAGATTTACATCAGCTGCTGCTCCTTCATTTCCAGCTACAGCAACACTGCCTTGAGACTTGCATTTTATTTGTTGATCCAAACTGCATTTTGCTGCTCTAACGTTGTACTCTTACTGCTTTTCTTTTTCCTGCCTGAATGTATAGAGAGATCTGCCTGCACATCCCACAAGGGGAGGTGACAGTAATGAATGAGTACCCTGTTGAGACCGGGGCTGTGTCACTCACCAGTGCCGGCGTGGTCCTAGTGGGCGACGTGCTGGCTGGGGTGATGATGATGCTGCTGGTCATCTTGCTGGGAGAGCCCTTGGGTGGGGCGTAGTGGCGGGGTGAGCGGAGCACGGTGCCTGACCCTTCCTTGCTGTCGGCGGGCACGGCCAGCGGCCGCACTGTGATGAGCGGAGCGCTGGGCTCGGGGCAGCTGCCGCTGGCCGGCCGCTTGTATTGGGTGCCCAGGTGGATGTGGATCTTGTTGTCCTCGGTGGTGATGATGTTGGCCTTGGGGCCATACCTTCGGCCAGCTCCCTGCTGTTGCTGCTGCTTGTCCGGGCCCATTCTGAACACGGCTCGGCCCACCTGCACCTCCTGCGGCTCGGGGCCTGGGGCTGGCTCGCAGCCGGGGGCCGTGCTCACCGTCACGATCTGGATGGGCGACTGATGGGCTTCGGGGGAGGCTGGCTGAGGGTGAGGGCACCCTGGCGGCGAACCAGGCCGGGAGAAGGTGGTGATGGTGACGGGCGAGGCCGGGCGCTCGGGTGAGAGGAGGCCTTCGGAGGCCTTGGGCACAGGGATGATGGTGATGCGGGGTTTGTGAGGGCCTAGCGTGGGGATGACGGCGCTGCTGGAGAAGAAGTCGTCGGCCGCTGGGCTGGTGATCTCCAGGGTGGCCGTGCTGCCGCACTGCTCGGGCGTCACTCTGATGTGGAGCGGCTGCCCTTGCTTGCTGGACACGAGCAGTGGCTTGCCGGGGCTTGTGCCCACCTCCCGCCGCTTGGCCCAGGGGACCCAGGAGCGGCGCAGGCCTGGCTCGCCAGCAGCTGGCGGGTAGCGCTCAAGGACAGCGGGCGGCCTCCGCAGGCTGCCTTGACGCAGGTGGCTCATCAGATGGTTCTCCTCCTGCACCGACTGGCGGATGAAGACGGCCGTGGCATTGCGGTCGTCCTGGTCGGCCAGCGCGCCGTCCGTCTGCACGGCAGTGGAGGCGAGCGGCACCTCCAGCATGCGCCGTCCGTCCATGCTGGGCCGGAGGGCGCGGCTGCAGCGCTTGGAGAGCTCCAGCTCGCGGGCCAGGCTGACCACCTCCATGCCCATGTCCTTGTTGCGGTCCTCCTCCTGCTGGCAGCGCCGCTGCAGCCGTGAGTACTCGGCCTGCAGCTGCGACAGCTGATCTTCCTTCTGCATCAGCTCGTGGATCTTCTCCTTGAGCGCCCTCACCTCGGCCGCCAGCTCCCGGCTCCGGGCCTCCTCCAGCCGCAGCCTCCCCCGCGCCTCAGCCTCCCTGGCACCGCCGCCCTCTCCCTGCTCGCTGCGGCTGGCCAGCTGCCGCATCTCCTCCAGCTGCTGGCTCAGTTGATTGGCCTTGTCCCGCTCGCTCCTGTACCGCTGCTCCAGCTGGTCGAACTCGTCCTCCGTCTTCATCAGGTCACCCTCCACCACCTCCAGCTGCTGTAGCCGGCACCTCAGGTGCTCCACCTCCAGCGTCAGCTCCCTCAGCTTGGGGCTGTCGGACTGGGCTTCCTCAGCCAGTCGCTCAGCCTCCGGGGTGGCCCGACTTCTCAGAGCGTCGCTCTCGTCCTCATCGAGCCTCTTCTTCAGCAAGCCGAGGTGCTGGCTCAGCTCACTGGACCTTTGCTCCTCACTCTTGAGCTTCATCGCCAGTTCCTCCTTCTCAGTGAGCAAGCTGGACACCTTCTCCTCCATCTCTGACTTCAGTTTGAGGAGTTTTTTGCTCTCTTCTATCAGCTTCTCCGTTACCTCAGTGGTCTTGCTCTGCTCCTCCTTGAGCTTATTGTTGAGCTCGTTGACTTTTTGCTCTTCTTGGTTCAGCTTCTCGGCCACCCCTCTCCTCTGGTCCACCAGCATCACTGTGAAGGACTTCAGCTTCGTCAGATCATCTTTCAAGTTGAATTCACTCTTTCCCAGCCTGGTCTCGGAGGACTCCAGCTCCTTCACGCGAGCCTTTACTGCTTCCAGCTCGTTGAACAGGTCTTTGCTCAGAGCCTTCTCTTTGTCCAGGCTGTTGTGCAGCTGGGAGCATTCGGATTTGCTCTTGTTGAAAGCACCTTCCAGCTTTTCTAGCTCCACCATTCTCTTCTGGAGTTTCTCCACCTCCAGCCTCAAGCTGCTGCTGTGGAGCTCTTCTTGCTGCAGTTTCTTCTTCAGCTCCCTGCCCTGATCCTCGGCCTTGGTGATCTCCTCGTCCTTCCCCTCCATCTCCAGCAGCTGCTTGCGCAGGCTCTCCACCTCGGACATGAGGCTGGAGTTGCCACACTCCCCCTGCCTGATTTTGTCCCGCAGCTCCTGCAGCTCTTCCTCTGCTTTCTGGAGACTCTTGTTGGCTTCCTCCAGCTCCTCGAACCGATGGGCCAGAGTCGACAGCTTCTGCCGCAGCTGGCGGTTCTGGGCCTCTTGGTTCGCCAGTTTAGCTGTCATCTCGTCGAGCTCTTGCACGGACTTGGCAGATTTGTGCTCGAGTTCCGCTTCCAGCTGGAATACCTTTTGCGCCTCCTCTCTGGCTCTATCGTCACTGCTACGGACTCTCTCTTCCTCCTCCCGGAGCTTGTGCACGAGCTCCTGCACCTTCTGGGCTTGTTGGCCGAGCTGCTCAATGTGAATCTGCCGCTCGTCCACCAGCATTAGTGCGAATGACTTCAGCTTCAGCAGCTCCTCTCGCACCCGGCCCAGCCGTCGGCTGTTCTCCTTCTCCTTCCGGGCTTGGTAGCACTTCTCCTGTTCAAGCAGTTTCTTCAACCTGAGGGCAGAATAAAAGGCTGCATGAGAATGGGATTAAAATATATCTCGGGGCTTTATGCACTGTGGGAAAATGTCAACAATTGCAGCATGTTTGGAGGGGTAACAAACAAAAATTTGAAGGCATTCGGTGGATCATACTGCAGCTTGAAGAAAGAAGTATGCAGTGGAAAAAAGTGACTGAGGTGGGTATCTTCCTCTCCCCATCTCCCTTATTTGATTCCATGGACTACCTTCCTTTGCTGTCAGATTCCATCATCTGCAGCGCTTTGCCTCCGCCTTTTCAGTCCAGATGAAGGGCCTCAGCTAAACACTGACGGACCATTAATTCCCTCCCCTCTCAGGTATGCTGCGTGACCTACAAGTTCAATCCTACAAATTCAGATTGTTTGATGCTCCAGGGTCTCCAGCATCTGCTGTCTCTCGTGCTTCTATGTTACATGGAGTGTTCTTTTGCAAGTCACTGTCCTGACGTGGAATTGCCATGTTGGAAGAACAATAGATATTAGAGACAGCCTCAGGGTATGGAGCAAGATATTTAGGATTAAACTGTGGAGAAATTCCTTCAGCCAGAGGTTGGGGAACATGTGGAATTTTTTTTACCGGAGGGCTGTAGAGCTCTGAATAAATTTGAGGGTAGATTTCTAGACAGAGGCATCAAGTGGCTTGTGATGGGATCAGGACTGTAGTATTGAAGATAAAAGGTCAGTCATGGTCACAGAGCTTAGAACAGCTCTGGACAGACCATTTAGCCCACATAGTGTTGTGCTGATCTTGATGTCAATTTTCACTGCATCTCCTCCTCCTGTGTACCATCCATACCTCACCATTCTCTGCATATTCATATGTCTGTTTAATAGTCTCAGCTCCATCGAACTCCCTTCTTCCACGAGCAGGCAGTTCAGCCCCCACCAGTTTCTGCTGCCTTTGAACTCACCAGCCCCATGAAACCATAAAAGCATTCTCTCTGATGTTTGACTTTCCTACCCTGGGGAACAGTGTGCACGGGTGATTGACAGTGAGCCCTTCCAAGCATCTCTGTTCCCCAGCAACACTAACAATGAAGACTGATGTCACCAGCAGTTATGGAGAACTAAAATACACAGAAGTGCCAAATGTTGTGAAGTGGAATATTTCCTAACAGTTGCAAGGAATGGTTGGAACCAAGGAAGTGTATTCTGAATGAACAATTATGAAGTCAGCCTATGACAGTCGCACAACTCTGCACGAACGTAGTAGGGAATGGATGGGAGAATAGAGAACTTAATGACAGATAGCTGTGTTATCTTGCATTGTTCCTTCCAAAACAGTGGCAATGTATTTTCATATAGGTTAGAAGGGACATTTGTAAGAGACAGATTCTGAACATGTTACATCTCTGTACCTTTGTTGGTATGGATGTGCAGTTCATGACCTCAGCAAGGATCGGATAATTGAAAATGGTGATACTATAGCCTTAGAATTTAAGACTTAAGACCATAAGACATGGGAACAGAATTAGACCATTCGGCCCATCGAGTCTCCCCTGCTAGTCCAACACTGCTGAATTATTATTCCTCTCAAGCCCATTCTTCTGACTTCTCCACATAACGATTGACACCCTAACTAATCAAGGGCCTATGAACCTCCACTTTAAATATAACCCATGACATGGCATCCAGTGTCTGAGGCAATGAATTCCATGGATTCACCACCCTCAGACTAATAAAATTCCTCCTCATCTCTGTTCTAAGTGGCCCAAAGCCATCAAATAGTCCTCATATCTTAGCCCTTTCCTTCCTGGGATCATTTTTGTGAACTTCCTCTGGGCCCTCTCCAATGCCGTTTCCTAGATAAGAGGACCAAAACTGCTGATAATACTCCAAGTGCGGCCTGACCAATGGCTTATAAAGCCTCAGTACTACATCCTTGCTTTTTTATTGTGGTCCTCTTGATATTCATGCTAACATTGCTTTTGCCTTCATTACCACTGACTCAGCCTGCAAGTTAGCCTATAGGGAATCCTGCACGAGGATTGCTCTCCATTTAGAAAATAGTCTATGCCCTTATTCTTTCTACTAAAGTGCATGACCGTACACTTCCCTACACTGTATTCCATCTGTCACTTCTTCTAATCTGTCTAAGTTCTTCTGCAAATCCCCTGCTTCATTAACGTTACCTCCCCCTCCACCTGTCTTTCTATTGTCCACAAACTTGGCCACAAAGTTATCAACTCCATCATCCAAATCGTTGACATATAATGTGAAAAAAAGCAGTGCCAACACCGACACTTGCAGGACACCACTAGCTATCTGCAGCCACCTAGAAAAGGCCCATTCTTTATTCCCATTCTTTGCCTCATGCTAGTCAGCCAATCTTCTATCCATGGGCTCCTACCTTGATTAGCAGCCTCATGTGTGCCACCTTGTCAAAGGCCTTCTGAAAAACAAGTAAACAACACCTATCAAAGTTGCTGGTGAACGCAGCAGGCCAGGCAGCATCTGTAGGAAGAGGTGCAGTCGACGTTTCAGGCTGAGACCCTTCGTCAGGTTTTGTCCACCGTTTCTTTGTCCCCCATTACTACCTCTTCAGTGTCATTTTCCAGCAGTCTGATATCTACTCATGCTTCATTTTTACTCTTTATATATCTGAAACATCTTTTGGTATCCTCTTTGATATTATTGGTTAGCTTACCTTCATATTTCATCTTTACTCTCCTTATTGCTTTCCTAGTTGCCTTCTGTAGATTTTTAAAATTTTCCCAATCCTCTAGCTTTCTACTAATTTTGCTCTACTATATGCCCTCTCTTTTTGCTTTTATGCTTCCCTTGTCAGTTACGATTGCCTTATCCTGCCTTTAGAATACTTTGGTTTAGCGATGAATCTATCCTGTGCCTTCCCAGTTGTTCCCAGGAACTCCAGTAATTGTTGTTCTGCTGTCATCCCTGATCGTGTCCCCTTCCAATCAACTTTGGCCAACTCCTCTCTCATGCCTCCTTAATTCCCTTTACTCCACTTTAATACCAATACATCTGATTTAAGCTTCTCCCTCTCAAGCTGCAGTGTGTATTCTATAATATTATGATCACAGGCTCTTAAGGGTTCCTTTACCTTAAACTCCTTAACTAAATCTGGTTCATTGGAATGGGCTGCCAGCGATGGTGTTGGAGGCGGATATAATAGGGTCTTTCGAGAGACTCCTGGATAGGTACATGGAGCTTAGAAAAATAAAGGGCTATGGGTAATCCCAAATAATTTCTAAGGTAAGGGCATGTTCGGCACGGCTTTTTGGGCCAAAGGGCCTGTATTGTGCTGTAGGTTTTCTATGTTTCCATGTTTCTATACATAACAACCAATCCAGAATTTCCTTTACTCTTGTGGGCTCAATCACAAGCTGCTCTAAAGACCCATCTCATAGGCATTCTACAAATTCCTTCCCTCGGGATACAGCACCAACTTGATCTTCCAATCTACCTGCATATTGAAATCCCCTTTGACTATTGTAACATTGCCCTTTTCACATGCCTTTCCAATTTCCAGTTCTAATTTGTAGCCCACTTCCTGTCTACTGTTTGGAGGCCCGTAAGCAACTCCTATCAGGGTCTTTTTACCTTTTCAGTTTCTTAACTCTACCCACAAGGATTCTACAGCTTCCAATCCCATGTCACCTTTTCCTCAGGATTTGATTTCATTTAACCAATTTCCCCCGGGATCAATAAAGTATGACTATGACTATGACTATTTTTTACCATCAGAGCCACCACACCCTCACTTCCTAGCTGCCTGTCCTTCCAGTGCAATGTGCATCTTTGGATGTTAAACTCCCCACTGTGATCTCCTTTCATCCGCAACTCAATGATACCTACAACATCATACCTGCCAGTCTTTACCAGCACTACAAGATCATCTACCTTTTTTCCATATACTGCATGCATTCAAATGCCTTCAGTCCTGTGTTCATCACCCTTTTCAATTTTGCTCTCACGTTTCTGGAAGTTAGATTCTTATCAGTTTCTAAACTTTTTGCCTTTTTATTTATTTTGGCAACTTTCCTAGCCTCTCTTGCACTCTCCTTCCCTTTTACTTTATCGTCAATTTTCCAAACTGTGGAACCCTCCCCTACTATTTTTTTTTAAATACACACTTTAACACATCCCATTAACTGTAATTTTGCCCTATCAACTGCCTAATCTTGTTCAGAGTCTCACTACATACTGCATCTACTTGCATAGCAACTGCCCCATCCTCTGCCCTACCATTCCGGTTCCATGCCTCTGCCCAACCCTCCCGAACTACTCTAGCAAACCTGCCTGCAAGGATATTGGTTCCCCTCAAGTTCAGGTGTAACCTGTCCTTACTATATGGGTCATACCTTCCCGAGCAAAGATCCAATTATCTACAGACCTGAAAACATGCCCCTCTGCACTAACTTCTCTGCCAAGCATTCAACTTTGAAATTATCCCATTCGTACCCTCACTGGCATGTGGTACAGGCAGCCATCCAGAGACTACTACTCTTGAAGTCCTTTTAGCTTTCATATAGCTCCATATATACTCTCTTCAGGACCTTATCACTTTTCCTTCTTAAGCCATTGGTACTGATATATACCATGACTTCTGTCTGCTCACTCTCCCCTCCAGAATGGTGTAGATCTAACCCAAGACATCCCTAACCCTGGCACCTGAGAAGCAACATACCATCAAGGTGTCTCTGTGATCTCCACAGACTTTCCTGTCTGCTCCTCTAACTACTGGACCCCTATAACCACTGTAATCCTCTTCTTCCCCGCCCACCTTCCCTTCTGAGCCACAGTGTTAGTTTGAGTTCCAGAGACCTGTTTGCTGTAGCTTTCCCCTTATAGCTCAACTCCCCCCCACCCCCAAATCGGTATACTTATTATTGAGGGGGATTGCCACAGGGGTACTCTGTACTAACTGTTTATTCCCTTTCCCTCTCCTGACAGTCACCAGGTACCTGCTTCCTGCAACCTCCATGTAGCTTCTTATCTAACACCTCCTTGCTTTCCTGTATGAGCCAAAGGTTATCAAGCTGCAGCTCCAGTTCCCGAACACAATTTTTAAGGAGCTACAGCTGGGTGCATCTTGTGAAGATGTACTTATCAGGGAGCCCGGAATTCCCACATCTAGCATGAAGAACACGCCACTGATTCTAAGCCCATTCTCACTGAACTAGCTGTGCACTAATTGACAAAAAAAGAAAGAAACCTACTAGAAACTTACCTAGGGCCTTCACCTTTCCTCACCTAAGCCTCTTGAGTTGAAGCCTCAGGTTAACCACTCTAACACTGTCCCGTTCACACTATAACCACTCCCACAATGGCCTCTCCACTTAAACGAAAACCGCTGTAATGAAAAACAATTTCCCCCGGGATCGATAAAGTATAACTATGACTAAACTAGACTTCTTTTTATTGGCCTTTACCAGTTGCCTAATGCAGTAAATCATCATGATTTAAGGTCGTCAAAAGTCCCAAAAAGCCCTGAGCTCTTTTTTAAATTTTGCGCTGGCTCACCAAAATAAGCAACTGCTCGCAATGATTGAAACCTGATGAGAAGTTCCAAAAGGACCCAAGCTTTTTTAAAATCTTGAGCCCTCTCACCGAAACAAGTCACTGATGACAATGATTGAATTTAGTTTTAATTCTGAAAAAAACCAGATTCAATTGCTAATGGGATTTAACCGCACTACATGTAGTGCCAGAATATCTCCGAAGTCCCAGTATCAACATACTTCCCTGTGCTGATCAGAAAACACATGAGATCATGCATGACCTGTATCAACCAACCAGCAATCTCCAAAAAGTGAGAATCGGAAGTGGACTGGAGAACCAGCTTGTCAACATACCTGGCCCTCATTCTGTGGCCTAGTGCACTTGACACCCTGGAACCAGATCTAGTTAAGGCATCAGATTACATTGGGTTAGTGTATTGTCATAGATTACAGGGTGCAAAGGAGTTCCTTGTTCACATGATGCATTCCACTTATTTTCACTTCTCAGACATCAGCAGGCTTGCAAAATTAAAATTTAATTAGAATAAGTAGCAATATAGGGAGGCTGGAAATAGCCTGCAGACATATTGTGTACAATATGCTATTGTACGCTTCAGTAATAATATGGGAATAAGATACTGCAACTAACCATTGCTGATTCTTAAGTAACAGTTCAGTTAGCTCTCTGGATTGTTGGTTGACAATAGTGGGCTTACACGGCTTTTTTCTTGAGAGTTCCAGGGGACTATGGTCAGTGTCACTGTGCTCTGGTCTACCAAGCCTGCCCACTGCATCATAGTAAAACATAATACAAAATTCAGAGGTCACCCCACTATCCCAGACCTCACTTTGAAGTGGAGAGATTGGCAGACTCAAAGTTAAAGTTAAATTTATTATCAAAGTACGATTCATATGGGAGATTGAACTGCACCCAATCAATGAATAGGAGCATGAGAAAAAGTGACGACTTCAGGCAGATCCACAATTGAAAATTTTAAAATGCAGCGCTTCATGGTAGTTTTCAGAGTTTGGACTGAATCCAATCAGAGAAAGAGAGCATGAGAAGAGACAGCAACTTCACAAAGGTCCATGATTGAACAATAATAGAGGTTGTGCTTCATTAGAAAAGGTGAATAAAAGTAAGGCAATGGAAAGTGGAGTGGCCATTGTGTGAGAGGGCCAGTGTTGGAGTGGCCTTGGTTCATCAGGCTTAGGAGAGATCAGTCTTGGGTGAGGTAAAGTATCTGGTAAATGTCTTCTTTTGCGTTCTTCTCCAGTTAGAGTAGCTCCAGGGACTGTGTTGTGTCCTTTGTGTGAGACATGGGATTTCTAGGAGGTCTACAGCCTCCCAGATAGCCACATCTGCAGCTCCTCAGAGAACGTGTTAAGGAACTGGAGCTGCCGCTCAGTGAACTTTGGCTCATCCGGGAGATGGAGGAAGTGATAGATAGGAGCTACAGGGTAGTAGTCACCCCAAGATTTCCATCAGCAGAAGAAAGGAAAAAGGGCAGCCTGTGGCCATTCCCCTCAATAGTAAGTATACCTTTTTGGATACTGTTTACCAAAGGGGCTACGTTGACTGGATCTCAGGCGCTGCAATTCAGAAAAGAAGAAATGTGAAGAGGTCTGCAGTAGTGACAGGAGATTCCATAGTTAGAGGAATAGAGATGAGATCCCGTGGATGCGTAGAGACATCCAGATGGTTGCCTCCCAGGTGCCAGGGTCAGGGACATCTCGGATCGGGTCCTTGATGTTCCAAAAGGGGGAGGGTGAGCAGTGAGAAGTCTTGGTACATATTGGCACCAATGACATAGGCAGGAAAGGTGAGGAGGTCTTGAAGAGAGATTTTAGAGAGCTAGGTAGAAAGTTGAAAAGCAGGACCTCCATGGTAGTAATCTCAGGATTGCTATCTGTGCCATGCACCAGTGAGGGTAAGAATAGGAGAATTTGGCAGATAAATGTGTGGCTGAGGAACTGATGCAGGAGACAGTGGTTCAGATTTCTGGATCATTGGGACCTCTTTTGGGGGAGGTATGACCTGTAAAAAAGGGAGGGGTTACACCTGAACCCGAGGGGGACCACTATCTCTGTGGGCAAGTTTGCTAGAGTTGTTCAGGCGGGTTTAAACTAATTTGGCAGGGGAATGGGAACTGGAGTGATAGGGCTGAGGATGGTAGTTGGCTTGCAAACAGAGGCAGTGTGTAGTGAGACTGTTAGCAAAGACAGGCTGATGATAGGGTAAAATTTTCGTGAACAGGAAGAGTTGCAATATAAAAGGTGGACAAAATTGAAAAAGGTGATGAATACAGAACTGAAGCTGTTGTTTATTA
Source organism: Mobula birostris (assembly GCF_030028105.1). Lineage (NCBI taxonomy): Eukaryota > Metazoa > Chordata > Chondrichthyes > Myliobatiformes > Myliobatidae > Mobula > Mobula birostris. The sequence continues at coordinate 104,557,715 of NC_092377.1, forward strand.
ATTGAGACACAGTATGGAACGTGCCTTTCTGGCCCTTCGAGCATGCGGTCAAGCAATCTCTGGATTTAACCCCAGCCTAATCGTAGGACAATTTACAATGACCAATTAACCTAACAAGCAGACTGTGGGAGAAAGCTGGACCATCCAGAGGACACCCACGTCGTCACGGGGAGAACATACAAACACCTTACAGGCAATGGAGGGCATTCAACCTGGATTGCCTGTGATATACAGTTTTGTGCTAACCACTACACTACAGTGCCACCTCATATTAGACTGCATATTTGAATACATACAGTATATGGATTAAGGTAGATGAACTTGTAGCACAGTTATAAATTGGCATGTATGACGTTGTGGGCATCACTGAATCATGGCTGAAAGAATATTATAACTGAGAGCTTAAACTCTAAGGATACACATTGTATCCAAAGGATAGGCAAGTAGGCAGAGAGGGTAACGAGGCTCTGTTGGTAAAAAATGAAATCAAATTCTTAGAAAGAGGTGACATAGGATCAGAATCATTGTGGATGGAGCTAAGAAACTACAAGGGTAAAATGACCCTGATAGGAATTATATACAGAACCCCAAACACTAGTAAAGATGAGGGCTACAAATTACAACAGGAGATAGAAAAAGAATTTCAAAAGGGCAATGTTACAATAGTCATGGGGGATTTCAACATGCAGGTAATTGGGAAGATGCTGCATCCTAAGAGGGGGAATTTATTAAATGCTAACAAAATGGTTTTTTGTAGCAGCTTGTGGTTGAGCCCATTAGGGGACCAGTTATTTTGGATTGGGTGTTGTGCAATGCACCAGAATTGATTAGAGAGATTAAGGTAAAGGGGACAATAATCATAAATTGAATGAATTCACCCTGCAATTTGAGAGGCAGCAGCTAAAGTCGGATATATCGGTATTACAGTGAGATAAAGGGAATTACAGAGGTATGGAAGAGGAGCCTCCCAAAATTGATTGGAAAGTGACACTAGCAGGGATGATGGCAGAACAGCAATGGCTGGACTTTCTGGGAGCAATTTATAAGGTGCAGGATGGATACGTTCCAAAGAGGAATAATTTTTTTAAATCGGAGCAAAAGGCTGAGAGTGAAGGAGTAAAGGAATCTTGGAGAGAAGTAATTTTTTCAACACTGCTTGGGGAATAGAGACTAGACTACGCAGGTGCGTGACATAGAGCACCAAAGGTCTAAAAAAAAAGACCATCATATACAGCGGGCAATGGAGTGAGAGGGAGCAGAGTGGGATGGCTTTGGCTCAACAGGCTTCAGCATGAACAGGCAGAGGCGAGGGTAGGTTCCGGTAAGTTTTGTTTTCTTTGTTTAGGGTAGAGAGAAGCTAGGCAGGGTGTTGGAATGCTCCTCTTGCAGGATCTGGGAAGTCAGGGAGACCTCCGGTGCCCCTGACGACGCCTGCAAGAAGTGCATCCAGCTGCAGCTCCTAACATACTGCATTAGGGAATTGGAGCAGGAGCTGGATGACCTCTGGATCATTCGGGAGAATGAGGTGTTTATAGATAGTAGCTTCAGGGAGGTAGTTATGCCAAAGGAGCAGCACACAGGTAATTGGATTACTGTCAGGCAAGAGAAGGGGAAAGGGCAGGCAGAGCTGGGTTCCCCTGTGGCCATTCCCCTCAACAACAAGTATACCGATTTGGGTACTGTTGGGGGGATGACTTACCTGGGACAAGCTGCAGCAGCCAGATCTCTGGCACTGAGTCTGGTTCTGCAGTGCAGAAAGGAGGGTGGAAGAAGAAGAGAGCGGTAGTGATAGGGTACTCGATAGTTAGAGATACAGACAAGAGGTTCTGCGGTCGTGACAGAGAATCCAGGATGGTTTGTTGCCTCCCGGGTGCCAGGGTCAGGGATGTCTCTGATCGCATGCACAGCATTCTGAAGTGGGAGAGTGATCAGCCAGATGTCATGGTACACATCGATACCGATGACGTAGGAAGAAAGAGTGAGGAGGTCCTGAAGAGTGAGTATAGAGAGCTTGGTAGAACGTTAAAAAGCAGGACCTCGAGGGTGGTAATCTCAGGATTGCTACCCATGCCACGTGCCAGTGAGTGTAAGAATAGGATGCTCTGGCAGATGAACACATGGCTGAGGAACTGGTGTAGGGGGCAGGGTTTCAGATTTCAGGATCATTGGGACCTCTTCTGGGGCAGGTGGGACGTGTACAAGAGAGACGGGTTACACCTGAACTACAAGGGGACCAATATCCTTGCAGGGAGGTTTGTTAGTGCTATTGGGGAGGGTTTAAACTAGATTTACAGGGGGATGGGAACCAAAGTGCCAGAGCAGATAGTGGAGTGGGGGTGAAAATAAATGATGTTAATAGTTCTTGCAAAGTCACAAATAGAAGGTTGTGTGTGGTGGTAATAATCTTCTGAGGTGTGTCTATTTCAATGCAAGGAGTATTGTGGGGAAGGCTGATGAGTTGAAGGCATGGATTGACACATGGAATTATGAAATTATAGCCATTAGTGAAACTTGGCTGCAGGAGGGGCAGGGCTGGCAGCTTAATGTTCCAGGGTTCCGATGTTTCAGATGTGATAGAGGCAGAGGAATGAAAGGTGGGGGGGGGGGGGCAGCATTGCTAGTCAGGGAAAATGTTACAGCAGTGCTCAGGCAGGACAGATTAGAGGGCTTGTCTACCGAGGCCATTTGGGTGGAGCTGAGAAACGGGAAAGGTATGGCCACATTGGTGGGGTTGTATTATAGACCACCCAATAGTCAGCGAGAATTGAAGGAGCAAATCTGCTGAGAGATAGCAGACAACTGCAGGAAACATAAAGTTGTGACAGTAGGAGATTTTAATTTTCCACATATTGATTGGGACTCCCTTACTGTTAAAGGTCTAGACGGGTTAGGGTTTGTAAAATGTGTTCAGGAAAGTTTTCTAAATCAATATATAGAGGTACCAACTAGAGAGGATGCAATATTAGATCTCCGATTAGGAAACAAGTTAGGACAGGTGACGGAAGTGTGTGTAGGGGAACACAAACAACAGGAATTCTGCAGATGCTGGAAATTCAAGCAACACACATAAAAGTTGCTGGTGAACGCAGCAGGCCAGGCAGCAGCTCTAGGAAGAGGTGCTGCTTGGCCTGCTACGTTCACCAGCAACTTTTATGTGTGTTGTTGTGTAGGGGAACACTTTGGTTCTAGTGATCATAACACCATTAGTTTCAACTTGATCAAGGATAAAGATAGATCTCGTCCTAGGGTTGAGGTTCTAAACTGGAAAAAGGCCAAATTTGAAGAAATGAGAAAGGATTTAAAAAGCGTGGATTGGGACAGGTTGTTCTCTGGCAAGGATGTAATTGGTAAGTGGGAGGCCTTCAAAGGAGAAATTTTGAGAGTGCAGAGTTTATATGTTCCTGTCAGGATTAAAGGCAAAATGAAAAAGAATACGAAACCTTGGTTCTCAAGGGATGCTGGAACTCTGATAAAGAAGAAGAGAGAGATGTATGACATGTTTAGGAAACAGGGAGCAAATAAAGTGCTTGAGGAGTATAAAAAATGCAAAAAAATACTTCAAAAAGAAATCAGGAGGGCTAAAAGAAGACATGAGGTTGCTTTGGCAGTCAAGGTGAAGAATAATCTAAAGAGCTTCTACAGGTACATTAAGAGTAAAAAGATAGTAAGGGATAAAGTTGGTCCTCTTGAAGATCAGAATGGTCAGCTATGTATGGAACCAAAAGAAATGGGGGAGATCTTAAATGTTTTTTTTGCGTCTGTATTTACTAAGGAAACTGGCATAGAGTCTATGGAAATAAGGCAAATAAGTAGTGAGGTCATGGAGCCTATACAGATTGAAGAGGAGGAGGTGCTTGCTATCTTGAGGCAAATCAGAGTAGATAAATCCCCAGGACCTGACAGGGTATTCCCTCGGACCTTGAAGGAGGCACAAAATAATTTGCAGATGCTGGGATCAAAGCAACACTCACAACACGCTGGAGGAACTCAGCAAGTCGGGCAGCATCCGTGGAAAAGATCGGTCGACGTTTCGGGCTAGAACCCTTCATCAGGACTGTAGAGGGAAGGGGCAGAGGCCCTATAAAGAAGGTGGGGGGAGGGTGGGAAGGAGAAGGCTGGTCTTGGTATGAACATAGAATTCTCCAACTTCAGGTAATTCCCTCCCCCTCCTTTCCCCTATCGCTATGTCTCTCTGCCCCGTCCCCCAGCTGCCTACCACCTCCCTGTTGGTTCCGCCTCCTTCTACTACCCATTGTGTTTTCCCGTATTCTTTCTTCACCTTTCCTGCCTATCACCTCCCTGCTTCCCCTCCTCCACCCCTTTATCTTTCCCCTTACTGGTTTTTCGCCTGGAACTGACTAGCCTTCTCCTTCCCACCCTCCCCCCACCTTCTTTATAGGGCCTCTGCCCTTCCCTCTACAGTCCTGACGAAGGGTTCAGGCTCGAAACATTAACCGATCTTTTCCACGGATGCTGCCCGAACTGCTGAGTTCCTCCAGTGTGGACCTTGAAGGAGACTAGTGTTGAAGTTGCAGGGGCCCTGGCAGATATATTTTAAATGTCAGTATCTACAGGTGAGGTGCCAGAGGACTGGAGGATAGCTCATATTGTTCCCTTGTTTAAAAAAGGCTCTAAAAGTAACCAAGGAAATTATAGGCCGGTAAGTTTGACATCAGTAGTAGGTAAATTATTGGAAGGAGTACTAAGAGGTAGGATCTACAAGTATTTGGATAGACAGGGACTTATTAGGGACAGTCAACATGGCTTTGTGTGTGGTAGGTCATGTTTAACAAATCTATTAGAGTTTTTCGAGGAGGTTACCAGGAAAGTGGATGAAGGGAAGGCAGTGGATGTTGTCTACATGGACTTCAGTAAGGCCTTTGACAAGGTCCCGCATGGGAGGTTAGTTAGGAAGGTTCAGTCGCTAGGTATACATGGAGAGGTGGTAAATTGGATTAGACATTGGCTTAATGGGAGAAGCCAGAGAGTGGTAGTGGAGGATTGCTTCTCTGAGTGGAGGCCTGTGACTAGTGGTGTGCCACAGGGATCAGTGCTGGGTCCATTGTTATTTGTCAACTATATCAGTGATCTGGATGATAATGTGGTAAATTGGATCAGCAAATTTGCTGATGATACAAAGATTGGAGGTGTAGTGGACAGTGAGGAAGGTTTTCAAAGCTTGCAAAGGGATTTGGACCAGCTGGAAAAATGGGCTGAAAAATGGCAGATGGACTTTAATACAGACAAGTGTGAGGTATTGCACTTTGGAAGGACAAACCAAGGTAGAACATACAAGGTAAGTGGTAGGGCACTGAGGAGTGCAATAGAACAGAGGGATCTGGGAATACAGATACAAAATTCCCTAAAAATGGTGTCACAGGTAGATAGGGTCGTGAAGAGATCTTTTGGTACGTTGGCCTTTATAAGTCAAAGTATTGAGTATAAGAGTTGGAATGTTATGATGAGGTTGTATACGGCATTGGTGAGGCCAAATTTGGAGTATTGTGTGCAGTTTTGGTCACCAAATTACAGGAAGGATATTAATAAGGTTGAAAGAGTGCAGAGAAGGTTTACAAGGATGTTGCCAGGACTTGAGAAACTGAGTTACAGAGAAAGGTTAGGACTTTATTCCCTGGAGCGTAGAAGAATGAGGGGAGATTTGATAGAGGTATATAAAATTATGATGGGTATAGACAGAGTGAATGCAAGCAGACTTTTTCCACTGAGGCTAGGGGAGAAAAAAACCAGAGGACATGGATTAAGGGTGAAGGGGAAAAAGTTTACAGGGAATATTAGGGGAGGCTTCTTCACACAGAGAGTGGTGGGAGTATGGAATGAGCTGCCAGATGAAGTGGTAAATGCAGGCTTACTTTTAACATATGAGAAAAACTTGGACAGGTACATGGATGGAAGGTGTATGGAGGGATATGGTCCAGGTGCAGGTCAGTGGGACTAGGCAGAAAAATGGTTCAACACAGCCAAGAAGGGTGGAAAGGCCTGTTCCTGTGCTGTAATGTTCTATGGTTCTATGGTTCTATGGTATTCTAAAGGCAGGATGACACAGTAGTGTCTGACATAAAAGCCAAAGAGACAGAACATAATAGAGCAAAAAGTAGTGGGAAGTTGGCAGATTAGGAGACATTTAAAAGCCAACAGACTGCAACTAAGAAAGTCATAAAGAAGGAATATGAAGTAAGCTAGCCAAGAATATTAAAGAGGATACCAAAAGCATCGTTAGATATATAAAGAGTAAAAGAGGGGCAGGAGTAGCTATCAGACCTCTGGAAAATGCTGCAGGAGAGGTGGCAATGGGGGACTAGGAAATGGTGGATGAATTAAATAAATATTTTGCATCAGTCTTCACTGTGGAAGACACCAGCAGTATGCCTGAAGTTCGAGAATGTCAGGGGGCAGAAGTGAGTGAAGTTGCCATTACAAGGAAGAAGGTACTTGGGAAACTGAAAGGTCTGAAGGCAGCAGAAACATCTGGACCAGATAATGTACATCCAAGGATTCTGAAAGAGGTGGCTGAAGAGATTGAGCAGGCATTAGTAATGATCTTTCAAGAACCACTAGATTCTGGCTTGGTTCCGTACATCTGGAAAATTGCAAATGTCACTCCACTCTTCAAGAAGGGAGAGAGGCAGAAGAAAGGAAATTAGAGGTCAGATAGTCTGACCTTAGTGGTTGGGAAGATGTTGGAGTCAATTACTAAGGATGTGGTTTTGGTGTATTTGGAGGCACATGATAAAATAGCCTGTAATCATCATGGTTTCCTCAAGGGGAAAATCTTGCCTGACAAACGTGTTAGAATTTTTTGAAGAAATAACAAGCAGGATAGACAAAGGGGAATTGGTGGTGTTGCATATTTGGATTTTCAGAAGACCTTTGACAAGATACCACACATGAGGCCGCTTAACATGCTAAGATCCCATGGTATTATAGGAAAGATACTGGCATGGATAAAGCAGTGGCTGATTGGCAGGAGACAAAGTATGGGAATAAATGGAGCCTTTTCGGGTTTTCTGCCAGTGACTAGTGGTGTTTCACAGGGGTCTGTGTTGGGACTGTATCTTTTTATGCTTTATGTCAATGACTCAGATGACAGAATTGATGGCTTTGAGGCAGTATTTGTGAACGATATAAAGATATGTGGAGGGGCAGGATGAGAATGGGCAAGGAAGCAGCAGGTGGAATACAGTGTCAGGAAGTGTATGGTCATTTATTTTGGTAGAAGAAATAAAAGAGTTGACTATTTTCTAAATGGAGGGAAAATTCAAAAATTCGAGGTGCCAAGGAACTTGGGAGTCTTCGTGTAGGATTTCTTAAAGGTTAATTTGCAGGTTGAATCCATGTTGAGGAAGGTAAATATGATATTAGTATTCATTTTGAGAACACTGGAATATAAAAGCAAGGATGTAATGTTGACGCTTTTGAGGCACTGGTGATGCCTCACTTGGAGTATTGTGAGCAGTTTCGTGCCCTTAACTGCTGAAACAGGTGAGGATTCAAAACTGATTCCAGGACTGAAAGGCATATCATATGAGAAGCATTTGATTGCTCTGAGCCTCTATTCACTGGAATTCTGAAGAATAACGGGGGATCTCATTGAAAACTATCAACTGTTAAAAGGGCTTAATAGAGTGGATGTGGAGAGAACATTTCCTGTGGTGGGGGAGTCTAGTACTGGAGGGTGCAGCCTCAGAATAAAGAGATGTCCATTGGGAATGGAGAAGAGGAGCAATCTCTTTAGCCAGAGAGTGGTGAATCTGTGTAATTCATCGACACAGGCAGCTGTGGAGGACAAGTCATTGGGTATATTTAAGGCAAAGATAGATAGATTCTTGATTGGTCAGGACATGAAGGGATATGGGGAGAAGGCAGGAGATTGGGGCTGAGAGGAAAATTGGATCAGCCATGACGAATTGGTGGAGAAGACTCGATGGGCCAAATGGCCTAATTCTACTCCCATATCCTATGGTCTTATGGTCTTACACTATCCTGAGATTCATGTCTTGCAGGTATTTACATGAAGACCACACCACTCACCCTTGACCCTTGACCCATTCTCACCACACTGAAATGAAGAAACACAATAGAATATATGAAGAGCAATACATAAAGATTGACAAACAGCTAAAGTGCAAAAAAGACAAATGGTTCAAATAAGAAAGTGAATAATGCTGAGTTGTAGAATCAGCATTACAGGCATTTGCTGTGAAATGTGTTGCTTTGCTGCAGCAGTGCAGTGCACTACGTAAGAAAGCCTAGAATGACAATAAGATGGGTGTTGATGAATTGTTGTAAACTCTATCAACTCCATCATGGGCACGAGCCTCCCCCAGCATCCAGGACATCTTCAAGGGATGATGCCTCAAAAAGGTGGCATCCATCGTTAAGGACCCCCGTCACCCAGGACATGCCCTCTTCTCATTGTTACCATCAGGAAGGAGATACAGGAGCCTGAAGGCACACAAAGATTCAGGAACAGCTTCTTCCCCTTTGCCGTCCAGTTTCTGAATGGACATTGAACCCATAAACACTACCTCATAACTTTTTTATTTTAAACACATATATTTTATTACACACACACACACACACAGACTCATATACACATACACTGACTGTGATTCATGTTTTTTCTCTCTTATTATGTATTGCATTATGCTGCACCCACAAAGACAAGAAATTTCATGACGTATGCCAGTGGCATTAAACCTGATTCTGATTCTGACTACCTGGGAATAAGTTAGAACTGTTCATTGACCCTGCCTTATGCAGCTGGATCTTGGACTTCCTGTCAGGTCGCTGGCAGGTTGTAAGAGTGGACTCCCTCACCTCCACCCCTCTGACTTTCAACACAGGAGCCCCTCAGGGCTGTGTACTAAGCCCTCTCCTTTACTCCCTGTATACCCATGAATGTGTTACCACTCACAGCTCCAATCTGCTAATTAAATTTGGTGACGACACTACATTGATTGGCCTAATCTTAAACAATGAGATGGCCTACAGGGAAGAAGTCACCTCTCTGATACAGTGGTGTCAAGAAGACAACCTCTCCCTCGATGTCATAAAATCAAAGTTGCTGGTTGTGGATTACAGGAGGAATGGAGATGGGCTAACCCCTATTGACATCAATGAATCTGGGGTTGAGAGAGTGAACAACTTCAAGTTCCTCGGCATACACATCATCGAGGACCTCATGTGGTCTGTACACACCAGCTGTGTGGTAAAAAAGGCACAACAGTACCTCTTTCACCTCAGACAGTTGAAGAAGTTTGGTATGGGCTCCCAAATCCTATGAACTTTCTATAGGGGCACAATTGAGAGCATCCTGACTGGCTGCATCACTGCCTGGTATGGGAACTGTACTTCCCTCAATCGCAGGACTCTGCAGAGAGTGGTGCGGACAGCACAGTGCATCTGTAGATGTGAACTTCCCATGATACAGGACATTTACACAGACAGGTGTGAGAAAAGGGTCCAAAGGATCATTGGGGACCCGAGTCTCCCCAGTCACAATTATTCCAGCTGCTACTATCCGGGAAACAGTACCGCAGCATAACAGTCAGGTCCAACAGGCTCTGGGACAACTTCTTCCACCAGGCCATCAGACTGATAAACTCACACTGATTTGAGTGCATTTCTATGTTACATTGACTATTCAATTTATTACAAATTATTATAAATTACTTTGATTGGAAATTGCGCATTTAGATGGAGACGTAACGTAAAGATTTTTACTCCTCATGTCTGTGAAGGATGTAAGAAATAAAGTCTGTTCAGTTGCACATTAGTCGTGCTCTAAATGTGGTTGCATGTAACTTGCTTGTTATTCAGTCCCAGTGTTGAGGCACTGGGCAAGTTATAAGGACGCTTCCAAGATGAGGAGAAGGAATCAGGCTGTGAGTGAGGCAATAATTTAGTTTACTCCTTTCGAGATACAGGGCAGAATAGCCTCTTCTGGCCCTTCTACTGTGCCACCAGTAACCTGAGCTCAATTTAACCTTGAGCTAATCACAGGAAAATGTACAATGACCAATTAACCTACTAATTAGTACAGCTTTGGACTGTGGGAGGAAACCAGAGCACTTGGAAGAAACTTGCACATTCCATGGGAGGACATACAAATTCCTTGCAAAGACATTGGGATTGAACTCTGAAATCTAATGGTCCGAGCTGTGATAGTGTCATGTTAATCACTACACTACCATTGCACTCTGAACTCCAATGGTCCGAGCTGTGATAGTGTCATGCGAACCACTACACTACCATTGCACCCTGAAAATAGCCTCTGTTTTAAAGGATAACACTGCTGTCTTTGTGCAGAATGAAGAGCCTTATCTTATCCATCATACTTGTATCTCATGACGAGCTGAAATAATTTGCTTCCCTTCGCACCAAACAGATTTGTGAAGCCAGTATCTTTTTACAATGACTTCTTTTCAGACATCAATCTTATTTTCCAGTTTTCATTTTTAGGTCTTTGCCTAATGAGTTACATTACATAAAGGAATGCAGATCATTTTAGACCCAAACTGAAGAGTGACAACCTTTCCTGGGAATAGCTATGAATATACTTGAAAATAGTTATATAACAGAATTCACAATGACATATTTAAAGCCAAGGTTTATAAGTTCTTGATTAGTAAGGGTATCAAAGATTACAGGGAAAAGGCTGGAGAAAGGAGTTGAGAGTGATAATAAATCAGCCACGATAGAATGATGATATGCGCTTTAAGGGCAGGATGGCCTAATTCTGCTCCTGTGTCTCATGCTCTTATGATCTCAATGCAGTACTGTTGGAGTGCTGCAGAGGTAAGAGCTGCCACTTATTCCAGATGTGCTGCTATAATCTGGTCTCCCTGGTGCATGTAGAAGACTCAATGTGACCACTTCAAAAAAAAAAACCATAACATCCAATACATACTTGGGAGGCTCTTACCTACTGTTCTGGCCAACACTTGCACTTAAAGCATCCTCACTAAAACAAGACACCTGGCCATAATTGCATGCCGTGCATTAATCTGCACAATGGCATCACTTCAGTGATAGTCCTTTGCCTGTAAAGCACTGCGAGTTGAAGGAAGATTGTGAAAGTAACTTCACTAATACAGGATATCGTGCCCTTCTGCATCGCTGGTGGAAGACATTCACCCAATTATGTTGTAATCAGTTCCAGTGCCAATTAGGAAGGATGTTTCAATGCTGCAGGAATGAGATATTTAATCCATTTTCAATCTGAATCAATTAAGTTGATCAGAAAAGCCTCTGTGAGAATTTGCAGTTCCAGAATAGCAGGAATGGGGAACCATTGAACAAGTCCTGGCTTGAGAAGGAATGGATGTTGAATAGTCAGTGAAAACTCAGCCCTTTTCCTGCATCCTGGATACAAACTCAAATGGGACCAAATAATGTCGAAAATTCCCTACAGATTCTGTAAAAGTGCATTGAAAAGAATGTGACAGATCTCCTTAGGCAACATCCTGCCAGCCTTCGGGAATGGTCCTGAGCTTCAGGTTACCACCATTTAAATTCATCATCTCAGTCCGACGCTGTGGTCTCCTGTACTGTTATATGGCCCAACACAAGCTCAAGGAGCAGATTCTCATGCCTTGTCTGGACATGTTGCAGCCTTCTGTATTCAGTATTGAAATCTACATTTTCAACAACTAGCTGTTTTATTTAATTGTATCAGATCTTTCTTTCTTTTTTCTTTCCATTATAAATTCTGGCCTGCTCTCACAGCCCAAAAGGCAAGTGTATACAACACCACCAGACATAATAAAATTAACATATTACACAGATAAAGGGTCTTAACTGTCCATTCAAAGGCTGTCCATCTTATCATCCTATCACGCACATTCCCTCAGTTCTACCCATTTCCTCCCACTGTCCCTGCCACCCTGTCTGTTGCTTTCTCTTTATGTTCTGACAAAAGGCCTTTGACCTGAAACACTGTTTCTCTTTCCACAGATGCTGCCTGACCTACTGAATTCTTCCAGCATTTCTGTGTTTTTTTTTAAAGTTTCAAGCTGATAAAACCTATCACCAAAAACAGCATTTATTAGTTCAAAGTTATGTGGAGAAGCAATCGCAATGGGAAAAATAACAGACACAATGAAATCTTTAACAGGCTTTGAGAAAAGCAAACGCCATTCAGTAAGTGTAACAACACTGCTGTACTGAATGTGCCACAGTGCATGGCTGTGAGCCCACTTCAGAGACTGAACAGCTCTACTTCAAGAAACATTACTCAGTCTTTTCATATGTTTACACATGACAAGAATCAGCAAGACAAGACTTTTATTCAGAGCCACCACTAGAACTTGATAATAGTTTTATTCACCATGCAAGGACTTCACAATGATGTTTCTTGGCATGGAAACACCAATGCCTTTTGACGGAAAGACCTACAAAAGGTAGTGGACAAGGCCCAGTACATCACAGGTAAGCCCTCCCATGTGTGTTACCAACATGTAACACTGTCATAGGAAAGCAGCGTCCATCATCAGAGTTCTCCTCTACCCAGGTCATCCTCTCTTCTTACTGCTGCCATCACTACTACTACTACGTCAACTCAGGCAGCAGGTAGAAGGTAAAGGACACTCAGGACTCGTACAGTCAGGTTCAAGAACAGTTACTACTCCTCAACCATTAGGCTCTTGAATTAAGGAAGATAACCACAATTCACTTGCCCCATCATTGAAATGTTCCGACAACCAATGATCCCACTTTCAGGACTCTTAATCTCATTATCTCTTGTTTTGTTATTTATTTACATTTGCATTTGCACAGTTTGTTGTCTTCTGCACTCTGGTTGATCTTTCATTGATCCTGTTACAGTTACTATTAGACCATAAGCTAGAGGAGCAGAATTAGGCCATTTGGCCCATCGAGTCTGCTCCGCCATTTCTTCATGGCTGATCCAATTTTCCCTCAGCCCCAATCTCTTGTCTTCTCCCCATGTCCACTTAGGCCCCGACCAATCAAGAATCTATCAACCACTGCCCTAAATATACCCAATGACTTCTCCTCCACAGGCACCCATGGCAAAGAATTCCACAGATTCGCCACTCTCTGGCTGAAGAAATTCCTCCTGACCTCAGTTCTAAATGGACATCCCTCTCCTTGCTTTTACATTGTAATCCTCTTGAAATGAATGCTAACATCGCATTTGCCTTCCTCACCACAGATTCAACCTGGACAGTGGAGTGTTCTCCCTCCTTGAACAGTGGAGTGACATTTTCAATTTTCCAGTCTTCCAGAACCATTCCAGAATCTAATGATTCTTGAAAAATCATTACTAATCCCTCTCAAATCTCTTCAGCCACCTCTTTCAAAACACTGAGGTGTACACCATCTGGTCCAGGTGACTTATCTACCTTCAGACCTTTCAGTTTCCCAAGAACCCTCTCTCTAGTAATGGTAACTTTACACACTTCTAATTCTGACAATCTGGAACTTGCATATACTGCTGGTGTCTTGCACAGTGAGGACTGATGCAAAATACTTGTTCAGTTCATCCGCCATTTCCTTGTCCCCCATTAATACCTCTCTTGTATCATTTTCCAGTGGCCATCTGTTGAGTTTGACGTCTCTTGTTAGCCACTGTTGTGTCATCTTGCCTTTAGAATACTCCTTCCTTTTTGGGATGTATTATATACTGTGCCTTCCAAGTTGTTTCTAGAAATTCCAGCCATTACTGCTCTACCATCATCCCTGCCAGTGTTCTTTTCCTATCAGTTCTGGCTGACTCCTCTCTCATGCCTCTGTAATTCCCTTTACTCTACTGTAATACTGATACATCTGACGTTAACTTCTCCTTCTCAAATTTCTGGGGGAATTTGATGATATGATCATGTACCCCTAAGAGTTCTTTTACCTGAAGCTCTCCAATCAATTCCAGTTCATTGCACAACACTTAATCCAGAATAGCTGATCCCCTAGTGGGTTCAACCATAAGCTGTTCTAAAAAGCCATCTCATAGACATTCTAGAAATTACCCCTCTTTGAATCCAGCACCAACCTGATTTTCCCAATCTACCTGCATATTGAAATCCACCATTGCCCTTTTTGCATGTATTTTCTATCTCCCATTGTAATTTGTAGACCCCATCCTTACTACTGTTTGGGAGTATATCACTCCCATCAGGGTCTTTTTACCTCTGCAGTTCCTTAGCTCTACCCACAATAATTCAACACATTCCAACCCTACGTTACCTCTTTCTAATGGTTTGTTTTCATTTGTTTACCAAAAGAGCCATGCCACCCCCTTCGTCTAGCTGACTGTCCTTCAATAAAATGTATATAGATGGACAGTCTTTGCTATACACTGTTGGATGTGTACAGTAAAGACTGTGGCAATGAATTCTTCGGATTTGCCATCCTCTGGCTAAAGAAATTTCTCTTCATCTCTGTTCTAAATGGACACCCCTGTATTCTGAGACTGTGACCTCTGGTGGTAGAGTCCCCCAGTACAGGAAATACTCTCTCCACATCCATTCTATCTAAGCTTTTCAACATCCTCACCATATCCACTTTCAATATTTGAAAGTTTTCAGTGAGATCCTCCCCCACCCACCTTATTTTAAATTCAAGCAAGTACAGGCACAGAGCCATTAAATACTCCTCATACATTAACCCATTCTTTCCCAAGATCATTCTCACAAATTTCCTCTCCAATACCAGTACATCCTTTCTTAAATAAGGGGCACAATACAGCTCAAAGTACTCCAAGTGCAGTTTGACCAATGCCTTATAAAGCCTCAGCATTCCATCCTTGCTCTGATATTCTAATCCACTCAAAATGAAAGCTAACAAGATCATCCACAGCTTTATTACTTCTGCCAATGTGCATGGCCATATATTTCCCTATACATTATTCTACCTGCTACAGTACTGTGCAAATGTTTTAGGCACATATATATAGCTAGGATACCTAAGACTTTTGCACAGTACTGTAGTCATTTTATGAATTGCACTGTACTGCTGCCACACTAAAAAAAATATCATCACATTATGTGATTGATGATAAAGCTGATTCTGATTTGGGTTTCTATTGTGGATTGAGAGTGGGAAGGGGGCAGGGAGAGGGGAGTCATGGTTGGGAAGAGGGGAGGGAGCAGGGAACACCAGAGAGACATTCAGTAATGATCAATAAACCAATTGTTTGGAATCAAATGACCTTGCCTGGTGTCTCAGGGCTGGGTGTCTCTGCACCCACGCTAACCTCTGCCTGGGCACTCCTTCTCCGCCACCTTTCCCACACTCCTCACGTGGCACTCCACCCTCACCGTTCCCAACATCCTTTGCTCCCACCAGATTTACAAACTTGGTCTCTGCTCCACATTGACAAATACATTACTGTGCAAAAGCCTTAGGTGCTCTAGCTATATATATGTACCAAAGACTTTAGCACGGTATTGTATTTCTTTACCCATTCTCCTAATTTGTCTAGGTCCTCTGCAGACTCCCTGCTTCCTCAATGCTACCTACTCCTCTACCTATCTTTGGACCATCCATAAACTTGGCCACAAAGCTATCAATTCCATTATCGAAATCATTGACATATAACATGAAAAGAAGCTGTCCCAACACCTTCCCTTGCATAACATCACTTGTCACTGGCAGCCAACCAGAAAAGAACCCTTTTATTCCCACTGTTTGCCTCCTGACAGTCAGCCAATTATCTGTATGCATTTACACAGCATACAGGCAGAAACTGGGATCCACATAGTCACAGGGTGTGATATCCTCCCTTTCCCTCCAGAGCCCCCTACCTCACCTTGGCGAAACCTGAATCCTTTCCAGCTTGGGTTCTATTTACCTGTCCTAGTGAAAGGAAAGATGAATGATTAGCTTTACATATCACATGTACATTGAAACATACAGTGAAATGGTGAATTGAATCAAATCGGTGAGGATTGTGCTGGGAGCAGCCTACAAGTGTGTTGCTATGTATCCTGCGTTTGTGATGAACATACCCACTCAACTTGTCAAAATCACTTCTCTGTACCCTCCCCACAACTCCCAATCCTACAGAGTCTCACATGGTTGGCAAAGTTAGATACGCTACATTCAAAAGCACAAGTGTTTCTGCAGATGCTGGAAATCCAGAGTAACGCACACAAAATATTGGAGGAACTCAGCAGGTCAGGCAGCATCAATGGAAGTGAATAAGCAGTTGACATTTTAGGCCAAGACGCATCATCAGGACTGGGCAGAACCCAGAACAAGAAAGTGGGGTGAGGGAAAGAAGTACAAGCAAGAAGATGATAGGTGAAACCAGGTGAAGGGGAGTGTGGGTGGTGGGAAGGAGTATGAAGTGAGAAGCTGGGAGTTGATCGGTGGAAGAAGGAATCTGTGGAGAGGATAGAGGACCTTGGGAGAAAGGGAAAGAGGAGGGGCACCAGAGGGAGGTAATAGGCAGGTGAAGAGATAAGGGATATGAAGGGAGCCAGAACAGGGAATGAATGAAGAGATGAGAGTGGGGGAGAAATTGCTGCAGGTTAGGGGAATCTAACGCCACAGTAGCATCGCGGTTACACAACGCTACAGCTCGGGTCTTTCCAGAGTGTGGAATTCAATTCTGAATGTACAAGTAGGAGTTTGTACATTCTCCCTGTTAGTACATGGGTTTCCTCCAGGTGCTCCGGTTTCCTCCTACAGTCCAAAGACATACGGGTTAGTAGGTTAATTGGTCATTGTAAATTGTCCTGTGATTAGGCTGGGGTTAAACCGGTGGGTTGCTGGGTGGTGTGGCTTGTTGTGCTGGTAGGACCTGTTCCATACTGTATCTCTAATTAAAATAAAATAAAATGAGAATTTCATGCTATCAAGATGGAGGCTATCCAGCCAGAATATGAGGTTTCGCTTCTCTAACCTGAGAGAGGCCGCATAGTGACAGGCGAGGAGACCAACATGTCAGAATGGGAATGGGCAGTGCAATTGAAATGGCTGGCCACCAGGAAATCCTTCTTGTTGTGGTTGGAGCAAAAATGCTTGTCAAAGCTGTCCCCCACATTCAATACGTGTTACATTCAATATGTATTGTGTGGGGCCCAAACACTGATTCTACAGGTGCCCCCACTAATCTCCAATTGCCACCAGAGAATTGGAATATCTGCCAACTTTCAAACAATGTCAGCTTACTAGATGTTATCCCATATGTTAATTTTGCACTCTAGCCTCTCATACTGGACCTTATCAAAGGTGGTCTGAAAATTCAGAATCCGTGGGTTCTCCCTTCTCTTATTACAGCCAGTGTATGGGCCAAGTACAATTTTCCTTTCACTAGAAGAGGGAAATAGGACCGAAGTGGGAAAGGGTTCGGGTTTGGTCAAGGCGAGAAAGGGGGCGTAGTGAGAAAGTACGGGAACCAAATCCCGTATCCTTGAGGATCTATGGTTGGCTCTGTATGAAGTGTATGGCATGTAGCAGACTTGCTCCGATATCTACCATCAACTCCACTGGACCAAGCCCTCATTCAAACGTCAAAGAGTCTAGAATGATACAGCACAGAAACTGGCTGTTCGGCCCACGGTGTGCATTATGACTATCCCACATTAAAGAATCCCAATATAGGCATCCTTCATGCCTCAAAACTGGACGGGAAACAGGTCATCCTTGGCCCCGAGGAACGGCCTAAGAAACATATGACATTTTCAACCTTTACACAAATCACAGAGTCACAGACAAGTACAACTCAGAAACACCTCTTCAGCCCATCTAGTCTGTGTTGATCTATTTAAACTGCCGACTTCCATCAACCTGCACCAGGACCATAGCCCCCCGTACCCCTACCATCCATGTACCTATCCAAACTTCACTTCAACGTAGAAATTGAACTCACATGGACCACTTGTGCTGGCAGCTCATTCCACACTCTCACGACCCTCTGAGAGAAGATGTCTCCTCTGAGGTTCCCCTTCAACTTTTCACCTTTCATCCTTAGGTCTCGGAAGTGATTCAAGTAGCCTGAATGGTCTGCAGATGCCATCAATGCGAGGAAGCAGAAAGGAGAGCTTGCCGCCTATCCTTGATATTCAGTGGCAATGCCATTGCTGAGTTGGCCACTGTCAACATCCTGCAGGTTGCCAGTGCCTAGAATCTCAACCGGACCAGCCACAAAAACGCTGCGACAAGAACAGGTCTGAAACTGAGTATCCTGACATCCCGAGGTTTGTCCACCGCCTACAAGGCGCAAGTCAGGAATATGGTGGAGCCTCCTCTCCAGCACGAGACAGCTCCAGCAACTCACAAGATGTTCAACACCATCCACAATAATGGTGCCCACGTGGCCCTTTCTCTCCTCTTCCCCATTCTCTTCTCCTCACCTGCCCATCACTACCCTTTGGTCCTCCTCTTTCTCTCAGAGTCCACTATCAAACTCCCTCTTCTTCAGCCTTTTACCTCTTCTACCTATCACCAGAGTCTCACTTCATCCCCCCTCACCCACCCACCTGCCTTCCCCCTGACAGCTTGTACTCCTTCCTCTCCTCCACCTTCTTATTCTGTCCTTTTCCCCTTTCATTTCCAGTTCTTATGAAGGGTTTTGGCATGAAATATTTACTGTCGATTCTCCTCCATAGATGCTGCCTGACCTTCTGAGTTCCCTTTGTGTGTATTGCCTTGGATTTCCAGCATCCATAGAGTCTTTCGTGTGGATATTAGTCTGTCATTGAACCTTAAGTAATGATTTTCTGGTTTAAGGCAGTTATTTCCTCCTGCACTCCACATACCTAAATAATCTCTTTGTTGCTAAGAAAACAGCCAGTACTGCTGAACAATACAACTGTTCTTCCTCTCTGCACTTTCTGGTGTCACTCTGGAGTCCTGCTTCACTGTCAGAGATGTATTAGATGCAAGGATGTAATGTTGAGGCATTATAACGCACTGGCGAGGCCTCATGGAGTATTGTAAACAGTTTTGGGCCCCTTATTTAGGAAAACCTCCACATCCTGGATCAACATGTTGATGTCATGTGGAGGCTTGTGTGCTTCGAGGACTCCACAGGAGATGCCAGCTCAGGGAGTTGGAATGGCTATGGATGGGATGCCAGATGAAGATCGATCCAACTCTGTCTCCCAAGTGAGCAGGCTCGCAAAGCAACAACAAAGTCTAAGAAAAGATGTGCTGATATTGGAGAGGGTTCAATGGAAGTTCACAAAAATGATTCCAGGATCAAAAGGTATGTTATATGGAGAGCAACACACATCAAAGTTGCTGGTGAACGCAGCAGGCCAGGCAGCATCTCTAGGAAGAGGTGCAGTCGACGTTTCAGGCCGAGACCCTTCGTCAGGACTAACTGAAGGAAGAGTGAGTAAGAGATTTGAAAGTTGGAGGGGGAGGGGGAGATCCAAAATGATAGGAGAAGACAGGAGGGGGAGGGATGGAGCCAAGAGCTGGACAGGTGATTGGCAAAAGGGATACGAGAGGATCATGGGACAGGAGGTCCGGGAAGAAAGACAAATGGGGGAGGGGAACCCAGAGGATGAGCAAGGGGTATATTTAGAGGGACAGAGGGAGAAAAAGGAGAGTGAGAGAAAGAATGTGTGTATAAAAGTAAGTAACAGGTGGGGTACGAGGGGGAGTTGGGGCATTATCGGAAGTTAGAGAAGTCGATGTTCATGCCATCAGGTTGGAGGCTACCCAGACGGAATATAAGGTGTTGTTCCTCCAACCTGAGTGTGGCTTCATCTTTACAGTAGAGGAGGCCATGGATAGACATGTCAGAATGGGAATGGGACGTGGAATTAAAATGTGTGGCCACTGGGAGATCCTGCTTTCTCTGGTGGACAGAGTGACACATTTTAAGAAGGTGAGGGGAGGGGAGGAAGAAGTACACAAGAGATGTTTTTAAAACACTATCAAAGGTCTTGGATCTGGACCTACAACGTAATTTACTTACGGCAATCTTTGGGATTATCCCATCGGAAGCAGGAAATATCCCTGTTTCCGCTCAACGTATGATAGCCTTTTCAACTTTATTGGCTAGGAGAGCCATTTTACTGAAGTGGAAGGATTCTAATCCACCGACTGTCTTTTTTTGGCTTTCCTCCATTATGTCCTGTTTAAGTTTAGAGAAAATAAGAAGTTGGACATTTGATACTTCCTTTAAAATTGAGCAAATCTGGTGACCTTTTATTCAATATTTTCATTTGATTTGATGTATTACTCTTCTAATTATTTCTTCTCAAGGTTTTAGATTTGACCGGGAAGTCATATCCTCAGAATGGACTGCCCAGTCTCCTTTTTTTTTTCCTTTTTTTACTTATAGTGTAGTGGGTTTTTTTTCTTCTCATTTTAAAAATTTAAAGTTTTCTTCTCTCTCTACAAATTGATAAGAGGAGAATTAGTTTTCTTACTTCTGTATTATATATTACATATTTGCTTAATACTCTGTATGATTTTGATAATGTCTATTTCACTTTCTGTTTGTATTGTTATTGATGTATATATTTGAGATAATTCTCCTCTTGTTTGCATATATGCTCTTTTAAAATCAATAAAAAGATTAATAAAGAAAGGAAAAGAGTACACAGTCGACATTTCAGGCTGAGACCCTTTATTGGGATTGGAATAAAACGTAAGAAGTCAGATTAAGAGGGTGAGGGGAAGGGAGGAAGAAGTACAAGGTGGTAGATGAAACTGAAAGGAGGACGGGTGAAGTAAGGAGCTGGAAAGTTGGTTGGTGAAAGAGATAAAAGGTTGGAAAGGGGGAATCTGATAGGAGAGTGTAAAGGACCATGGAGGAAAGGAAAGGGGGGGTTGATGGGCAGGTAAGGAGATAAGGTGAGAGAGGGAAATGAGAATAATGATAAAGGAAAGGGGGGGCAATCATTGGAAGATGGAGAAATCAACATTCATGCCATTAGGTTGGAGGCTACCCTGATGGAATATAAGGTGCTGCTCCTCCAGCCTGAGTATGGTCTCATTGCGACAGTAGAGAAGGCCAGGGACTGGCCTGTTGGATTGGTAATGGGAAGTAGAATTGAAATGGGTGGCCACTGGGAGATCCTGCTTTTTCTGGCTGATGGAGCATAGGTGTTCAGCAAAGTGGTCTCCCAATATACGTCGGGACTCACTGATATACAGGAAGCCACACAGGGACAAACGGACAAGGGAGCTTGGGGGGGGGGGGAGTGATCCCTGCGGAAAGTGGAAAGTGAGGTGGAGGATATCATTCCCTCCCTCCCCACCCACCCTCCAATTTCTGCTTTTCACTGAGGTTGCTTCCTATGCGACTCCCTTGTCCATTTGTCCCTTCCCACTGATCTCCTTCCTGGCACTTATTCTTGCAAGTGGAACAAGTGCCACACCTGCCCCTACACCTCCTCCCTCACTACCATTCAGGTCCGAAACAGTCCTTCCAGGTGAGGCAACACTTCACCTGTGAGCCTTTTGGGGTCACCTACTGTATTCAGAGCTCGCGGTGTGGGTTTAATCTTTAATTTAGTTTGATTTTAAACTTTATTCTAGGATAGCACTGGCATAGGATTTCAACAAGAAACCTGTGCTGCTGGGAGGTCAATCCTTTAACTTTCAATTTCTGTTGAAGAAAATACAATCATAATGTAGTTTTGTTCAGACTAATCCCAGATGTCAACATTAAAATGTAAGTCTCCCTGCCTACACTCACTGATGGCGGGCATGCTGATGGTGATTCTCTGTGGACTTACTGAGCGTTGACAGGAGACTGGTAAAGATATCAACATTTGGGTGAAGAGATGTTGGAAGGCTTTTAAACTGCACTTACAGCCTCCTCCAAAACCACAGGTGCTGTTTGAAAGGAAGTGGTCAAAGGAAAATGAAATCAACTGATGGCCAAAGCATCCTTGAGCTGACAATAAAAACACAGAAGCTGTGTCTTTGCATTTGTTATTGATGGTAGCTACCAGGTGACAATAGCTGTTAGACTTCTCTAGGTGTGAGCCAGCATCGTCTTCAAATCGAATAGATAGAAACATAGAAACATAGAAAATAGGTGCAGGAGTAGGCCATTCGGCCCTTCGAGCCTGCACCGCCATTTATTATGATCATGGCTGATCATCCAACTCAGAACCCCGCCCCAGCCTTCCCTCCATACCCCCTGATCCCCGTAACCACAAGGGCCATATCTAACTCCCTCTTAAATATAGCCAATGAACTGGCCTCAACTGTCTCCTGCGGCAGAGAATTCCACAGATTCACCACTCTCTGTGTGAAGAAGTTTTTCCTAATCTCGGTGCTAAAAGGCTTCCCCTCTATCCTCAAACTGTGGCCCCTCGTTCTGGACTTCCCCAACATCGGGAACAATCTTCCTGCATCTAGCCTGTCCAATCCCTTTAGGATCTTATACGTTTCAATCAGATCCCCCCCTCAATCTTCTAAATTCCAACGAGTACAAGCCCAGTTCATCCAGTCTTTCTTCATATGAAAGTCCTGCCATCCCAGGAATCAATCTGGTGAACCTTCTTTGTACTCCCTCTATGGCAAGGATGTCTTTCCTCAGATTAGGGGACCAAAACTGCACACAATACTCCAGGTGTGGTCTCACCAAGGCCTTGTACAACTGCAGTAGTACCTCCCTGCTCCTGTACTCAAATCCTCTCGCTATAAATGCCAGCATACCATTCGCCTTTTTCACCGCCTGCTGTACCTGCATGCCCACTTTCAATGACTGGTGTATAATGACACCCAGGTCTCGTTGCACCTCCCCTTTTCCTAATCGGCCACCATTCAGATAATAATCTGTTTTCCTATTTTTGCCACCAAAGTGGATAACTTCACATTTATCCACATTAAATTGCATCTGCCATGAATTTGCCCACTCACCCAACCTATCCAAGTCACCCTGCATCCTCTTAGCATCCTCCTCACAGCTAACACTGCCACCCAGCTTCGTGTCATCCGCAAACTTGGAGATGCTGCATTTAATTCCCTCATCCAAGTCATTAATATATATTGTAAACAACTGGGGTCCCAGCACTGAGCCTTGCGGTACCCCACTAGTCACCGCCTGCCATTCTGAAAAGGTCCCGTTTATTCCCACTCTTTGCTTCCTGTCTGCTAACCAACTCTCCACCCACACCAATACCTTACCCCCAATACCGTGTGCTTTAAGTTTGCACACTAATCTCCTGTGTGGGACCTTGTCAAAAGCCTTTTGAAAATCCAAATATACCACATCCACTGGTTCTCCCCTATCTACTCTACTAGTTACATCCTCAAAAAATTCTATGAGATTCGTCAGACATGATTTTCCTTTCACAAATCCATGCTGACTTTGTCCGATCATTTCACCGCTTTCCAAATGTGCTGTTATCACATCCTTGATAACTGACTCCAGCAGTTTCCCCACCAGCGACGTTAGGCTAACCGGTCTATAATTCCCCGGTTTCTCTCTCCCTCCTTTTTTAAAAAGTGGAGTTACATTAGCCACCCTCCAATCCTCAGGAACTAGTCCAGAATCTAACGAGTTTTGAAAAATTATCACTAATGCATCCACTATTTCTTGGGCTACTTCCTTAAGCACCCTGGGATGCAGACCATCTGGCCCTGGGGATTTATCTGCCTTCAATCCCTTCAACTTACCTAACACCACTTCCCTACTAACATGTATTTCGCTCAGTTCCTCCATCTCACTGGACCCTCTGTCCCCTACTATTTCTGGAAGATTATTTATGTCCTCCTTAGTGAAGACAGAACCAAAGTAATTATTCAATTGGTCTGCCATGTCCTTGCTCCCCATAATCAATTCACCTGTTTCTGTCTGCAGGGGACCTACATTTGTCTTTACCAGTCTTTTCCTTTTTACATATCTATAAAAGCTTTTACAGTCCGTTTTTATGTTTCCTGCCAGTTTTCTCTCATAATCTTTTTTCCCCTTCCTAATTAAGCCCTTTGTCCTCATCTGCTGAACTCTGAATTTCCCCCAGTCCTCAGATACATCGATGATGACTGCTTGATGGTCCTTTACAAATACGGCATCAAATGTTCCAAAAGTATTCGCAAAACCTGGTTTTCTTAAAAACTGTAAATCTGGCTCGGGATATCCTTCTGCAATATAGCCCTAAAGCTCTACTGAGACAATTTATCTGACACTGTTTAACCAAAAGAACATTTCCCCTACCTGTTTCGCTAGTCATGAACCAAATGGTGGATTCCATGCTGTGGTACTGATTAGCAACCTGGACCCACCTCTTGCCACTGCCACCAAGAACCAGAAGAAGGTGATGGATTTCTTCTGGGGTACAAGGAGGCACTTGGTCTCTGCTCTGGTGCTGAATCTCCTGAGTGAGGAGAGCAGTCGGTCATTAGGGTGCTTTGGAACATAGGTAGTGACTTTCGTCCTTTGGACCCTACAGAGAATCCCATACTCTGAGGATCCCCTCCACCGCTCTTCAGCATTTCCCTGTCTTTTACCAAAGCTTTTTCAGTAACTGGGACATGTTGCCCCTACTTCCTTCGAAGTTTGCATAGATTTGGCATAACATTTACAGCTTTGACAAACTTCTCTAGATGCTCAATGGGGCATATGCTGTCTGGATGCATCAGAGGCTGGTATGGAAACACCACCGCCCTTGAACAGAAAAGCCTACAATAAGTGGTTGATATAGCTTAGTCCATCACAGGCAAAGCCCTCTTCGCCATTGAACACATTTACAAGGAGTGCTGCCACAAGAAAGCAGAATCCATCATCAAGGACCCCCACCATCCAGGCCATGTTCTGTCCTCGCTAGTACCATTGGGTGGGAGAAATTTGGCCATTTAGACTAAAGAGTCTGCTCTGCCATTTCATCATGGTTGATCCATTTTCCCTCTCATCCCCAATCTCCTGCCTTCTCTTCATATCCCTTCCTGCCCTGACCAATCAAGAATCTAGCAACCTCTGCCTTAACTGTACCCAATGACTTGGTCTGCACAGCCACCTGTGGCTAAAAGAATTCCTCCTCACTTCTGTTGTAAAAGGATGCCCCTCTATTGAGTCTGTCTCCTCTGGTCTTACAATATCACACCATTCGAAACATCATCTCCACATCCACTCTACAGAGGCCTTTCAACATTCGATAGGTTTCAATGACATCACCCCTCATTTGTCTGAATTCCAGTGAGTGCAGGCCCAGAGCCATCAAATGCTCTTCATGTGAGAAGTCTTTAAGTCCTGGATTCATTTTCATGAATCTCCATTGAACCCTCTCCCATGTCAGCACAACCTTTCTCAAATAAGGGGCCCAAAACTGCTCATGATACTCTAAGTGAGTCCTCTCCGGTGACCTGTAAAGCCTCAGCATTACACCCTTGCTTTCTTATTCTAGTCCTCTTCAAATGACTGCTAACATCTCATTTGCCTCCCTTACCACGGGCTCAAACTGCAAGTTACCCTTTAGGGAATCCTGCACAAGGACCCCAAATCCTTTTGCATTTCAGTTTTTTAAATCTTCTCTCCATTTAGAAAATAGTCAACCCTTTTATTTCTTCCACCAAAGTGCATGACTATACACTTCCCAACACTGTATTCCATCTGCCATTTCTTTACTCATTCTCCTAACCTGTCTAAATCCTTCTGCAGCCTCTTTACTTCCTAAAAACTACCTGCTCCTTCATCTATCTTCATAGCACCTGCAATCTTTGCCACAAACCATGAATTCCATCATCCAAGTCATTGGTATATACAAATGTTGTAATTTTTAAAAAGCGATCCAAACACAGACCCTGATGGAACACCACTAGTCACTGGCAGCCAACCAAAAAAGGCTCCCTTTATTCCCACGCTTTGCCTCCTGCCAATCAGTCTCTGCTCTATCCGTGCTAGAATCTTTCCTATAATACCATGGACTTTTAACTTGTAAGCAGCCTTATGTGCAGCACCTTGTCAAAGGCATTCAGAAAATCGAAGAACACAACATCAACCAATTCAAAGAATTCCGACAGGTTTGCCATGCAAGGTTTTTCCGAGTAGAAACCTGCTGACTGTGGCCTATTTTATCATATGCCTCCGAGTATCCTGAGGCCTCATCCTTAACAATCAACTCCAGCATCTTCCCAAATACTGAGGTCAGATCAACTAGTCACAATTGCCCTTCTTCTGCCTCTCCCTCTTTGAAGAGTGGAGTGACACTTACAATGTTGCAGTCTTCCATAACCATTCCAGAATCTAGTGATCCTTAAAAGATCATTACTAATCCATCCACAATATCTTCAGACATCTGAATCAATATCTCCAGTCAAAGTGCTCATTCACAGGTCCAGGCAGAGGGACACTGAGGGTTCTGCATGAGCTGAGCTGACTGACTGCCCTTTTTAAAGGCTAAATCTGTGCCAGGAAGAAGGAGCACATGGTGCCCGTGAGCTATCTGGAGGTCTCTCGGGACTGCTTCCCAGACAAGGATGGTCAAAGGTTTTATTTGAATTTTATATTCTTTCTGATGGAAATATGCCCAGTATGGAGGACATTTTCAAAAGGCAATGCTTCAAAAAGGAGGCATCACCATTAAGGACCCCCACCACTCAGGACATGCGCTCTTCTCATTGCTACAGTCAGGGAGGGGTACAGGAATCTGATGACCCACACTCAATGTTTTAGGAACAGCTTCTTCTCCTCTGTCATCAGATTTCCTATCGGTCCATGAACACGACCTCACTATTTTTGCTCTCCTTTTGCACTAATATATATTATATATTATAATATATTTCTTATTTGGATGGGGGGGTGGAGATAAGTCTCCACCAAAGGGGGTGTAAGGAGCTCCTTCCCTCTGCCATGGATGTGTATGGGGTGTCAGGGAGGGGCAGCACCTCTGGTGGGTGGATGAATTAAAAGTGCAGATAGTTATTAATGAATATGATATAGTTGGGATCACAGAGACATGGCTCCAGGGTGACCAAGGATGGGAGCTCAACATTCAGGGATATTCAATATTCAGGAGGGATAGACATGAAAGAAAAGGAGGTGGGGTAGCATTGCTGGTTAGAGAGGAGATTAACGCAATAGAAAAGAAGGACATTAGCCGGGAGGATGTGGAATCGATATGGGTAGAGCTGCATAACACTAAGGGGCAGAAAACACTGGTGGGAGTTGTGTACAGGCCACCTAACAGTAGTAGTGAGGTTGGGGATGGCATTAAACAGGAAATTAGAAATGCGTGCAATAAAGGAACAGCAGTTATAATGGGTGACTTCAATCTACATGTAGATTGGGTGAACCAAATTGGTAAGGGTGCTGAGGAAGAGGATTTCTTGGAATGTATGCGGGATGGTTTTTTGAACCAACATGCTGAGGAACCAACTAGAGAGCAGGCCATTCTAGACTGGGTATTGAGCAATGAGGAAGGGTTAATTAGCAATCTTGTCGTTAGAGGCCCTTTGGGTAAGAGTGACCATAATATGGTGGAATTCTTCATTAAGATGGAGAGTGACATAGTTAATTCAGAAACAAAGGTTCTGAACTTAAAGAAGGGTAACTTTGAAGGTATGAGACGTGAATTAGTTAAGATAGACTGGCAAAAGATGCTTAAAGGGTTGATGGTGGATATGCAATGGCAAGCATTTAAAGATCGCATGGATGAACTACAACAATTGTTCATCCCAGTTTGGCAAAAGAATAAATCAGGGAAGGTAGTGCACCTGTAGCTGACAAGGGAAATTAGGGATA